>NC_090265.1:886273797-886588329 GCF_040414725.1 Anabrus simplex | reverse complement strand
ATCAACATGAATTCCACAAAGCGTGTGCGATCTTTTACTGCGAGTGAAAAACTGAAAGTAGTTTGGGAAGCCGAAAGTATTGGAAATAGTGCCGCCGATAGGAAATACGATATCGACGAGTCGTGTATTCACGATTGGAGAAAGAAGAAAAATGTGCTATTAACATGTAGTGGTGATTGTAGAGCTTTTCGTGGACTGAGTGTACAGTTTCCAGAAATTGAAAAAAACTTTCTAAATATGTGACAGAAAGGCGGGAATTGGGATATAGTGTGTCAACTGAAATACGTCAGCATTAGAGATCGCAAAGTAACTTTTCATTGGAAGGGTTTAAGGCAAGCCAAGGATGGGTTTGTATTTTGTATAAAAGAAATGGGTTGAGCGTACAAATGCGTACCTCAATTTCACAGCGTGTTCCTGGTGCCTACGTCGAGAAGTTCTTGTCGTTTCTGCGTCACATAATTCAGTAGCGGAAGGAAAATGCATATTTACTTTCCCAAATTGGCAATGCAGGTCAGACGCCAGTCTACTCTGAAATGCCAGTGGACAGGACTGTGAATGTTAAGGGTGCGAAAAGTGTTACCATTAGAGCAGGTGGTAATGAAAAACAACGGTGTACGGTAATGTTGTGTATTCTCGCCGACGAAGCCAAATTACCGCCGTACATTGTTCTCAAGCGAAAGACGCTTCCTAAAAATCTACCCGCTGGTGTTATCGTCAGATCTTAGAACTCCAGCTGGATGAATAGTTCACTTGTGGAAGACTGGGTAAAGTGTGTCTGACATCGTCGCCCTGGTGCATTATTAGGACAAAAGAGCTTGCTTGTTCTCGACGGTAAGCAGCCACACAACAGATGCTGTGAAGGAACATATCAAGGATGGGAAAACCGACCTAGCAGTCATTCCAGGCGGGATGGCAGCGATGACGACATTTTGAGGGAAGGTGATGGTGATGAAAGTTCCGGAGTTGGTACTGATGATGATGATGATGATGAATGAACTCGTTGGATATCGTTCTGGAAATGTTTGTTTACTTTTATTTGTATTTTTCTAATCATTTGATGTGTGTTAGTAAAGATTGTAAATAATTTTGGCTTCACTTTTTTTTTTTTTTTTAATTGTTCTTTCAAAATAAGGGTGTAGGTCTTATTCGGTGGCGGATGGTATTCGAGATTATACGGTATGTGACTGACTTCTGTATAGTTTTTCCAACATCTCTGTGGTTATAGTTCCCTATGCTTGCAAAAGGCATTGCCAGACATCTTCACAAGAGTTCACAGAAGATTTAGAGTAGAGTTCATACCACAACTCGATGGGTAATAAATCAGGTGAAAATATTGATGGGAAGGATTATTTGCTTATGTGCAATTCATTATGTTTGTTATCAAAGGTGTACTGAGTCCCTAGAAAGAATTGACTATGATCATTTATTCTAGGAAATGCTGTTCATATTGGGGCAGTATATCAGATTATATCATCTTTTACAAAGTTATTAAACCATGAAGTTGATTGGTTCTGTGGTTCATGGAAGCAAGGAATCACTGGACATATGGACGGAATACTTTAAACAGTTACTTGTGTGAAGGGATATCTTTCTGATGAAGTTTTGAACTTCAGGATTTCTTGGGAGGAGAAAGCTTCCTATATTGGACAAACTGGTAGAAATTTTACAATAAGATATCAAGAATATTTAAATGCCATAGAATACAACAATTTTTCACCTATGAACATACCGCATGAAATACTTCAACCATAAATATACACCAATTAATCAAGATTCAAAGGTCATCAATTTTGCACAGAAAGGCCCCTTGCTTAACATATTAGAAAACATACATATTCATATAGCTCAATATAATAATTCAGAACATAATTTAAATAAAGTTAATGGAAAGTTGAATTTACTGTATTAAATTTTTGTTCCATTTCTATGTAAACACACATCCAACAACACATGCCCCCCCCCCCATTAAATGCAAGCTTTGCCTTCCCCACCTTCAATTCCTTTACCTACTCTCGTAACTCCTTTACCCTTGCCCCTCCCTTCTCCTCAAGATCTCCAGTCCTCTGCACCAAACAAGCAACTCAGTTCGCATTAGACCACGCATAAGAACATGCCATTGACTGGGCAATGGGAGGTCAATTTGACATTTCTTTATTTAGTAACACACTTAGAATTTCTTCTCTTTTCCAACAAGATAATTTGATCAATTTTATTTATAGGCAATACTAACACTGCAATAATTGTTGCTATTTAAAGTTGGCAGATAACTTTTATACGAGACACTTATCATGGATTGTTTTTTCTTATTAGTGGACATTCATTTATTTAAACAGCAAGAAATATTACTCAAGGCAAGTGGATCACTAGTGCAAACATAAGAATTTTAACAATTACAACTTTTAAGATTATGAACAACGCATTGGATGTAGACCGCATATTGTTAATTAATTTTAAGTGTGTTTAATCATTATTATGTACAATTCATTTCTCCTGAAGATGGCCTAATCAGGGTTAAAACATGTATAGAAGTAAATTTTAAGTGTAAAACACTTGCAGTGTTGAACAGGAGGAGAACTAGAACAATAAATTATTTTAGCGATTTTAGCTGTCTGTACGGAAATCATGAGTCACATATCTTGTGGTGAACTTTGTTTTGTAGATCAAGGGGGATGGAATATGACCAGTACCGAGAGGAAATGCTTTTACCCATATTGAGTGATTATAGGCTGAAGAGCAAATGGATCATTTCAAAAACTCCAAAAAGTGTACTCGCCCAGGACAGTTTTGTGGTTGTAACAAAGCTAATCGAGCAAGCTCACAGTTCCAGTTAGAGATAATGGAAAGGAACAAACAAGTGCAATTCAAGTCATATATAGAAAGACAGAAACAATGAAAGAAAGACATAACAGGAAAAAACACAATGACAGGTCTCTGTGGGAAGAGGGAGAAATAGAAAGAGGAAAAAAAGACAAGGACAATATCCACGTTTTCATAAACTGTTGTCTACAGATAGATAGGCTCTCTCCTGATCACTTCCAGTTCTTGTACATTCATTTCTCAGCCCCCCTGATGAGCTTGTTTCTGCTTTTTAGCTTTATTAGGAGGGCTGGCCTCACCAGTTATTGAGGGGCCTGCTGTGTTTTCCCTGTAGTGTGTTCATTTCTTCGTTCCCATCTTTCTGTATATGACTAGACTTGCACTAGGTTGTTCCTTTCCATCACCTACTTACATTAACCCGTTGTGTTCCTTTCCACTTTTTGTGTGTGTCTTTTTTTCCAGTTCTACTATAATCTATATTCTTTTAGTCTTGCCGGGCTGAGTGGCTCAGACTGTTGAGGCGCTGGCCTTCTGACCCTAACTTCGCAGGTTTGATCCTGGCTCAGTCTGGAGGTATTTGAAGGTGCTCAAATATGTCAGCCTCGTGTCAGTAGATTTACTGGCATGTAAAAGAACTCCTGTGGGACTAAACTCCAGCACCTCAGCATCTCCAAAAACCGTAGAAGTATTTAGTGGGACGTAAAGCCAATAACATTATTTATTATCTTTTGGTCTTTTTCTCTTCATTTATCAAGCTTTCTTCTTATCCTACACATCCCACATCAAGACTAAAGATCTGTCAATATTACCACTCAATGATTGTTTAGCTTACCCCTGATGAAGAAACGAGTTCATCGGGGGCTGACAAGAAATTGATGTAGACGAACTGGGATTGATGAGGAGAGAGTCAGTCTATCTGTAGATGACAATATGTGAAGATGTGGAGATTGTCCTTATCCTTTTGTGTTTTCTATTTCTCCGTCTTTCCACACTGACCTGTCATTGTGTTTTTCCTGTAATGTGTTTCTTTCATTGTCCATGTGTTTCTGTATATGACTTGAGTTCCAGTTAACAGTATTTTGTATTTAGTGAATTCACTCCTTATGCAATAATCTTAATGGATGATACTCTGTATACAACTCATTTCGGTGGTGGGGTCGTGGTGTTTGAAGGGGAAGTTTGAAAAACCTCTATGATGGTGAGGTCAGGATAGGTTTCACAGGAGAATAGCAGACTTGGCTGGAAATAGTGAAAGAAGCTTGGAGGAAACCTGGGGGGCAATGGTTTATGATTTCATAGTAAGAAGGTGGAATTTTGAAGCTGTTGTGATAGATTCCATTCCAAGAGGCTTGCAGAGATTTCTTTAAAAATTTGGTTTTCATTTTTTCAGGTGGAGAAGTCACCATTTGTAGAGAGGCTTTTGAAGAAAGGTTATGAAGTTTTATTACTAACAGAAGCTATTGATGAGTATTGCATCTCTGCTCTTCCTGAATTTGAAGGCAAAAAGTTTCAGAATATTGCCAAGGAAGGCTTCAGCCTGTCAGACAATGATGAGAAAGCTAAGGAACAGTTAGAAGCAACCAAACAACGATATGAGCCATTGATTAAATGGTTAAAGGATGAAGCTCTGAAAGACGAAATAGCTAAGGTATGTGTGGATAGAAATTTCTAAACCATGAAGTACAGGCTGTTGTTCAAATATTTGACTGTGTATGTGAATTACCTTTATGAATATACTATCTTCTAGGCAGCTGTATCTGAGCGATTATCAGGGTCTCCATGTGTGTTGGTGGCCAGTATGTTTGGGTGGACTGGTAATATGGAACGTTTGGCAGTGTCAAATGCTCATCAGAAATCTGAAGATCCTCAAAAAAGTTACTATTTGAACCAGAAGAAAACACTGGAGATCAATCCCAGACATCCACTCATCAAAGAGTTACTGAACCGTGTGGAAGATGATCCAAAAGATCCACAGGCTCGTGAAATTGCCGTGATGATGTTCAGAACAGGTACAATAATTATTTATTATTGTTGTTATAGGTTTTATGATGTTGAGTACATTTTCTGTTGTTTAATATAGGTTTTACAGATATCCAGATTTTTTTTTCTTTTCACTAGGCATTATTACCAAATTAATATTCATAGGGCTTGTAATTACTCTGGACTCACTTATAATTGTCAATGAAAACTGTCCATGGGAAGAACTGGTACCTTTTGTATTATGGTAATCTGAGCTCTTTGATGGTATTATCTCACTCTCCTGTTCACAGCAACCCTGAGATCTGGTTATATGTTGAAAGACACAGCAGACTTTGCTGAAAGTGTTGAACAGATGATGAGGAAAACACTGGGAATTCCTGTTGATGAACTTGTGAGTAAAGTTTTTGGAAAGTTTTTAATCATTCGTATAAGACTCTTGTCATCATTTTACTTACAATATTGTCTTTTTTCAGGCGGAAGAGGAAGAAGAGGAGGAAGATCTTTCTGGGAAGGAGAATGAAGATGCAGAAAGTGATGATAAAGAAGAGGAGGAAGATAGTAGTGATCATGATGAATTGTAGTGATTATTTGAACTGGTATGTTGGAGAAAACTGTGTGTTGAGAGCATATGACAACAGTTGTGCGTGTATGTGAGTGTATGTGCTAAAGGACATCGAGAACGATGACGATGATCAGTGAATGAAGTGATCTCTAAAAGTCGTATTTGTAGCAGCCATGTCACTCTCGTGTATCTATCATAGTATAAATATTATATGTAGTAAGTTGCCATTAGAAAGTATCTTCCAATATAGATTGTTTTATATTTTACAGAATGGAGAATATGAGTACTGTACATTATTTCATGAATTTGTTGTCCCTAGCTACCATAGTTATGCATCATTTGGTATGGTACTTGGTATGTATTGCAAAAACAATGTATGTTGTGTATATGAGGGCTTACATACAGAATGCAATAAGACTGAGTGAAAGATGAATGGAAGAAAGCAACTAGAGATCAAAACAGTTGAGCATCAAAGGGCCTGTGTATCTTATGCACATTTATATGCATGTTCATGCATTTCAGTTTTTACACTATGATAGATGCATGGAAAGCTTATGTTCTAGAGTGAGGGAATGTTATGTTTTTCCAAAACTTTTGTGAATAAATTATTTATGAAAATGAGCATCTTTTATTACATACCTATATTCATTCTTATTACAAATTACACCACCTCTCTGAAATTGTGGCATCGATCACGAAAGATGAAGACACAGAAACTGAGTGGAAGAATCTAGAAGCCATACTAATGCAAGCTGCCTTTGAAAGGTGTGGGAATAAAAAAAAAGAAATGGGGCAACAAGAAAAAGTTATGACCATCGAATGAAGATATCAATTACAATTACATAAACTTTTATTTTCTCCACATCTGTACAGTTTCACAACCTAAATGGACTGTTTGGAGAAAATGCAGATAAAAATAACAATGTGATAAAATTATCAAATACAAGGTTAACTAACATGTCTACGCAATCTAGGTGCTTGTCAGCGTGGGTTTTCCCTCCTTGTCTTGTTCGTAGGTACACCGTTTAGATAGACAACATGCTTCCGAGATATGAAAAGTGATCAGCCTGTTCCATTGTTGTCTAAGATGGAGATAGTGAACTAAGGAAGAGTTAATCCTGGGGCCGGTTGTGCAAGTACCTTCGTTGTTTTTCTTCTTCTTCTTCCTGCATTAATGGCAAGACCAAAGCGATCACATGCAGTTTTAAAGCAGTTGACTGACTTGTAGTTCTGCAGGTGTTAGAGCAGAAGATGCGGTGCCATCGGCATACTGCAGTTCTGTCACCAGAGTAACCAGAGTACGTCTTTGTGAGTGAAGTCTTGCCAGATTGAAAAGGCCTTCGTCAAAACTAAATTTAATCTCCATACCTAAATTCTTTGCAGATGATTCATGCAGCATGGCAGCCATGTACAGTGCAAGGAGTGTAGGAGCAAGCACACAGCCT
Organism: Anabrus simplex; assembly: GCF_040414725.1. Classification (NCBI taxonomy): domain Eukaryota; kingdom Metazoa; phylum Arthropoda; class Insecta; order Orthoptera; family Tettigoniidae; genus Anabrus; species Anabrus simplex. The sequence continues at coordinate 886,581,525 of NC_090265.1, read as the reverse complement.
TGTTTCAATCCATGGGTGATTGGGAATGAATCTGACAATGAGTTACCACGAAGAACCTGTCCAGGCATGCCATCATGAAGAGCTTGAACCAATTTCACATAACGTTCAGGACATCCAAAACATCTCAATACTTTCCACATAGCAGATCTTGGTACTGAATCAAAGGCTTTTTCCAGATCATAGAAAACTAAATACAGAGGCTGCTGTTGCTCTCTGCATTTCTCCTGGAGTTGTCTAGCACAGATCATATCTGTTGTACGTCTGGAGGTTCGGAAACCACATTGAACTCGGGCAAAATCCTGAGATAACTCGGAGCCGGTTTAATAGAATCCTTGTGAGAATTTCACCTGCAATCGACAAAAGCGATATACCACAGTAGTTCCCACATACACTACGATTGCCTTTCTTGAAGATACTGATGATGGTAGCATTCTTCAAGTCGTCAGGTACTTGAGTGTGAAAAGTCTAGTCTTCAAGGGTATACCTCCATTTTGTATCAGTTCGAGAGGGATGTTATCAGGACCAGGAGCCTTTCTTGGTTTTAGTTGATTCAGTGCCTTGGTGAAGTCTCTCAATGTGGGTGGAACTGCCATCAATGGTTGTTGGTAGTGATGGGCAGTCTGAGACGAGGTCTCGAGATTTCTCGGGATCTCTCGAGACCTCGAGAGCATTGTCCCCACATTGTGCGGCAAGCAGCTTTTCGTAGGCTTACAGGTCATCGGAGCTGAATGTTGTTTGTGCCGAGTATTCGAATAGCCAACCACGGGCCTTCTCAATTTCGTACATACGTGTCAACAAGCAATTAGGGCGTTCATGTCTACCGAGGTCTATTTTGACGCAGTATAACATAATTATAAAGGATACAAATTCTGGCACTGTATGCACTGGTAGGTACATGAATGAGTGGTTTAAGTACAGAACCTGACGGCTACTGTAGGTACACCTACCTGGATACTAGAGACGTGCATTGTTCGAACTCGAGACGAGGCAAGATGTGCCCTGCTGCATATGCAACCACCATTACACATGAACGGAATGTGTAATCTAAAATGCTTCAGTTTGCTCCAATTCTTTATAGATAATTTGCGTCATAATTACGTACTTCGATATATGACGGTGCAATGTGAAATTGTGTCTAGTTGTACGTGAAAACTTGAAGACTATGTCTGAAACGCACTGCAAGTCGTGGATGTCTGTTATTTTGAAGAGAGGTCACATAGAACAGCCCGCTGTTTTGCTTATTGAAAGGTAGTAAAATACGTCGGCAGAAATACTTCTGGGATGATCCGGCACTTACAAACGCATAATATCAGTGGAGAGGAATCGTCGCAGAACACCTCTGGCCCGGTCTGCATCACAAGTAGCTACCCTGTCGACTAGTGATGACCAGTCTGAGACGAGATCTCGAGATTTCCCAAGACTAGCGCTGGCACTATTTCTCGCGAGATATTTTGAGAGATCTCGAGAGCGTTGTCCCCACATTGTGTGGCGAGCAGCGTGTCGTAGGCCTACAGGTAGCCGGGGCTGAATGTTGTTTTCACCGAGAATGCAAATAGCAAACCGTGCACCTTCTCCATTTCGTTAATGTGTGTCAACAAGCGACTAGAGCGTTCATTTCTACCCAGATCTATTTTGACGCAGTATAACATAATTATAAAGCATACGCAGTCTAGCTTTGTATGCAGTGCTAAGTACACGAATGAATAGAGTATGTAGAGAAACTGACGGCTACAGTAGGTACACCTACCTGGATACTAGAGACGTGCATTGTTCGAAATCGAGACGAGGCAAGATGTGCCCTGCTGCGTATGCAACCACCATTACACATGAACGGAATGAGTAATCTGAAATGCTTCAGTTTGCTCCAATTCTTTCCGACAGGTAGGGTACATTGTTATCAGACCCCACATTCAATAACATATGACCACTGCTTGTGTTTACCGATATTTTGGTGATGAAGGAAATAATTCCTTACAGTGTTATGGAGTATTTGCATCATAATTACGTACTTCGATATATGACTGCACAATGTGAAATTGTGTCTAGTTTTACGCGACAACTTGAAGACAATGTCCGAAACACAACGTAAGTCGTGGATGTTGGTTATTTTGAAGAGATGCCACACAGCACAGCCCGCTGTGTTGCTTATTCAAAAGAAGTAAAATACGTCGGCAGAAATACTTCGGGGATGATCCGACACTTAAAAATACGTATTATAAATGAAAAGGAATAGTCACAGAACACCTCCGGCCCGGTCTGAATCACAAGAAGCTACCCTGCCGACAATGATTGTGAGGCATCCAGGTTGGTTTACATCGTAATAAGAGTTATTACCAAATTATACGGGTTATTCAGCTAAGTCCACCTGACATAACTTATGAACAGTGTAAGTTACTGGCATTCTATCTTCACTATCATTAATGGTATTAAGGAGCTCATAGTTCAACATGAAGTGCTTTCCTAGGCTTTTGACAAAATTTATCGTCATACACATTTCCATGTGAGAACTGTTGATGATAACTATCAAGGTTACATTCGAAATTACTGGGACGTCGCACAGCTCGCAGCCCACGAGAATTGGTCCCGAGAGCATTGCCCATCACCCCTGCTGAAAGAATTGGAGCAAAGTCTGGTATTTTAGATTACACGTTCCACTCATGTGTAATGGGGGTTGTATATCTAGCAAAGCACATCTTCCCAGTCTCAGGTTCGAATAATGCATGCCTCTAGTATCCAAGTGGGTGTACCTCCTATCTACAGTTATTCACAAATTATGCAGGGTTATTCAGCTAAGATGTCCACCTCAAATGAGCCGTGAACAGTTTCAGATACTGACATTCCGTTATCACTTTCGTTAATGGTATTAAGGGGTTCATAGTTGAACATGCAGTACTTTTCGAGGCTTTTGACAAAATGTATTTGTTCACTCGTTTTCATATGAGAACGTTATTTCACACAATAACTGCTAATGATATACTATCAAGTTTACCGTCGTAGTTACTGGTACGTCTCACAGCTTGCAATACTGGAGGATCGGTCTCAAGATTCTCTCGAGATCTGCGACGTCAGTCTCGAGAGTCTCAAGCAAGAGCGTTGCCTAATACTAGTTGTTGGGGCTGCTGAGGGACATTACGAAGAAAGTCCTCAGCAAGATTGGAGACATGATTTAGAAGTGCACAGAAATCTTCCTTCCAATGCTCCAAAATTTCTCCATTATCAGTTTAAAAAATGTAGTTTCCAGCAGTCTTCAATGACCCCGATGAAGATCGAATTGGACCATGTATCTCCTTTATGCCAACATAGTAGTTTTGCAAGTCACGGGCATCAGATAGTCTTTAAAGTTCTTCAGCTTTTTGTTGCCACCAGTTATGTTAAAAAATGGCGGCAGCGGCTAGTAATATTTGTGCTCCGTGTGGTTAAAAAGTGAGAAATTGTGAAGGGGATTGTGGACGTAATTTTCACAAGGAATGCACGCGAATCTCAAAGAAGGCTTACGAGGCGGTAAGAAGTGATCCAAAAAATGTGCGGAAATGTAAACGTGACGATTGTCACCCGCCACCTAACCTAAGCGAATGTGACGTAGTTAAGGAGGTTACCGAGAAGATACAATTATCTGTTACAGAACTGAAAACTTTATTCGTGGTTGAACTCAGTGCTATTAAGGAAGCAACAGAATTTATAAATGACCAGTTTGAGAAGTTCAAAATTCTCACTGGTGAGTTGAATAAAAGAACATCTGAATTAGAAAAATCTCTGGCCAGTGTAAGCAATTATACCAAACAGGCGTTAGATGGGTCGGAAGACCTTAAACAGTACACCCGCAGGAACAATTTGTTGATCAGCGGAATGCCAGAAATGGCCAAAGAAAATGTGTATGACTTGGTAATACAAACAGCCAGGGCATTGGGGGTTGACTTGGGTATTCAGGAGATTGACGTCACTCATCGTCTGCCGTCAAGAGGTGGGGACGTTGGAAGAATTGTGGTGAAATTCACTAACTGGTGGAAGAAAGATGAAACAGTGAGTGCAAGAATACAGAAAAGAGTGTTGAACACCCAGGATATTGAACTGAACTGCCCATTATGCAAAGTACTCATTAATGACCATCTTTCGCCCACGAATGAGAACATTGCAAGAAGGTGCAGGCAACTGAAGCAGAATGGCAAAATATTTGCAACATGGACAAGGGACTGCAAGATCTACATCCGTGAAGCTAGGGATGGCCAAGCATACTCATCAGCAACGAAGAAAAGATTGCACACCTCGAGAATAAACTCGAACAGTAAACTCTGCAGGTACTATATTCACACGAATTTATACTGATTTTGAATGGTAAGGACATTTATAGTAGTAAGGAAATAATAAGTTCAGTTGAGATCCAGTGCGATACTATAGAAAACTATAAATTACAAACTAAGAATCAAGCTCTCAATTCTAAATTTAAATGTATCTGTATCAATGCACGAAGTGTTAGGAACAAGTTTGAGGATATTATGCTTATTATTGATGAGGTTACAGAACTTAACATAGTTATAACAGAAAATTGGCTATCAGATGAAGAAACATCCTATTATAACATACCTAGCTTTGAATCTTATCATCTAACTAGAGAGGGTACTGCAGGGGGACTGTCAGTGTATGTATCAAGAAAATGGACAACTAAAGTCATAACGATCATTAAGTTATCACAGTATTCTCCAAATAGAAGTATTTAGCAAAAACCGGAGATATAACGTAATTTCATATTACAACCCAAGGGAGAGTAATATTACTAACTTTATGACAAACCTTGAACTTGTTTTGTGCAATACCCGAAAATCAAACTCATTGCTTATAGGAGGCAATAACGTAGATTTTCTAAAAATTAGCAATATTTATAGGAACTATACATCCTTATTGAATTGTTACAATTTTTACCCCTGCAATACAAGGCTACCAACAAGAATAACACCCACATCCTCAACTTTAATTGATCATAAACACTTAAACTTTGCCACTGCTGATTACAGTGTATATAATGTAATAAGTGACCTTAGTGATCATAATATTCTAATTCTAGAAGTAAAAACACAAATTAAAGAGAGCTCTCCATTCATTAGTGATGCAAATGTACAAACATGAAAATAAATTACACTAAGCTAAATGATTTTTTTCACAAAAAAGGTACATGTACAAATCTGTCTACTGACGTGAATGAAGCCTATGACCAGCTCTGTGCTTTTCTTAGTGAGGGACTTAGAGTAGCTAGTTCAAATATTGGACAAAAACCACCACGAAAGGATACACATAAGCCATGGGTAACACAAAAATTCCTAGAAGTGGTGAAAAGAAAAAATATTCTATGTGCAAAAATTAAAGCTAAAAACCCTTCAACTGAAACAATCGAAGAGTACACAAGATGTTGCAAGGACGTAATTAAAATTAAAAGACTGCTAAAAAGGTCATATTGTAATCATGTAATTAGAAAAGGGGATGCTAATAAAGAAATATGGAAGGCAGTAAACCAGATACTTGGTAGAACTAATAGTAAACCAAAAGTTATAGAACTTGTGTATGAAAATGTTCAATATACTTCTAACCAAGATATTTGTAAAGCTTTTAACACATTTTTCGTTAATGTAGTTGAAAACTTGGTTAAAGATCTTGGTCCGTGTAACCCACCATTGCTATCTGATCATACGATCTGCAACTCTGTGTACTTTAGGCCAACAAATGTTACGGAAGTTACACATATCATAGAAACGCTAGCCAACAAGAATAACTACACAGATGACGGAATAAATAACATACTCCTCAAGAGGTGTGTAAATCATTTGGCCCCCTTGCTCACCGAGATAATTAATTTGTCATTGCAAATGGGAGTAATACCAGATAAATAAAATTGCAAGCGTGGTACCAGTTCTTAAGAAAGGAATACAATCTGACCCCAGTAATTACAGACCACTAGTATCTTCACTAGCAATAGTATTTGAAGTAGCAATAAAAAAACAAGTCTTGAATTTCCTAATAAAAACACATTTCTTCAAATTTCAGTATGGCCTCCTACCCAAACATAGTACATTTTCAGTAGCTTTTGACATAGTGTTGTAACCGTCCAGGCTTCTCCAGCCAGACTAATTTAATATACTATCATTTTTCGCGATATCATTTGATTTCAAGTTTATCCGCCATCGGCAATTATTCATAATATCATATTTATTCTACGTCAATCATTTGTAAACAAGGAATCATATTTTATAGTTAGAACATTATTTATTACTTAAATTATTATATTAGGTAGGATAGGAACATTATGTACTGTAAATATGGTCAATATGTTGAGACATAGTTGTCATTTCATCTCATATTTGTGTATACGGAAAAGGTTATTCTTATAGTGGCGGAAAATTACATGAGTCATTGGGTTAAACTCGTGAACCATTAGCAGTAAACAGCGACCTGCGCGCGAGGCTAGGCTTGCAGACTACATCATCGCCACGCCTACTGGACTTGTCAAGAAGAAAGAAGAGAGGGAGGTGATAATGCGATCTACGAATCAGATGCTTCGTTATATAGAGAATTGATATTAAGCTGTTAGCAAGAGTGGGGAGAACCCGGGTATATTATCAAGTGCGGAGCAACCCTCGCGATACAATACGGAGTCACGGATACTCACTCACATCGCTACTTCTGCTGAGAACCTAACTACTATTAGAACTTCTACTGCGAACATCTACTTTGAACGACGTTATTGATTTTGAGACAGTGTGTGGTCTCTCCGAGATATAGTTATTTTTGTACAGTGTGTTGTCGCTTCAACACAGTACTCAGCTGCGGTAATGTTATCGGATCTGCGTGAGACGAAACAAGCTTACGGCTTGTGTTATATTCAGTAAATCTTCTGGACGAAGAACTATGTTTAGTTCAAGTCCATGGAATATGGTACAAGTCTGTACCGTATAAACAGTATAGCTCAGTTGGATTGAGATTTCTACTAACATGGAAAAATTCATATCTCTGAATTTTCTCCTCATACGATCAACGCTGATCAGTTTTTACAAGTATAGAGCCAATGTCTAATTTAAAGACATTTTTCCGTTATATATACCGGGATCAGGGCCCTGACCCACCATGGATTAAGTTATCTCTAGCTGATGATGCTCAATAAGAATGAGTGAAACATGTCCTACTTGTAATATCTACTAATGGTTTTATCCTAAATATAAAGGACTATTGTGTATTGGAAAGGTGGTTTTTATTAATATAATAACTTCTTATTCTGAAATCCAATACGGTTTTATAATGAGATTCATAACTTGTAAAATCATCACTCTATTTTGGGCACCCTGGAATTGGCTAACTTCGCTCATTATAGTCTAACTTCATGGTTTCAAATATACATTCAGATCTCGGTAAAACAAATTCATATCATCTAATAACCTACACGTTACTCCCGGATGAAAATTTCAACTAGTTCTCATACATTTAATGATCTCCATTCTAAAGAATACAATCTCATTTTCACGTTACAGGCAGCACAAATACCGCTATATCCGAGCTGCAAACCTCGATCAGCTGGCGGCATCGGAAACAAGCAACCCTCCTTGTCAGCTTTGAAATAAAATACTTGTCCAATGTTGACGCTTAACTGGTCTCACAAGAATGAAATCTTCGACTTCGCAAATAGAATTATAAATACAACATTCTTGACCCAAACAGATATGCACATAGATTTACTTTTAAGATGTCATTCAATAATTATACACGTTGCAAATTAACACTTACGTGGATTCTCTCACACTTTCCATCCCAAACATTATACAAATATCTTCCTCGGGCTCACACAGAAGTCCCGGCGTCATTTACAGGCTTCCAATCACCTGATTAACAAATCCTACCTCAATTCATATGACAAATCTAACCTCTTGTCTCAAACTCGACAAATCTCACTGAAAAAAGAATGTAATAATAATCCCTAGAATCCACGACGCATAATTATGCACAAATACTTTAATAATGAACAACTTCGCATAACATGATCTCGTATTTTTTAAAAACTGGATTTTCACAAAAATGACTGAAACTTTACTGTTGTTTATTGTCAATCAGACACAGTTTAAACGGACATAGAAATAGCATTTCCCTTCGTGACAGATATTCACTGATCTACATTATTCAACACAACAGTGTGCTTACATCCGATTAAAACTGGGTAACCACGGATATCTTGCACTACCTTCATCATAATTCAAACAGAAAAATTTTACGTCAGATAAAAACATTTTAAATTGATATCACAAAAATACAGGCAATAACTTTACGGAAATGAAAATCTACTTTGGACGTGATATCACTTCGTAACCCTCATTATTGACTATTTACAACACATTACACGGCACTCATAATAATTTATAAAATTTATCCAAGGAGAAAAAGAAAATAAATGACCTTTCATCATATTTCTGACATTCACGAAACAAATGGGTGATCCAACTGCGTCATAAATACCCATTACAAATACATATAAGTTTGATATCATAAAACAAGATATAATAGGCGGTAAGATGGCATTCCCCCTACCTTAACGGCACGTGAGCTTCCATTTTTGGCTCACCAGCAACCCCTTTGGCATTTATTTAGCCATTTTAATATTTCTGGCTTCACATTTGGTTTTATTCATGTTTCTTTCCTGAAGGACAAAGCATTAAAAAAAATGCCCTTCACTCGGTGTCTTGGCAGATCGAACTCGAATGATTGGATTTGTTGCCCACACACGAAATACTTTTCTTGACAACACAATAATTATATTTTCACCAATATTACTTTGGTATCTTGACAGTCTTTTCATCAGATTAATTCTGTGATAAAAAAAATACCTCCACTCGGAGTCAAGACCCCGACCACATCGGCCAAAAATTTGTATTTGCTGGACTTAGTCTTTTTCTCGACGATTGATTTAGGCCTACTCAACAGTATAACCTTCTCTCGCGAGCTTCAATGATACAGTGTAGGGGATTTCAAGATGGCGTCCCTTCTTATATTTATAGATTCTGCCCCCCCCCCCCCCCTCTCAGGCATTTTTTCTTGCCGCCAAGAAAATTTGGGTACTTTTTCAGACCTCGTGGAAATGTATTTAAAACAGTTTTTGCAATAACCAAGTACTTGCTAACTTGCTCATACCTGCCAACTTTCCCGATTTAGGCGGGAGACTCCCGATTTTCGACAGTTTTTCCCGCCTCCCGATTATTCTATTATTTCTCCCTATTTTAGCTTATTTTTTGGTGAACTTCAGACATTTGTTTTCAAATCCCGCTGTTTCAGCTTTTTTTACGCCAGTGGCCGGAAGTCCTTCGCTCATTGGCCGCTTTCAAACGAAATATCGACGTTTATTAATGCGCGAATGTGCAATGTTTACTGAAACCTGTATATCGCGACGCGTATATCGATTGTCAATCTCTCGTTCTCGCGTGCTATTTTCGTGTTCATCCACATCAGTCTAGACGATTCTAGAGACTAGTCGTTATATACGGAGTCTTTTTAGTAATTTAGTGACAGAATTTCAATGATAACGACTAGTGACTTTTCTAGAGATTTTAGGAGCCATTTGGAGAAAATTCTGACTAATTTTATCTCAATATAAATAGAGAGTTTTGTCTGCACATTGCTCAGAATTAAAAAAGAATATCTCCGTACCGGCCGTGACCGCAGTAACAAGGGGAAATGCAAGTTTTAATTTTCCGTAATTTCTGTCTGTATGCATATATTTATGTATGTACATATGTACGCCCACCACGAGAAAACGGCTGAAGAGAATTTAATGAAAATCGGTATATAAAGTCGGGGAATAGGTTGCTACAATCTAGGCCATAAATAATTTTATTCACGCCGAGTGAAATGGTAGTTTAGGGGAAGGCCTAAGATGTAATTCTCAAATATTTATATTTTTTTATTGGCCCTGTTGATAAATACTATATAACTAATGTTATATAGTATTGCATTTCGTATCGTTTGTCTTACACATTTTTACCGTACCGGCTATGATAAGAGATATTCATGAATTTGGATTTTTGTTGCTAAGCCCATATAAGCGCTGAGGTACGAAAAAATGGGAGAACAGAATTTAATGAAAATCGGTATGTTATGTCGGGGAATAAGGAACTACAGTCTATGCTATACATAATTTTATTCACCCTGTTCGAAATGGTAGTTTAGGGGAAGGTGCCAGAAATTTAATTTTTGATTACCTATCTTAGTCTATCGAAAATTACTACGTAACTAAGTAATAGAGAATACAATTTCCGATTATTCATGTCTTATTCAGTTTTAGTGTGCAGACTAAAATGAAATTAAATTGTGAAAATGATTATAAGAATGAGAAAAAAGTCATGAAGGAACGATCGCTGGAATAACAACACAAGAGGGAGTCATGAAAGAAAGGAGGACTCACTTTACATTAGATGCTCTAATATCACAGAGTCAGAAGAAAACTAAATGTGAAGGCCTGCAGTATAGAAAGCTCATAAAATTGATCAACAATAACATTACATTGGCCATTGTTTGATGTGATGTGATGTGCTTTATGTATTCTTCTGCCATTTATCTCCGATAGATGGGATTACTGCAGGGTACTGTTATTGAGTATAACAGCCTGCCTGAATATTTGCAGAAAGTAACATGGAAGTTAGATCTCGCTCTTCTTTAGCATGCTATTCCTCTGGTTCATAAATTTTCTGATACTACTGGTACGTAACACACTGGATCAGCATAGTATTCCAGCTATTCAATACCTACTCTGGGGCAGTGATTGGAATGAGCAGTGTGCACACTTAAACTGAATAATTACACAGGAGTGTTCATGGCTGTCTGCGTCCCGGTCATTCTAGCTCTGGAACTTTGAACTGTTAGATCGACACCGTGCTATTTTCGTTAAAAGTAAGAAAATGTGCTGTTTTTCATTTTTTTTTAATATTTCATATGACAGCGTTGCTTTTAATCGCAACATTCATACTGACGTCACTGTAATGACCTATGTTGACACTTCAGTTGGGAAAACTATAAGGACAGTCTTTCTGAGAATTCTGTAGGAAAGCACGAGTACATCAGCTAGTTATTTGATACAGATAGTATTGCGCTTCGCATAATCGCACGGAAGCTTGATGCAATATATTAATCTATGCATTTGCTAAGTAATGGCATCTAAGTGCATGACTGATTCACATGTGTGGAGCATGAATTCATGCTATTTTTTAAAATATTATCAGAGACCGATCATCTCACTCACATACTTTCTGTGAGGGAATAGAGATGTGTAATTTTTAACATTGTAGTTTCGTATAGCAACAGTCGGGCTTTGAGACAATGAGTGTTATAAATATATCATAGTGCTGTACTGTGCTAGACGCAGAATAAGCAGTTTTGACCAATAATGTATCTCCTGATTTCTCCTGATTTTTTCTGATTTTCATATCAAAATCTCCTGATTTTTTGTTTCGTAAAGTTGGCAGGTATGCTTGCTAGTGACATTGTTCATGATAATTTAAAATCATCTCGTACCAAATTAACTGGTTAATTGACCTCCTTTGATAGGCACTATATTCTGACGACTCAGCGTGGGTAAAATAGACACGCGCGTCCTATGTGAAATATCCACAGAAATGGCTTATCAATCTCAAATCTGTCTTACTAAAGACCAATTGTCTTACAGATAATTACAGGACACTCATTATACCACGTTCATTGCTAATTGCTTTTTTATTATTTATTTTACACCCACATTGGAACACTGAAATCAATCTATATACAGTCAAATCTTATGAATATTGGTTACAAATTTGGTTGATGTTTCTTCTTTTGTTCCCAGAAATGTTTCATTCTCTCTGACCTGGCTGCCCGTTCTTCGTCAGTTATGTTGTAATGTTTGCATGTATAAGTCTTCAGTTTAAGTCTCACGTCGTCATTTCTCAGGATCCTCTTCTCTTCTCTTCTCTATTTTCAATTTGTTGAATTGTCAAGCCTAATTCATTTAAATCTTCTTGGACTTCTTTGAACCAGCGATTTTTAGTTTTACTTTTCCAAAAGTAGTTGAATAAATGTTTGAGTATCCTAGTCTCTGGTAGTTGTAATATGTGACAGAAAAAAGCAACTCTTCTTTTCCGCATTGTATCTATTATAGACTCGGTCTCCTGGTATACAACTTCATTAGGTAGTAATCGCCATTGTCCATCTACTCGGTGTTTTTTGTTTAGAATTGTTCTAATGATTCGTCTATCTATTTTCTGTAATTTATTTGTAGTTGATTTCGTATTCAAATTGAATAAGGTTTCACTAGCATAGGTTGCTTCAGGCTTTATAACGGAGTTGTAGTGTTTAAATTTTGCATTTATCAAGAGAGATTTCTTCTTGTAGGTTGGCAGAGTAATGTGTTGTGCTTGTTTTAATTTGGTAATTCTATTTTCAACTGATATTTTATCTTTTAAGTTCCAAGTTATAATCTCTCCAAGATATTTAAATTTATTAACAACCTTAATTTGTTTGTTATTAGTCAGTGTGATAGGTGATGTTTCCACTTTGAAGGATGGCATCCTTTCCGTCTTTTCAAAGGAGATTTGTAATCCAATTTTTGCTGCTATTTGTTCTAATTCTTCAATTTGGAGTTTAGCCTCTTCCACACTACTTGCAAGTAGCGCAAGCTCATCTGCAAATGCTAGACAATTGAGTTTGATATTATTGCCAATCTTGATGTTTGGCCGACATTTTTTAGATCATTCTCGCATGACTTTCTCCAGTGCACAGTTAAACAGTATTGGTGAGAGACCATCCCCCTGTCGAAGTCCAGTCCGGATTTCAAATGATTCAGACAACTCTCCTCGGAATTTAACTTTTGCTGCTAATTCCTTTATTTAAATATACTTATTTAACCCAAAACTTTCTTCTGTATCCATCCACCTACGACATGTGTGGACGACGTCACATCTCATAGCGTGGGAAAGAAAGCAGCCATCTTCCTGCCTCGTGTTGCCTCTGCGATATAAATATATATTCAAGCTTCTCATTACGATTGACATGGGGCCTCATGTGGTAACTTTTAAGACTTAAAATTCTTGGGACACAAAGGTCATGGGTTCAATATTGAGCTTTGGTTAATTTGTTTATTCTGTTATGCCATGTTTTTCTTTGTCTCCGATTTTGATTTCCTGTTCTCCTGCTTCAATTTTCTTTGCGAGTGGTGGGTCGGTTAACATGATTTCTGTTTTCTCAAAGGATACTTTGAGACCAACTTTTTGTGCTATTTCCTGTAGTGATTTAATTTGTTGTCAAGTTTCCTGAACATTGTAAGATAGGAGAGCAAGGTCATCAGAAAAACCCAGACAATTTAAGGTTATCCTTATACCCCAAACCAATGAGGAAAATACCGTCACTGGGGTTATTCCTCACAAGCAAAATATTTTATAATTTTATTTTCTTTGGCTAGCTACTTTGTAATAAACATAATGATCACCAGAAAATAAACATAATAGTGCACAATAGTCTTTTGAAAAAAATTAAATTTTACTTGTAGTTACCCCAGTGGATGGAGTAAATTCGGACAGTAAGTAGTTTTACATTCTTGTCATTGTTTACCCCATTTAACAGGTTAATTCAGATAAACTGTTACCAAAAAAATAAAATACATAGGTACCCTTTCTTTACATTACAAAAAATTACATCAAAACATAACCACAAATAACAATTGTTTACATTCCAGGTTAGTGTCTAGCTCCGTGGCTGAATAGTTAACGGGCTGGCCTTTGGTCCAAGGGGTTCTATGTTCAGTTCTTGGTAGAGGTCTGGAAACAATCCAGTTTGTTCACTCACGCTAATTCAAACTTTATACAATCGACCTTGAGTAGGTTGGCTAGTAGTATGTAGTCTGATGGAAGGTGGTTGGTGCGCTTACGGACAGTATCAACAAAGTTACGATGAACAAACTTAAAAGGAGTGAGGAAAGAAGAGTGGTTGACTATACAATATTGGAAACCATGCAAAAGTTTTAACGAAATGTACATTGGAGTAATATAATTACATGCTTACTATGTACACTATGTGATCAATTTGTCACATTAGCAGACACAGATAAGATCTGGCTGTGTGACATAAAGTATATTGAAAAAATAAAAATTAGACAGACCATTCGTCATTAATGTGCTGTCTGTTTTAATACAGAATGAATGAAGAGAGTGTCATTTACTACACCGTGGTTAAGCGAGCTCCTTTTATGACTAATTAAGTTACCGTACCAGCTGAACTGAAATTTTTTTCAAATGCCGTATTGGAGGCTGGAATAGACAAAATTTTCTTTGCTAGCAGAGCAAGTCTTGGATATTCTGTGCAGTTATTTCTCCACTAGGCATGGGGATCATCATCAGAAAGGTGATCTCTTAATAAATAAATTGTTGTAGTAAGAATATCAGCAACATTTATTCGTCCATAGTCTGCGGCAGCATTAACGCCTTCTTGACATAGATCTAGGAACCTATACCTGAAACAACCATTAAAGGGACAGAGATTTGCTGCACACATTTTGATGGACATACTGTATTTGGCCGCACTTTACATGTGTGCTATCATGTGAGGTAGTAGATGCAAACATCAATAAGGAAGTACAACATTTACATAGCAATGTCCTGCATGTTTACAATTCGCAGTTGTTACTGGTATGTAGTATTCCCACACTTCGTTCTTTATCCTTTCTTCATTTAGTAATTCATATTGCTTCCTCTCAGGTTTTACTTTCACTATGTCTTTGTACTCTCGTTCCATGCTCACAACGAATATCGTTGTGACTGCGAATGGGAATCAGTTGGACCGAATGTGGTGCTTTTGCTCAGAGTGCGAGTGCCAAGCTGTCGGTCAGCAGAACAGGCCTTAACTCATTATTTACCATTAATTCAACGTCTTTTTACGTGATTACAATACAGCAGGAATATACAAGACTGTTACGTTACAAGAACGGAGGAACTTCATTTCTGTTGCTTGAAGACGACTCTTTGCTGGTCCATTAAGTGTTGCTGCTTCCAGGCCATACGTCAATATAGGTACTAGATATATTTTGTACAAGCTGATCTTGGAAACTAACGGAAATGTTTCACCCCAAAGTATTTGAAGGTACAGCGAGATAGAATTTGGAAGCTTTCTGTATTCTGTTACTAATCTCTTGATGTATGGTATTGTCTGATGACAGAACACTACCTAAATACTGCAAGTTGTCTACAATATCCATCTCCTCATCTCCAATTCTTAGATGAACAGTTGGAGAGTTTCTACTCATCACCAAGCTAACTGTCTTCATTTTGCTGATTTTGAGACCTAAGGTTGTAAAAGCTTCATGCCAGAGATCTAGTCTAGTTTGTACTTCTGCTTCTGTCTCACCCCATACCATTACATCATCAGGAAAAACCAGGGCATTAGTTGTTGGATCCTTTCTCTTAACTGCTTTTAAAACTTCATCCATTATGATTATGAAGAGAAGTGGTGAATGACAACTTCCTTGCTGGACTCCACTCTTCGTTTCAAACCGACCTGACCTTCCATCCTGGACCTGGACACAACACTTGGTTTTATCATATAATCATTGTACTCGTGCTATGACGTCATTGGGCACTTTCTTATGTCTCAGACATTCCCATATATGCCTGCGTGATACATGGTCATGTTTTCTCGATGTCCAGAAAACAGTTATAAGTGTTTTACCTTTCTCCCAATACTTCTCATAGCGCATTCTGGTGGCAAAAATTAGGTCTATAGTTGATCTATGAGGTCTAAACCCACGCTGTTCCTCCTCAAGTGTAGGTTCAACATATTTTCTAATCCTGCTCTCAAGGATGGATTCGTAAATTTTGAGGCCATGTGACAGCAGAGTTATGCCTCTGTAGTTGGTACATTTCTTTCTATCACCTTTTTTCAACATTGGGATGATGACTCTCTGCTTCCAGTCATTGGGTATTACATTCTCTTTCCAGATTCTATTTATACCCTGTACATCCACTGTTGTCCTACCTCTCCTAGTGCTTTGATCATCTCAACACTTAATGTGTTGTTTTTCAGCTTAGATATTGCTGTCTCTACTTCCAACCATGTCAGACTAGTGGTATTTGTGCTGCCAAAATCATAAGGTTCGTCGTCTAATGGAGTGACATTTTCATAACAGTTCAGCAAAGTTTCAAAGTGCCTTTGGAACTCCTGTAATATTTTGGCCTTATCCCTAGTCACCTCACCATTAGGAAGTTCTACAGATTGGATAGATTCATTTTGAGTTCTTCTATTCTTAACAATACTGTATAAAAGTTTTTTATTTCTATCCTGCATTATTTTGGTAACCAGATCTTCCTTGCATTTCTGCTTTTCAGCTACAATCAACTGTTTGACCTGTAATTTTTTCTTTCTGTGAAGTGACAGCTTCTCCTCTATTTCATGTTGATCTCCCCGCGTTCTTGCTTGATATAAGGATCTTCTTGCACGGTTTCTGTCATTGATAGCCTTTTTAATATCATCATTCCACCAGGCAGTTTCTTTAGGTTTTCTTATTTGACTCTATCGTCCACATACTTTTTCTGCTGTACCAACCACAACCTTCTTTAGAGTATCCCATTCTTCATCTCCAATTTCAGTTCTTCTCTCGGCAACAACCTGCGGACACCTTCCATGAATTCTTCCTTTACACTTGGCTTGGTTAGTCGCCAAGTTTTTATTTTTGGGACTCTTTTGTTACAGACTTTGCGAGATCTTTCCTCTGCAATAACTGCAACCAACAGTCTATGGTCTCCACCAAGCTCTTCACTTGGAATGGCCTTAACATCATTGACATTTCTCCATACATTTTTATCTATCAGAATATAGAATAGAATATAGATTATAATCTATTACTTTTGATACCAGGACCACAATATCCACTTTGATTTTGGCTCCTAAGAAGATGTAATCTCCCACACTCTGTATCTCTTCCCCATCTAACTTCAGACAAACTGTACCACACTCATCCGTAGTCATAACTTTGGTCTTTTTAAAGTTGATATAGAGGCCTATTTTTTCACTTTCATCATTGAGGAGGGAAATTAACAGCCTTAGATTCTTCTTCTGTTTCTGCCAGCAAGGTTGTATCAACATATCTCAAATTGTTTATAGTTCTTCCTCCAATCCTCACACCATTGTCGAGTTCCTCTAAATATAACTTCCGGATAATTACTTCTGCATACAGATTGAAAAAGAATGATGAAAGAATGGAGCCTTGATGGATACCCTTTTAAATTTTAAACCATTCAGTGATGCTATATAGTGTGTGAACTGCTGCCTCTTGTTTTGTAAAAAGCAAACATATCAACTAAGTCAGATGTAAGGATACCTCCAATTCCAGCCTTGCTTCCCATAGTCTGTCATGCTTGACACAGTCAAAGGCTTTTCTGTAGTCAATACAACACATTTATATGTTTTCTGGTATTCACGTGCTTTCTCCATGATCCACCACATATTAGCAATATAATCATGGATGCCACGACCTCGACAGAAACCAGCTTGAACATCAGGTAACTGAGCTTTAAGGATGGGTGTAAGACGTTTCTGTATGATTTTTAGAAGAACTTCGCTAGCGTGTGGAATCAAAGCTACAGAACGATAATTAGAGCAGTCACTGACATCTCCTTTCTTAGGCAATGGGATTGATCTTTTCCATTCCTTTGGCCAGGTGGTAGTTTGCCATATTAGGAATAATAGGAGGAGGAGTATTCATACTGGAGAAAGAAGAATTTGTAAGCTAGAAAAAGTTGGATGAGGAACATGAAATTCTAGGTGTACAACTTATCTCTAAAGATAATACGCAACTTGATGTTTTTGGTGTGTACAGACCTGGCACGGCTAGGGCTAAATTGATAAGATAATCAGCTATATGGGGAACACCACAGAAAGGAACATTATTGTAGTGGGTGATCTTAACATACCAATTGTTAACTGGGAAGTTAATGCGAATGGCAGAAAGCATGACCAACAAATGGTGAATAAGTTAATATGGGAAAGACAGATGAATCAGAAAGTGATGGAACAAACTAGAGGAAAAAATATTCTAGATGTGCTGAGAAAACCACATGACCTCTATAAAGAAACTGAAGTGATAGATGGTATAAGTGAGCATGAAGCTGCCTTTGTCATAGTTAGTAAATGTGATAGAAAGGAATGTCATAAAAGTAGGACTATTAGGCAAAATCATATGGTTGAAAAGAGGAGCATGGGGAAGTTTATAAAACACTATTATGATCAAGGGAAAATGGAAAATAAAAATGTAAACGGCCTATGGGATGGGTTTAAAGCAATTGTTGACAAGTGAGGAGACAGGTATGTGGCTTAAAATATGGTAAGGAATATTATAACATGGAAATAAAGAGATTAAGGTTAGGAATAATTATGGGAGTAAGGGGAGATTGAAGGAGCTTACTAGGAAATTGAATTTAGCAAAAATATCAGCTAAAGATATCATGATGGAAAACATAATTGGCATCCATATGAATCTTAGAGAGGAATAGAAGGATATGTATAGATACTTTAAGGGAGAAATAAGTTTCGGGAAAAAATATTTCAGAGATCATAAATTAACAAGGAGAATGTATATGTGAGGACTTAGAGAAGGCCAAAGTATTCAGTAAGTAGTATGTAAAGGTAGTTGGATATTGTCCAGACAGAGGAGGCAACTAATACTGGAAAATTACTGAAATTTACCTGTGATAATAAAGACATTAATGAAAAGATACAAAAGTTAAAAGCTAGAAAATCAGCTGGAATTGATAAGGTTTCTGGGTGTATTATTAAAGGTGTGCGTTGGGGTACAGTGCCATATCTGAAATACTTATTTGATTACTGTTTGCATAAAAGAGCAATGTTAAATGAATGGAGAGTTGCAACAGTAGCCCCAGATTACAAAGGAAAGGGTGATAAACATAAAACAGATAATTACACGCCAGTCTGCTTGACATGTGTTGTTTGTAAGATCTGGGAAAGCTTTCTTTCTGATTATATTAGACACTAGCTGATGTACCCATGCTTCGCTACGGAATTCTACATTGTATACTGAATTCTAGGTTAGGTAGTGTACATGTTGTGAGCAAGATTGTATGAAACTGCATAGCTCCTAACATTACTGGTACCCTAGAAACGCGATGGGGAAGTCACCAAACATCTTTTCTCATATGAAGACTGACTTAGGGAATTTTCACTGTAATGGTAGACCCGCTTGCATACCATCAGTCACAATCAGGTTGGAGAGCTTTCATTATAATTGTAGACACTCTCCACCTGCCTTTTTACATCCTCAGAAAGACTGTCTTAGTGGTTTTCCCAACTAAAATGGACATACATTACAATGATGTCAGTAGGAATGGCGCGATTAAAAGCAATGCTTTCATATGAAATACTCGATCAAATGAAAAACCACACATTTTCTCACTTTTAACAAACAGTCCTAAGCTGCTGATCTAACAGTCCAAAGTTCCAGAGCTGAAATGACAAAGCCGCAGACTGCCGTGAGCCGTGAACACTCTTCGTCCCTTTTCGGCATGGAGGGCGTCGAATAGTGGTGACTCCCAGGGCAAGAACTATGCCCTTTTACTAATCTGTATCCTAGGAGTACCCGATGAGTCTGAAAGTATCAATTCACTACACTGGCGGTGGAAAAATCTATCTGACTTGGAGGCAAATTTTTCCTCCAAGCCAGAGGAGAAACCCCCTCTTGACTGCTAATTTGGAGTAAAACGAATTCAGAATTTAATAAAAATGAAGAGGAAGAAGCTTTTCTTAAGAAACGGCTCTTCTCATGGTTGAAGTTTGAGTTATTTAGTAAATTGTGGTGCTATAATTTGGAATAGCCCTAACTGTTATTCTAGACCAGGCCATACTACTACTATTCTAATAAGTGAGCCTCTGCCTTAAGTATGCCCACTGCTCATTCAAAACAGCGCGTCAGGGTAGGAATCGAATAGCTGGAAGACTATGATGAACCAGTGTGTTACGTACCAGCTGTATCAGAAAATGTATGAACCAGAGGAATAACATGCTAAAGAAGAAAGTTTTCTAACTCCCCAGCTATTTCCCGCCAATATTCAGTACGTAGCAGTAATCCCATCTATCGGAGTTGAGAGGCAGCATAAGACAGAAAGAACATCACAACAAACAATAGTCAATGTAATGTTATTGTTGATCAATGTTACGCGCTTTTGATACTGTAGGCCTTCACATTAATTTTCTTCCTACTCTGAAATACCACTCTTATAGTCGCTACGGTAAAACTGAATAAAACATAAATGACCGGAAATTGTATTCTCTATAACTTTTGTTATGTAGTACTTTTCGATAGGACCAATAACATAGGTATTTAAAAGGCGCCTTCCCCCAAACTACAATTTCATCCAGGGTGAATAAATTTTTATAGCTTAGACTGTAGTTTCATATTCCCCGACTCTATGTACCAATTTTCATTAAATTCTGTTAACCCATTTTCTCGTGGCTCGGCGTTGATATGGACTTAGCAATAAAAATACAAATTCATGAATATCTGTTATCATAGCCGGTACGGTAAAAATGTATGACAGAAATGGGCAGAAATTTAATTATATATAACTTTGGTTATGTAGTATTTATCAATACAACCACTAATAATATACATATTTGAGAATTAAATGTTAGGCCTTCCACTAAACTACCATTTCACTCAGCGTGAATGAAATGATTTGCAGCCTAGATTGTAGTGACTCATTCTCCGACTATGCATACCAATTTTCAATGAGATAGGACCACTAATAATATAAATATTTAAGAATTAAGTTTTAGGCCTTTCCATAAACGACCATTTCACTCAGCGTGAATAAAATTATTTATGGCCTAGATTACAGAGACTTATTCCCCGACTTGGCATACCAATTTTTATTAATATAGGACCACTACTAACATAAATATTTGAAAATTAAATTCTAGGTCTTCCCCTAAACTACCATTTCAATCAGCGTAATAACATTATTTATCGCCTAGATTGTATGACTTATTCCCCGACTTTGCACACTGATTTTTGTTAAATTCTCTTCAGCTGTTTTCTAGTGATGCATGTACATACATACAGACAGAAATTACGGAGAAGTAAAAAGTGCATTTCTTTGTTACTGTTGACATGACTGATACAGAAATGCCATGCTTTTCAAATTCTGAGCAATATACAGACAAAACTCTTATTTTATTTATATATAGATGTTTGCAAAATTACTAACTGGTTTGGTAGAAAGCAGTTCGAGTTTAGGAAAGATTATTCCACCAAAGCTCAACTTGTAGGATTCCTGCAAGAGATAGCAGATATCTTAGATTCAGAAAGTCAAATAGACTATATCCAAGGCTTTTGATAGGGTATTCATACTCATACTATCCTGTGGTGTTTCTCAAGTAGTGGCTACTAATCACAGGCAACGCAGACCCACGGAGTCACTCATAGAGTGGTACTAATCACAGGCGACGCCCAGACCCGTGGTGTTTCTCACAATGGTACTGATCACAGGCAATATAAGCCCATCGTGTTCTGCATATAGTGGTACTAATCATGGGTACTGTAAAACCCATACTGATTCACCCTCTGTTGCTACTAATCACAAAGCTATTGTGTACCTACTATAGCGGTACTACTCGCAAGTAAAGGCGACCCATGCTGTTCCCTGCGTGGTGGTACTAATTACAAGTAGTCTCATGGTTCTAATTCAATCATCCCTTGGTTGCAAATTTTAGTCGCCTCTTATGACAGGCAGGGGATACTGTGGGTGTATTTTTTGACTGCGTCCCCCACCCACAGGGGGTTGTGTGTTTGGTCCGCGAGAGCTATTTTATTTCGCTCAAGTCTGCTGGCAAGCCGGTTAGGACCCCTCTATCTGCCACCTGAGATGTGCCACGTGGGAGTATCACCTTTCCCCCTGCTACACCAGCATAGTAAGTTCGTGGGAATTATTGTATGAAGGGAAATGTTTAATAAATTTCCTAGTTGTTTGAAAATAGTGAAGAAAAGGATAGGTAAACAACTGATAGGGAATCTTCCACCTGGGCAACAGTCCTAATTGCAGATTGTTAATTGATTGACTTACATCTAGAATTTCATATTTCTCATCCTTAACATTTTCATAGTTTATAAATTCCTTTTTTTTTTTTTCATCAGCATGAATAAAATCCCTCTCCTATTGAATCTATACTGTTCGTATGACAGTGGCGGTGCATGACTTTCATCACTGGGGGTTCAACAGAAGAAAACAATTGCCCCCCCTCCCACCTCTTCCTCCTAAAATAAGAGGACAGAAGTTTTAGAATTTACCACAAGCAAAATAAGAAATGTTTCACAATCAACTTACGCTATGCAGACAGCTTATATAAAAAAATCCATCCTGCGCTCCTTGAAGGGCGCAAACTTATCTATAACTACCTCATTGAAGTCCGCAGAGTCTCGAACCAAGTCCCTTTCAATTGACAACATAGCCAGAGCATTAAGTCTATCCTCTGTCATTGTGCTGTGCAAGAAAGTCTTTATTCTCTTCAGGGTTGAGAAATACCTTTCTGCTTCCGATGTCATCATGGGAATAGTAATAACTATATTTCAAAGTTTTCATTAGTATTACCTAGCTGCTATTCTTCGCCTCAATGATTTTTAAGTTAAGTTTCTGTCCAAAAAGTAATTATTTAAAAGAAGGCAAATGAATACGTGTTTAGCAAGTACCAGTATTGATGTAATCGGGACAAGATATCAATTGGAATTTGGCAGTTTAATGTGACTTTTGGTAGTAATGATGCTTTTCAACACTAGCGCTTGTTACGTGTATTATTCTCTGCTGCCTAGTTAAATACCCGTAAGGGCAACAGATGGCAGGCACATGCCCCAACAACATGACTTGAGAGAGTGGCATATTGCACATGCGTAAAGCACAGATATCTGTTTCTGCGATATCCTGGTTTTGCCTTAGTGCTGGCCGATGTCCCCACACACCTCGCCACTCCCGTCGCCTATGTACGGATGAAGAGATCGCCTAGCAAGGGGGTTTATTCCAGATGAGTATCCAGCCACGGATCTTGCGCAGCTCATATGAATTGAAAGCCAATACAAGTATATTACGAACAGATGGACTTAGCAAGAGCTTTGAGATTGACAACGGAGTTATGAAAATTACATAGTCGAGTACAATTTGATATAAACTGGAGGTCCATTGCTCCATTGTGCTATACCAGAAACCGCCACTGACGCATGATCAACACTCCAGTTCCAGGAGTAAATTTCCACATCCATATCATCACTTCTTAACCATGATTCAACCCCTATTACGATATCTGGTAATTATATATTAAATTTTCTATTCCTTTGTTTACACTACTCATACAACTTCACTGTAGCAACTTAATATCATCCACACTTGATTTTCAGTTCCGTGTACTCTCATCAGCGCTCCCTAGTCCAACCGTTTTCTCCGAATGCACAGTACCTACCTATAACCTTTCAAAACAAACCCCTAAATTATACGTATCCATGCGATGGCTAACCGTACTGCATTTAAGTGCCTCTGCGCTAAAGCCCATTCCTTGATTCGAGAGAGTCAGAAAACTACTTGTGAAATTTACGTGTTTTCCATGAAGACACAAACGCAGTCTTCACAAGTGTGAACCAAACTCTGCCATATTGCCGGAGTCTAAAACACTTCATCAGTCCCTGGAATCTCCATTTATGGAGATTACTTCAGTCATTGCAGATCACATTGCATCACATTTCACCGATACCTCCAGCTCTGGGAGATATGACTCTGCATTTCTGCTTATTAAGCGCGAGGCAGAGTCTCATCACCTGTCATATGCCTGTAGTGCTTCGTATTCCTATAACGTGCCTTTCGTGGAGTGGGAATTTCGGAGTGCATTCACACTGTGCAAGAACACGGATCCTGGGATGGACGAAATCCACAAAATCCACACTTCAGTGATTGATGTCTCCGAGATATCCTCACCCTATTCAACAGAATACGGAGTGAGCAGGGTGTTTCCATCTCAATGGCATGAGAGAACTGTAATAGCAATTCCCAAGCCAGGTAAAGATCTGAAGCTTCTGGATAATCATAGGCCAATATGCCTTACAAATAGCCTCTGTAAGCTATTTGAAGGGATGGTATACTGGCAACTTCTATGGACTTTGAAGGAGAGAGCTCTCCTGACTAACTACCAGTACAGTTTTCGCTCTAATTGCTCTGCCAGCGTTCACATGGTTAGATTGGAAAATGCCATTCACAAGGCTTTCCTTCAGAAGGAACATTTAGTCGTGTATTTTTTTACCTGGAAAAGGCTTATGATACTACCTGACATTAGCGGATTATCTCTGCCATACACCGGTGAGGATTTTTGGGAAATTTACCAATATTTATTGTGAATTTCATGACCCTCCAGCACTTTCAAGTCCAAGTAGGGTATGTATATTCTCAGTATAACGACCAAGGAAATGGAGTACCACAGGGATCTGAACTGAGTGCTACAGTGTTCACCATCGCCATCAGTGGCATAATTGCAACAAACATGTCTGTTCGAGTGTTAAAACGATGCCATCTTGTAGGCCTTGTAGCGTCCGAACACCAGAACATCCATTCAGTGAGACACACTCTTATGCAATCTCTTCAACGTTCAGTCCATAGGCATACAAGTACTATGGGACTCTAGGATCACACTGTAAGGAGAATTTAACACACGGAGATGAAGTTTCATTCATACAAAATGGTGAGTGTGCACAAACACAGTGAACATGATTGGCTCAACCATAGAGCATGTTGTGAGGCTATCCTGGAAGCTGCTGCAGGTAACAC
Source organism: Anabrus simplex (assembly GCF_040414725.1). NCBI lineage: Eukaryota > Metazoa > Arthropoda > Insecta > Orthoptera > Tettigoniidae > Anabrus > Anabrus simplex. The sequence continues at coordinate 886,556,680 of NC_090265.1, read as the reverse complement.
CAGTCTACGGGCAAGTGACGAAGCACACTGTCAGTATCGGGCTACGATGATAAACAAAATTTTGGATACCGGTCCGCAACCAAACTTTGACAGATCCATGATCAATCTGTCCAGAGCGAACGTGCTAATGTTTGGAGCGCTGTCGCTGAGTTCGGAATTACAGGCCCATACATTTTTGAAGAGGAGGACAGAACTGTGACAGTAACCTCTAATTGTTATGTACAACTGCTACACAACTTTTTGCAGCCTACACTCAACAACTTAGGGAATCCTGCTGTGTGGTTTCAACAAGATGATGCACACAAAGCCAAGGCAACAATGGGCCTTCTCAGAGAAATGTTTCCAGAGCATCTGATCTGATTGGGGTGATGTACCATGGCCAGCCCATTCCACTGATCTTGTCCCTTCTGATTTCTTTCTCTTGGTATGCCTGAAGGAGCACATCTTCCAATGTAAGGTGCATACAGTACACAACGTAAAAGCTGCCATCCGTGGTAAAATCAAGGCAATACTACTAGACATGACCAGCAGGATCATGCGGAACTTCAGGGAGGAACTTCAAATATGATAGAAAAGGATGGTCGACATTTGGATGATGTCATTTTCAAAACCTTGTGTGTGTGTGTGTGTGTGTGTGTGTGTGTGTGTGTGTGTGTGTGTGTGTGTGTGTGTGATGTAAATGGCAAACACTGCTCTTTCCAATTGTACAATAAATTTGTGAAATGCTTTTCACATTGCAGCTTTACTCTCATTTAAAATTCAAAGTTATTTATGCTGCAACCTGTAGTATCCTGCTTGCTTTATTGTTGTGTAATCTTTGTGTTGTCCTTTTGATATTTCAACATTTGCCTCTCTATGTATGTATTTATGTAACTACATTTCTATAGCTTCAGTTTGACTGTTATTCTTATTACTTTATAATTCATTCAATCAATCATCACTACTGATCAAGGGCAGAGCATTTAGGGCAGTGCTCAGGTGGCAGATTCCCTATCTGTTGTTTTCGTAACCTTTTCTTAAACTATTTCAAAGAATTTAGAAATTTGCTATTTGCTTTATGTCGCACTGACACAGATAGGTCTTATGGCGACGATGGGATAGGAAAGGCCTAGGAATGGTAAGGAAGTGGCCATGGCATTAATTAAGGTACAGCCCCAGCATTTGCCTGGTGTAAAAATGGGAAACCATGGAAAACCATCTTCAGGGCTGCCGACAGTGGGATTCGAACCCACTATCTCCCGGATGCAAGCTCACAGCTGCCCCCCCCCCCCCCAACCGCACGGCCAACTCGCCTGGTAATTTATAAATTTACTGAACATCTCCCTTGGTAAGTTATTCCAATCCCTAACTTCCCTTCCCATAAACAAATATTTGCCCCAATTTGTCCTCTTGAATTCCAGCTTTATCTTCATATTGTGATCTTTCCTACTTCTAAAGACAACACCCGAAATAATTCGTCTACTGATGTCATTTCATGCCATTTCTCCACCGACAGCTCAGAACATACCACTTAGTCGAGCAGCTCGTCTTCTTGCTCCCAAGTCTTCCCAGCTCAAAATTTGCAACATTTTTGTAATGGTACTCTTTTGTTGGAAATCACCCAGAGCAAATTGAGCTGCTTCCCTTTGGATTTTTTTCCAGTTCTTGAATTAAGTAATCCTGGTGAGGGTCCCATACACTGGAACCATACTCTAGTTGGGGTCTTACCAGAGACTTATATGCCCTCTCATTTACATTCTTAGTACAACCCCTAAATACCCTCATAACCGTGTGCAGAGATCTGTACCCTTCATTTACAATCATACAGTAGTGTCCAAAAGTTAAGCATAATCACTAAACGAGGCAATACCGCATGACAGGAATGTCAGACGGATTGCTGAACAAACGAAGGCCGACTCTCACACCATATGTCACACAACTTGTCCCAAAAAACAGTGACAGAAAGGTTCCGATAGCTAAGGTACACCTTTGACAACAACTAACAAAACTTGGCAATGTCTTCCACAACAAAATATGCTGTTAATAGGGTGTATGTTTACCCCTAAGGTCCACACATGCTTCACAGCGACGTGGCATGATATCTATCAGATGGTCCAAAAGCTCTTGTGGCAGTCGATCCCATTCCTCCGAAAGGGCAATGCGAAGGTCTTTTGGAGGGTCCTTGGTGGAGGCTGACAGGATGCAATTCACCTCCCCAATGCATCCCAGGCATGTTCTATAGGATTCAGATCCGTAGACCTCGCTGGCCAGTCCATGCGATGAATGTCTTCCCCAACCAGAAATTCATCCACCAGAGCAGCGCGGTGCGGTGCGGTCGGGCATTATTGTCCATTAAGAGAAAGTCAGGACCAACCACACCTCTGAAGAGTCAAACATGTGGTCTCAGTACCTCATCCCTGTATCTCTGAGCGTTAACAGTGTTCCTCGGACCTCCCATGAAGACGTGCAGGTTTGTACGGCCTTTCAGCATGATGCCGCCCCACACCATGACGCCATCACCACCATTCTGGTCCCATTCCACGATGTTCCTGTGGTTGTATCGGCTACCTGGTTCTCTCCAGATTAATGTGTGATGGGAATCGTTCTGCAAACTGAAGCGGGATTAATCTGTGAATAGCACATGCCTCCATTCATTCATGGTCCAGTTTCAATGTTGACAGCTCCACAGTCTATGTGCTGAAGTGAGCGGGACGCACACCGCTGGACATCGGGGAAACAGCCCTTCTGTTCTGAGCCTCCGGTACACAGTTTGTCGGGAAACGGCAACCCTTGAGACGGCTGCAAACTCCGCCAACAATTGTCTCGCAGGTGCACTCCAATTTCGTCGGGTGTTTAAGGTTACCCTTGGTCGACCTGGTACTGGCCTACGACTAGCATCTCTTGTGTCTCGAAATCGTCTCCAAAGCCTTGAAATGACACTTTGTGGTACATCCACGGAGACGGTGATTTCGGGCAGTGTCTGGCCTGCTTCCAGGTGGCCGAGTATTCTACCCTGCAAAATGGGGTCCAAATGGTGGCATTGTGCCATTATGTTGTCATGTTCACCATGAACCTACACTCCGCACACTATAACAGGGCAAACACGACTGAGAGAATATGGAGCGCAGGCACTGGCTGTGTTTACCTTGCAGTTACGCCGCTAGTCAAAGCAGGGAACACTCCTTTCCTACACAGAGCGAACACATAAGGTTGGTAGGTGCATATGTCGTGCGATTTGCGGTCTATTTCCTGCTGCCCTGCTTACTAGTACCTTATGCTTAACTTTTGGACACTAGTGTATTTATGTGATTACCTCAATGAAGATCTTTCCTTATATTAACACCTAGATACTTACAATGATCCCCAAAAGGATTTTTCATGCCATCCACACAGTAATTAAGACTGAAAGGACTTTTCCTATTTGTGAAACTCACACCCTGACTTTTAACCCTGTTTATCGTCATGCCATTGCCTTCTGTCCATCTCACAACATTATACAGGTCATTTTGCAGTTGCTCACAATCTTGTAACTTATTCATTAGTCTGTACAGAATAATATTGTGCTGCCATGGTACCGAAATAAGCAGGCACAAGTAAAAAATTATGATTACAATAACAGAAATAAAACACAAGGCCCAAAAGAAGACAGAGGACACAACTTACATTAAAACCCAAGGTGAGATATGGAAGGAGTGGATCAGGAAATGTCCCGATACTGTATGAACACTAATATCAATTAAAAGAAAAACACCTTTTAAAATTGAACAACAAAATTTAATTTAGGAAAAAAATTAAGCTTTAAAATTGAATTAACAGAGAGTAAAATGATGGTTTAAAATTAGATTAACAGAAAACAAATTAAGGCTTAAAATTAATTAACAGAAAGAAAATTAAGGTTATCTTCAATTAAAAATGGTAAAGATGGTATAAATAGTAATAATTCTTTAAATGAGAACAAGATTCATAACCAAGAGACTAACTCAATTTAAAACATGATTGGCTGATGCAAAAGGAAAGTAGTTGAAAACGCTAAACCTATTAACATAAATTCAACTTAAAATAAATTCAGGTAGACTCTTAATTTATATTTTTTAACAAATTCCCAGTTTGTAGTTAAGTTCTGCTGGTTACAAGAAGTCCCACTAAGTTTCTGCAAGGCATATCACCAAAATAATCCACTTGTTTGAGTTTAAATCAGTTACATAAAATAAATAAACCAGATAAGTATTACCACGAAGAAGCAAAGAAAGTGTGCAAAAATCACTTAGAATAGAAAATAAAATACACCACAAACAGCAAGTACTTCCACAGAAAAACAGTCACGCCGGCTTCCTCAATCAACAATAATTTGCAACACCATCACCATAGCAACAACCAAACAAGGTGATGGAACAACCAATCCCAAAACAAAGCACAATAGGAAGCTCGCACAAGATTAACAAAAGAGAAACCGTTATATCCCATAACTCAAAGAATTACAAGTTAATATAAAATAATAAAAGGCGAAAATAAAATAAATATTAATAATGGGATCGGATAATAAAAGTCTTGCAGAAACTCACATGGTAGTTAAACTGCCTTTAACATAAACTTGAAATGAATAATGAATTACATAATATTTTAAAGAAGCCTGTTGGAGGTAATAATAATAAAAAATTAACCGAAGTACAGTACGGTGAGACGGTTTAACTCGACTCAAATAGAAATCACATGACTTGTTAGTAGGTCTAAATTTTAATTTACACAGTAGAAGTCCTTGAAAAGAAATAAATTTAAGAAAACATTTTCAAAATTTTGCAACATGGACGTAATATTCACACGATCTGAGACATAGTTCCAAACTGATGACCACGCAAGGTTGATGTCTAGGTCCAGAAGCATTTTTGAATTACAAGCCCAAACACACCAATATTTAATTCAAGGCATTACTTACAGTTTATTTGCAGCTGTACTACGAAATGCAGATCACTTCCACAAGATACAGACTACACAGGCATGCATACCTGAAGTTATTCCAACATAAGATAATTCACAGAAAGATGATTAAAAAAATGAAGATGACTTAAGAAACATTCCAGGGTGGTTACACCCTACGCTATGATGATTATCCCAGCTCCATCAGTATAGGCCAAGCCTGTACACCACCGGCTTAAATTCCACAAGTTGACTGCTTGGCGACTCAGCAAAGAATGATGGCCGACTAATACTCACTCACAGCCGCTGCTAGGCAGTAGCAAGAAGCCGCACGCTCACTGGACAGAGCAAACGAAGTTAGGCTCGCTGCCACAGGGGACAGCACTAAGCAGTAACAAACTCTCCAAGAGTATAGTCGTAGAGATACACAAATGAAATACGAGAGATTATCAGCCCACAGAGGCGAGGTAAAATATTAAAACCAAATTGTGACATCCAGTTCACAGACAAGATAAAGGCAGAAGAATAATGGGAAATAAATTCCCGGTAAAACAAATTTCCATGGTGAGATGCTATATCTAAAAATGTTAATGAAGGGGGCAAAACTGTAACCTCTGTTACAAACATCATCTGCAAAAAGCCTTATCTCTGATTCCACTTCTTTACTCATATCATTGAGATAAATATAAGAAAACATAAAAGTCCAATAATACCGCCTTGAGGAATTCCCCTCCTAAATAGTACATTTGCCTACTCTAATTCTCTGAGTTCTATTTTCTAGAAATATAGCCACCCATTCAGTCACTCTTTTGTCTTGTCCAACTGCACTCATTTTTTGCCAGTAGTCTCCCACTATCTACCCTATCAAATGCCTTAGATAATTCAATAGCGATATAGTCCATTTGACCTCCTGAATCCAGGATGTCTGCTATATCTTACTGGAATCCTACAAGTTGAGCTTCAATGGAATAACCTTTCCTAAACCCGAACTGCCTTCTATCAAACCAGTTATTAATTTTGCAAGCATATCTAACATAATCAGAAAGAATGCTTTCCGAAAGCTTACATGCAATGCATATCAAACTGCCTGGCCTATAATTTTCAGCTTTATGTCTATTACCCTTTCCTTTATACACAGGGGGCGCCATAAGACCTATCTGTGTCGGTGCGACGTAAAGCCACTAGCAAAAAAAATACACAGGGGGCTACTATAGCACCTCCATTCATTTGGTATAACTCCTTTATGCAAACAATAATCAAATAAGTACTTCAGGTATGGTACTATATCCCAACCCATTGTCTGAAGTATATCCCCCGAAACCTTACCAATTCCAGTTGCTTTTCTAATTTTCAACTTTTGTATCTTACTGTAAATGTCAGTGTTATCATAGGTAAATTTTAATACTTCTTTAGTATTAGACACTTCCTCTATCTGGACATTATCCTCATAATCAACAATCTTTACATACTGCTGACTGAATACTTCTGTCTTTTGTAGATCCTTGAAGACACACTCCCCTTGTTCATTAATGATTCCTGGAATGTCCTACTTGGAACCTGTTTCTGCCTTAAAGTACCTATTCATACCCTTCCATTTTTCACTAAAATGTGTATGACTGCCAATTATGCTTGCCATCATGTTATCCTTAGCTGGCTTCTTTGCTAGATTCAATTTCCTAGTAAGTTCCTTCAATTTTCCTTACTCCCACAGCCATTTCTAAGTCTATTTCTTTCCAATCTGAACCTCCTTCTTAGTCTCTCTACTTCTCTGTTATAGTATAGTGGATCTTTACCATTCCTTACCACCTTTAAAGGTACAAACCTATTTTCACATTCCTCAACAATTGCTTTAAACCCATCCCAGTGTCTGTTTACATTTTTATTTACCATTTTCCACCAATCATAGTTACTTTTTAAAACTACCTCATGCCTGTTTTATCAGCCATATGATACTGCCTTATAGTCCTAATGTTAATACCTTCCGTTCTATCACATTTATTTTTAACTATGACAAAATCATTTTTGTGGTCACTAATACCATCTATTACTTCGGTTTCTCTGTAGAGCTTATCTGGTTTTACTAGCACCACATCCAGAATATTCTTCCCTCTAGTTGGTTCCATCACATTCTGAATCAGCTGCCCTTCCCATATTAACTTGTTGGCCATTTGTTGATCAGCTACAAACACGTTCCTTTCCATAACGTTTCCCACATAGCTGATTATCTTATCAGATAATTCTGAATCAACATCAGCGCTACCCTTTCCCAGTCTGTACACTCCAAAAGCATCAAGTTGCCTATTATTTTAGAGATGAGCCTTACACCTAGAAATTCATGTTTGTCATCTTTAACTTTTTCGCAGCTTCCAAATTCCTCTTTCACCAGAATGAATGCTCCCCCTCCTACCATTCCTATCCTATCTCTACGATACTCATTCCAGTAAAGTCAAAGAAATATTAATGTTTATTTTATTTCACCTATTCAATACATGAAGAGTGATTTTAATTAAGAATTAAATCTTATGAAGAAAATTATACGGAAATGTTTTGCCATTTATTTAAGGGCATCGTAAGCCTTAATCTCAAACCTGAAAAATAATAAATCAGGATCCTGATTGTTCTTAATTGTAGTTTTTTAAGATAAATTACAAATGATAAAAGTGAGGATGATGTAGATATATGCGTCAAAAGATGAGCGAGAGGGATGACGGTAGTTAAGATATTCTTATAATAAAGCCTTACAAACAGTCGTAATTTATATACTTTTTTGAATGTCCTTGCTGCATATTTCTAGTTCTATATGAACACAAATTGCGTCGAATCTTATTAAACTGCGCTCTGTATTGGTTGAGGGCATTAGAAATATGTTTGGAGCATAGAAGTTCAAATTTTGGTATAATGATGAAGAAAAATGTTATCGATTACTCCAAGTGGAGTTTAAATACATTTTAAAGCTAGTGATGAGTAGAGGCGCCTGTTTGTGGTGATTTCTTTTTGCCTAATTTTGTCATTTCAAAAAGTTATTTTGGTATCCTTTTTTGCTATTTCCATTTTATTTCATCAATAATTTTGCTATTTTTTTTCTCACTTCAGTAATAAAACTTAAACCAAAAGGTAGTTAATAGCATATTCTCAACAAAACATATTTTATTTTTACATCAATGTATAAGAAACATGAGAATTATGCTTGTGCTGAAAACACATATTGCATATATCAAAGCATGGGTGTTTGGAAAAAACATTATCCTGTCACTTTAACAAGACATAGGGCCTAGCCTACAAACATAATTTATACATCAGACTGAAAAAGACAGAGATAGGACTGTTCTCTTGTCAGACATCCTAGTACATTACATTGAAAATGACCTGTATTACTGACCGGGATGCATAAAGCCCTCACTGCAGCTTCCACAAAATGCCCATTTATTCTGACATCAAGGAAATAAGATTGTCTATCACATCAATATCTTTACCTGCTCTACTTGAACGACCAACTAGTTCTCTAAACACGGTGTATGGCTGAAGATATTCTGATGCTGAAGGTTCTTGAAGGATGGGAATTTGCTTAATTAGATGGAGGACTTCATTTTCTAAATCACCTTTCATTATGCTTCTTGGATCAAAGAGTGATTCCACATAATATCGTCAATTATTTCACGATTTTGTTTAAGGTACATACTTTCGCGTTTTGAGCCAAATTTGTAAAATTTTGCAAAAATTTTGCACTTTGCAAAAAACAGGTGCCTCTAGTGATGAGACATTTCTGCCGCTCTCTCAAGTTACGCTGTAGGGTGAGGGAAATGTTTGATAGTAAGTAACCACAACTATAAAGTTCTATGAGAACACAGTTAATTCTACTAAAAGGGGCCCTGTAAAGGTTGAGGGCGTAAGAAATCAAATTAGAGCTTAAACAGTTTGATCTTTAGAATAATGATGAAGAAAAGATCACTCCAAGTGGGGTTTATAATAAAATTTTAAGTTGTTAGTTTGTTGTTAATCTCGTGTGAAGAGAAAAGTCTGCAGTCTTCTCAAAGCATGTACAAGTGAGGAAGAGTGCTCGATGGTAAGCAGCTGTGTTAATATTAGCTGTAGCTTCTTATATAGAGTGAAAAGGAAAATTTGGTTTAAAGTCTCGGATGTTAAATTGGTTAACGTAAAGTTGAGTTAAAGAAAAAGGAGAATATCCTGGCTACAGAATCTGGATGCTATCTATGTATGATTCATATTTGCTGTATATTCTTGTGTGTATCAGTTTTAGGAAGATTTTGAGAACATGGCTCATTAGGCTCATTAGGTTCTGTAATTTCCATGTGATTTAGCCATTGTTTTCTTTGGAATAGGGATGAAAGTTGATGTCAACCAGTCAGAAGGGATTAATCCATTGGTGTATACTAGACTCAGGATATCCAGGGATTGGTTTTCTTGAAGAATTTTTAATATTTCTACAGGTATACCATCAACTTCAGGCGCTTTTCTGCTTTTACAGTTCTTGAGTCATATTCTACTTCCTGGCAAGTTATTAATGGTCTTTCATCTGTATCACAAACAGAAGGACATGGTCTCCTATTAATACTCCAGTGGTCGCGCAGATCACAACAGTGATCCAGCCATTTGGTTTTTTCGCTCCTGTTTTTTTGTATGATTGTTGACCTTGAGCATCTGTGTACCTTCCTCGCGCCCCATCCGCTCTCTGATAACGCAGCAGTCTGCTAACATTGACTGATGGTTGTTGCGTTATAAAGCAAATTATTCTCGTGGATCACAACTGTGATCCATGCGACCACTAGCGTAACTTCTTTTGACTTTGTTTGTTTTCTTATTGGTGTCTAATCTCAGTTCATGTGCATATATCTACTCCATTTTATGAGTTTATATTAATTATTGGTATATAAGTAAAAAATTGATGACTATGAGAATATAAATCGATGGCTAAATGAACCAGACAGTGAGGTACATCAGAAATATTATGGAGGGAGTACGTGAGACAAATCACTATGTCTGGTAATTTTTCAGGAATTTTTTATAAATTCATGCATAATTATATTGTACAGAAAATAAAGTTATTTTCACAATGCATAATCATATTCATTGAATAAATAGCATAGAATAGCCTTATATCAGAAAGAAACTACGGATCACAATTGTGATCCGCGCGACCATGGACGTGACTTTTCTTTGCGCGACCACCAGAGTGTTAACATGGAAAAGATCAGTCACATAGACTTTCCAGCTGTTCAGTTTTTCATGTTTGATGATGACATTCCCTTGGTTGTTATATTAACAGTCCATATGTCCTCTTGGTAAGTAACTCTGCAGCTTCTTTAACCTTTTTGTGCATGTTAAAAGTGACATGCTTAGATTCACATTCTTCTATGTCCTTACACTGATTATTCAACCATTCAATTTTTGTCCTTCTAATCATTTAATGGATTTTGGTGTGGAGTTCTTTATATATATCCCAGTTCTGGTTCTTTTCCATTCTCCATTGGTCCATCAAATCAAGGATTTCGTCAGTAAGCCACGTGCTTTTTCTAACTTATTTGTCTTGCACTAGATGATGATTTCCGGTATCCAATACAGTTGTTTTGAATCTACTCCAACTCGTTTCAATGTCCTTCAGCATTTCAGTTTGGTCGGATAGCTGTTCACTTAGGACGTTCAGTACTGTTCTCCTGATGTTTGCATCTTGGAGTTTAGCAGTATCAAATTTAGGATTGACAAACTCTTTTTGTGATCTTTAATTTCAGCTTAATTTTAGCGACCAATGGATTATGATCTGATGAAACATCAGCACCAGGATAAGTCCTTACTGATTTAATGCAGTTTCTGAATCTCCTTTTAATTAAAATGTAACCAGTCTGATTCCTCACAATCCTTGAATCAGTTTCAGCATTTGATTTCCAGGTGTACAATCTCCGTGCTGGTAACTTATAGGAGATATTTGTCACAACAAAGCTCTCATGTTGACAAAATTGAACAAACCTGTCCCTGCGATCATTTCTCTCACCCACGTCATAATTGATAATAATAATGTTATTTGTTTTACATCCCACTAACTACTCTTTTACCGTTTTCGGAGATGCCGAGGTGCCAGAATTTAGTCCCGCAGGAGTTCTTTTACGTGCCAGTAAATCTACCGACACGAGGCTGATGTACTTGAGCACCTTCAAATACCACCGGACTGAGCCAGGATCGAACCTGCCAAGTTGGGGTCAGAAGGCCAGCGCCTTAACCGTCTGAGCCACTCAGCCCGGCACGTCATAATTGGCAATTATCCTCACACATACCTTTTCCCACTCTTGCATTGAAATATCCCATTAGTATGGTTATCCCTGAATTTTTGGTTATTTTTAGGGCTTCTTCAATGTCTCCATAAAACTTTTCAATATCAGCATCATTCCCATCACATGTGGGAGCGTTCTGGAGACAGTCATTAATCAAAGATGTATTTATGTGGGTAGTGGGAGATGAAACAAATCCTCTCTGACAGGATGAAAAACTCATGTAATTATGAAGTTTCTTGTTATACGAATTATTATAAAGCAGATGGATTATTTATGACGAATAGTCAATATCAGTAAAAAAGGACTTTTTATTAGGAATGCACCTAATCAACACTATATAACACTGTACACAATATCTTATACTATCTCATAAGAAGTAGGACCAGTTTCGGTCACTTTGTGACCATCTTCAGCTACATGTATAAAAAGTGACTTAAAAACTAAATAATTAACACACATAAACAATAATATGACATACAAAATCTCAATTTTTTTTTTTTTGTGTTCTTTACAATGTCATCTTTGGTAGGCCTACAGTCTCTGTTGATTTAGATTAAGAAAATCATCCACATGTGCCATCTTTGAAGCTTCTTAGAATTTGTCCTATAAATTATGAATACATTTTAAAAATCTAAAAAGTTCTGATTGTCTGTATAAACAACTATTCTGACAATTTTTTCAAAATTTTCAGTCAAAAAAACGTGGAACATTACATTGAAAAAACTAGTGTTGTTGGTTGTTTTATTGAAGAAAAGTGCCGGATGAGGTCTTATGAGAGGGAGAGTATCCTTACTGCAGATGGAAATGAGTGAAATTGGGATATCACGGTGTTTGATCCAACAGTTCCAGGCTAATAGGCAGAAAAGGAAACGGCTCCTGCAGCGGAAAAATAGAGGAAAGATACAGTAGATAGAAACTAACTGGAAAACAGAAAAATAACCTAACATAAATGTTAAGATTTGTACTTACTCCCTCTCACCTGTGATGACCTGTGCGTAGACTGACCATTGCCAGTTATGCGACGTTCGCTTCAAGTTTCATCAGAGCGAACGGGGGGGGAAGCAGAGTCAAGTGTGAAAGTGTTAGAGAGGGGGAGGGAGTAGAGGAATGTATACACTTACCGGCATGTTTAGCAATAGCTTTATGGTACTCTTTGAGAATGAAGGGTTTGACTAACTCATATAAAACCTTACGTTTCTCTGTGGGCTCATTCAAATTAAAGTCTGAATTGAAATGGCTATCTAATAAAAAAAATGAAGAGCTCTTTCATAGTGCTGAGTAAAGAGCCTTTCTGTAAAATCTTAATGATTTGAAGATCCTGTTCTATAACTGAAAAATGGTGTGTACTATCAGACATGTCTTAGCCCAAGGTGGAATATCTGCTATATCTTATTGCACTTACATGCTCAGGCACCTTTTAGAAAGTCAGTTGCTAGATATTAAAATTTCTCCCCATGTGACCAATGTAACTAGCTAGACAGTTACTATATTTCTACCTGTATAGCCCTGCATTATTGAATCTATTATACTTGTTAACCGTACCAAAATTATGAAAGTTAGACGAATTACTATTGTTGAACATAAAGGTCATAAATACTCTCTTAGGTTTCATTACTCTGATTAACTGGGATGCTGGTTTACGTTTGACCTTCTGAATAATTCTCTTGATGAATACATTATTGAAGCTGTTATCATTGACAACTGAATGGATGACCCATAGCTCTTTATTTAAATTAATTCTAGATAGCAGAATGTTAAAAGCCCTATGCACCTGTAATAGGATGCTCTTTTCTGAGGTGTAGGGTGGACAGAATCCTGCCTGATGGTGTTATTAGTATGGGTGGGTTTTCTATAAATGTTGTATGTCTGATGATCATTGACCTTTGTAACTGCTAAATCCAAAAATTCAAAGAGTTGTTAGACTCTGTTTCCATTGTAAATTTAATAAAGGGGTCTATTTTATTGAGTGCATCTAATATTGCTTGACTGTTGGTATGTCTCTCATCTGTAATTGCAAAAGCATCATCAACAAACCTAGACCAAAAAAATAATTTAAATTACCGTAGTGATACGAGTATGTTCTAAATGGTCAAAATAGATTTTGGCCAAAATGCTGGAGGCTGGGGAACCCATAAGAAGTCCTTTCTGTTGGTAAACAATGCCACTAAAGAGGAAGTATTATATTACTAAAAATAAACCTCAGTAACCATATGAATTCCTCTATTTCAAAAAGACTTAGTTTGGAGTGTTTCTTTAAACCATGTTCTGTGATGAAGATAGTATCCTCTATTGGGATGTTAGGATACATGTTCCTAATATCAAACAAAACCAAAGAGTGATAAGGTTTTATTTTTACATTTTTGGTAATGTCGCAAAAATCTATGGAGTTTCTGATAGCTTTTTTTTTTTTTTTTTAGCTTGAAAAACATGTTTTTTAAGGACCATTTATGCAAATTGTGCTACCCTAATGTTGGACTCAATTTAAAATTTATGTTAGGCCTCTTTGGGACATTGGACTTCTGGAGTTTGGGCAATGCTCTAGCAGTGGGCAATCTGTTTCCTGTACAGTGAAGATAAAATTGCAGTTTTTGAGTAGAGTTTTTAGATTTTTTTTTTTTTTTTTTGTATTTTGTTGGTTGGATCCTCTTTAACTATTGTGAAGTTTTCTTTGCAAAAAACTCTCCTATCTTACAGTAGTTATGTAATCTGTTTTGTTCATAATAACCTTTGTGTTGCTTTTATTGGCCTTAGTAATTATGAGGTTATTGGCCTTGATTTTATTCTTAAGTTGACATATTTGATGGTGGCCAATAAAACTATTGTTTTTAATGACGTAACTTTCTTTGAGATTGTTTATAAAAGTGGGTAATCTTTCCTTTGCTTCATACCTGGCCTCTTCCTGTTGTTCAAGGTTATTGATAGCCTGTTCACATTTCTCGGTGTGCACATTTGATGAAAGTAGGTTGGTCACATGTCTCATGGAAACACTCTTCTATTAATCCTCCTTCAAAGCAAAGAGTGTTTGAAATACACCAGAAAAGTCTTGATGTAGCCTCCCTGAAAAAATTAATTTGATTAGGTTAGATAATCTTACTGCTGAGAGCTGGAAATACACAAATGTTTAAAATCGTAATGAGTGGTCTTTGTTCCATATGTTAATTTTATTGTCAGAAGATACCATAATTGTATCTGTGATAAATTCCACAATATTTTTATATGGACAGAAGAAGAAAACGTTGGCAGAATGTACAGTGCCTGTACACTTAGCTGAATTCAGTGTCTTCAGGAACTGTAGATTTGTATAGTTCATCATCTCTAATGGATGCCCAGGAGGCAACCAAAGGAAGAAGTATAGCAGATAACTTGTATACCTGGCCACATTGCTTGTTCTAGGAAGACCTTTAAATCCCACTTGATCATATTATCAGTTTTACCTGCCTTGATGTTCGGTAAATTGACGGTCATATCTGCCGGAAAATGGCCAGTGGCCACTGATGCAAGGACATACAAATGGGGTAGCAATGTACCATCCATCACAATCTCTGGCATTATCATACAAGAGTGTGTGGTTGCTACTATGGATCCAACTGCAACAAAGATGTGGTTGCTTCACTTCACTGTGAGGATTCAACCAAATCATAACTCTTTATGAAATCTCGACTGATCGGCATTAATTACCTACTTGATCTGTTGACAAGACGTTTTTCCCCACTGTGAGACCTGATTTCTCTCACAGACTCATGAGCTGTTTGTTCAATATAAGCAGCCCTTTCAATCTATTGCTTCCTAACTTGGTGGGATATTTTCTGACAAACGATTTTAATATTTCGTTCAAACTATTTTACCCACAAGTTCGAAGCTTTGAACAGCAGGGAATTATGAGGGTCAATTTTCTTCCTAAATTTCATTGCTCAGACTTGCAATATAGTCATGTATTATGAGATTTTCCTGTCTCTTTGCTATAAAATGGTCACTTACTTCACAGTTTATCATACCCTGCAGGCTGTTTGGGTCTCACAAAGCAATGAAACAAAGCAAAGAGTGTTTGAAATACACCAGAAAAGTCTTGCTGTAGCCTCCCCGAAACAAGTTATTTGATTAGGTTAGATCAGTGGTTTGTGGCCCACCTCCCCTTCCTGGAGGTTGACTAACACCTATCGCCCCCCTTTCATTTTCACTGTATGCCTAATTTTTATTTGAAGTCATCATCATCATCAGTCGGTTTACTCATTGCTGAGCGTCGTGACCTCATTTCTTCACTTCGTTAGTAACTGCATCCTTAACGAGGTTTTTCCATGCTGAGCGGTCTTCAGCTCTTCTTAAGATATTGTGGAGAGGTAGACCGGTGATCATCTTTGCTTGGTCTAACCATCTACTTGTTGTTCTGCCTCTTGGTCTGGTGCCTTCAATTTTGCCTTGCAGAATGTTCTTTTCTAAATTTTCTCCTTCTCTCCTCAAAATGTGTCCCAGGAACTGGAGGTAACTTTCACTAACGCGGGAAGATAAACGTTTTGTGATGCTCAGTTCTTCTATAATGGAGGCATTTGTTCTTCTTTCTGTCCATGGTATACGGAGCATTCTCCACCAACACCACATCTCAAAGGCATCTATCCGGTTCTTGTCACTAGCCTTCACAGTCCAGGTCTCACAACCGTATAGGAAAACAGAGAACACCAGTGATTCCACCAATCTTATTTTCACTGTTTTGGATAATGCCCGGTTCTGCCAGATCTTAGCGAGTTTAACCTTTGCGGCACGACCTAGGACAATCCATCATTTTATTTTGTTATCACAATTTCCCGTGTTACTGATTATGGAGCTCAGATATACACAATCATTCACCAACTCCAGATCTTTCAGACATCCTGTTATTTGGATTGGGATTTGACTTTGTCGGTTGATAACCATTAGTTTGGTCTTTTTCATGTTAATAAGTGTAAATAATAAAGCAGTTTTTTTTTCAACTAAATATGTTGATGGGAACAAGATGAGAAGTGGTTCAGTTTTTCCTCACAGTTGTGGATAAGTGTCCATAAGCTTCACCCAGGCTAACTTGTAACCACTCTGCTTGAAAATGATTTTCGTCTCACAGTCATACTTCAGATCTAGAAACTCTGTCTGCCAAGAGTTATCAAGCTTGTCCACAGCTTCAAACAAGAATGGATCTAGAATCCAATCCGGAATTTGTAACTTGGTCAAATCTTGATTCCATGTCAGTTTATAACTGGTCAGGGTGATCAGTAAAAATTAGGATTTTGTCTTCTGGGAGTTCAGGTGTCTCATTAACTGACAATGAACAATTTTTAAGGGTCGGAAACTGAATCAGCTCTTTACTGCCAATATTTACCTTGTGAATATCAAACTTGGTGATGAATGATGAAATAATTCCTTTGGCCTTGATAAGGTTCATCTTGTTTCCTTGAAGCCTTATACTGACTTCCTTCATTTTTTTCAAAAATATCTGCAAGGTACGCAAGTTCCAACTTGCGTTGCTTCAAATTCTCACTTAAGACAGGATCATACGTGTCCAGAAACTCAGTAACCATGTCAAATAATTTGAAGAAACGGCGCAAACAGTTTCCTTTGGAAAGCTACCTCACGGCCGTATGTAGAAGCAAGCGTTCGAATTCCTCATCATTTTCATAGCAAAGTTGTCGGAACAGACAGTCATTGAGTCATTGAGGAATTAGCTTTGATATTGCTGACACCAGTAATAATCAGTTGTAGGGTTTCATACAGGACACCACTCAATTTTTTTCGCAGCTAAGTGTTGACGATGAATGACACAGTGAATAGTGATGACCTCTGGCACTTCTCTCTTAAGGTGGGCTAGGAACCTAACTTGACGACCTGAAATGGCAGGAGCGCCGTCTGTTGCGCAAGTGCTACGCTTGTTAGGGGAATCTCTTTTTCCTCAAAATAATCTTGCAGCACTTTAAAAATTGATGTTCCCTTCGTATCAGTGATCAAAGTTCTAGCAAACAACATTTCCTTGGTAATTTCCTTTTGTTCACTGATAAACCTCACATGAGCCAATAAAATTGCTTTGCTATCAGTCACAGTTGATTCATCAATCTGCAATGAAAATTTACTTTTCTTCAACAAATTGGTGAGTTTGGATTCAACGTCCATGGCCATTTCGTTAATTCACCTGGAAACAGTAGTGTTGCTCAAAGAAACCGATTGACTTATCGTATTTTCAGTTCCGTGTACTCTCATCAGCGCTCCCTAGTCCAACCGTTTTATCTGAATGCACAGTACCTATCTATAACCTTTCAAAATAAACCCCTAAATTATACGTATCCATGCGATGGCTAACCGTACTACATTTAAGTGCCTCTGCGCTAAAGCCCATTACTTGATTCGAGAGAGTCAGAAAACTACTTGCGAAATTTGTATTTTTCATGAAGGCACAAACTCAGTCATCACAAGTGTGAACCAAACTCTGCCATATTGTCGGAGTCCAAAACACTTCATCAGTCCCTGGAATCTCCATTTATGGAGATTACTTCAGTCATTGCAGATCACATTGCATCACATTTCACTGATACCTCCAGCTCTGGGAGATATGACTCTGCATTTCTGCATATTAAGCACGAGGCAGAGTCTCATCACCTGTCATATGCCTGTAGTGCTTCGTATTCCTATAACGTGCTTTTCATGGAATGGGAATTTCGGAGTGCACTCGCACTGTGCAAGCACACGGATCCTGGGATGGACGAAAACTACAAAATCCACACTTCAGTGATTGATGTCTCAGAGATATCCTCACCCTATTCAACAGAATGAGTGAGCAGGGGGTTTCCATCTCAATGGCATGAGAGAACTGTAATACCAATTCCCAAGCCAGGTAAAGATCTGTAGCTTCTGGATAATCATAGGTCAATATACCTTACAAATAGCCTCTGTAAGCTATTTGAAGGAATGGTAAACTGGCAACTTCTATGGACTTCGCTCTCATCGGTCTGCCAGTGTTCACATGGTTAGTTGGAAAATGCCATTTATAAGGCTTTCCTTCAGAAGGAACATTTAGTCGTGTATGTTTTGACCTGGAAAAGGCTTATGACACTCGCCTAGCATGATTTCAACAATTTTTTTGGTAGCCGGCAAAACAAGAGTTTCGCCAATTATGTGAGGTTTACCACATTTAGCGATCAATAAAGACACCTTGTAAGAAGAAAGAAGACCTTTGTCAAGATCGGTTGCTTGTTTTTTAAATAATTCACTCACATTGGGCCGTTTATCAGCTTTAGCTTTGAGGTGTTGAAAATAACTAAGTTCTTCACTCACTTTATCACTGTGTACTCTTGATAAATGATCTTTCATTCACGAAGGCTTCATTACTAGTAAATATTTTATTGCACAAAAGGCAATGTGGAAACTGCACATTTTGCGGTGACGCAATAAAACCGTTTAAATACTCAGTTGAGTACCGACGACACTTCTTCTTTTTTGAATCCTTTGTGCATGAACTTCTACACTTTGAAACAAATGCACAAAAACAGAAAAGGCATGCATAAAAACTGATGGTGAAGCACACAAAGGCTAGTTACGACTGAAGATGAATGTACTGTAAGTCAATGGCAAGTGTGTTGTGATGACAGGAGGGGGAGGAGGTTGAGTCATCAGTCGGCCGCGTTGAGCAACAACAGGTGGGGACTATGGAAAAGGGTGAGTGCAGTAAACTTGCCGGCTGAGAATAGCCAGTGACTTGTGGGATCGCGGGTGCGAACTATGTCACACATATGTGGATTTGGCCCTGTTTTACGGCCAAATGCCCTTCCTGAAGCCAAGCCTATATGGAGGGATATAATCACTATTGCGTGTTCCTGTGGTGGTTGGTAGTGTGGTATGTTGTTTGAATCTGAAGAGGAAAGTGTTGGGACAAACACAAACACCCAGTCCCCGAGCCAGAAGAATTAATCAGACATGATTAAAATCCCCAACCCAGCTGGGAATAGAACACGGGACCCTCTGAACCGAAGGCCAGTACGCTGACCATTCAGCCAACGAGTCGGACACCTGGCAAATTCTACTGTGCAATACTCTTTTAAATTTTCCCCCTTTGAATGCTCATCACCCCCCACTTATTTATTTCACCCCCTGATAACCCAAATCGTCCCCAGGTTGGGAACCCTTGTGTTAGTTAATCTTACAAGCATTGTTGTTTGAGCGTGTTTTCTAAGTTTTGTAAAGTAGTACTACTCTTTTTTTTTTTTTTCTCAGCCAACACTGTTATAAGTTTCAAATGCTATATCATAATAATTGTTAATTCAGGACGACACAGATGGGTAGGATCAAAATTTCCATTTTTTCCCCTAAGTTGTATGTATCACCCAGATATCCTTCTGGAAACTTCAGTTTTGTTTTTCTTGGGGTTGATGGCTGATAAGATGAACTGCTGCTTCCCTGGACATCTGTCACCGGTGACATTGCTTCATCACTCACTGCTATAACATTACCACTTTCTTCATCTGATACATCTTCACTGATTACAAGTGTACTCACCACTGCTTGTTGTTCTTCTTCTTTTTCTGACAACAATTTCTTTATTCGTTCACAAATAACACGCTCTTCACCTGTAGGTGCATCTTCCAAAATACTAAAGCAATCCATCAACATTTTCACCATTACCACCTGTCTCATTATCGAGGGCAACCGTAGTGTACAAACTTACTTTGTAAACACACTTTGGCACCACACAGATAATGTGATCTACTTCAGCAAACAACACAAACCTGTTTTGTAAGTTGTGACCACTACAATGTTTGCAGATAGAGGAAAACTGCACAGCCCTACATATTCCTCCCTCTTCGGTCCACACCGTTGCACCATAGCAACAAATCTTTGGAAGGAGTTTGTGTTTTCGATGAATGGTGGTTATGGTGGTGATTATTGTTTTAAGAGAAAGTACAGCTGGGCAGCCATCCTCTATTAACACTAACCAGAGTGAGAAACTGGAAGGGGTCCAACACTTCAAAAAATGAAGGTACTGGCCAAAGAGAGACAAAGGCCATGAAGGGCGTGGAAATGAGACTCCTTAGGCCTCGCAAACTTAATACAGTCAGGGCAGCAAAAGAACAAGCGCTGACTAAATTAATTAATTAATTAATTTATTTATTTATTAAACACAATGTGTACAATCAAGTTTTTCACCACTCTGTCATTTCTGTGATTAGAGATTGAGGTCTGTTTACAAATTCCATTAAATGGTATTCAGAGCATGGATTATTGCATTTCTTGCAGAGGCAATCCTCCTTGGGTTCATGGAATGCCTCATTCTGGCAGATCCTTCCATGAAACCCGTGGACAGCAAATCGAAGTCAATGTCGAAGTTTGAAATTCGGTCCCTTCCAAATTTCTGACTTCATTGCATCGGTCTCCATTATTCTTGGGGTATCTCGTCGGCTTTTCTCCGTCTCTCCTCTATGATAGTTTTATATGCATCCGTTTCCAGTTGATCAAAAATGTGCTTTATGTCTTCCATGAAGAATGTTTCCTCCGCTATTTTATAGGCGTAGCTATTTCTTGAGAATTTTGATATTGAAAGGGTTCTCTTAATATATCTCGCTTTGACGCTTTCTAGCTTCACCAACAAGTAAGGCCAAATTAACTGAATACCATATGTGGCAGTCGGCATAACTTTAATTTTGAATAGTTTCATCGCTGTTGATAGGGATAGGTTTTGGAGTTTGGGGATGTCATATGAGACTTTCGTTGCTGCTGTACATGTAGTGAGAAAATGGTTCCAGTAGTTTGTGATATGACACCCAGGTATTTGAAGTTGGATACGAATTCTAAAGGGTCTTCTCCGCATTTTAGTTGATCCATATTAGATATCCTTCCTCCCCTTCTAAATTTCATAGCCTTTGTTTTGGAACTATTTATTTTCATAGAATTATCTTTCGACCATACCCTAATGTTTTCCATGGCAGTTTGTAGGTCCTCACGGTATTCTGAGAGGTTGACCATGTCATCCGCATACATAAGCAGTTTGACTGATCTTGAGTCTATAGATTGCCCAATATCCGAGGTCATAACGTTAAGGAGAACTGGACTCATTGGATCCCCTTGTAGAACACCCTTGGTTTGAGTGATACTCCTCGACGTGTTAATGCCATCATAGATTTTTACATAGTTCACATTTAAAGTCGATTTCAATGTTTCTACTTCACTATTGGAAGTTTCTAATATGTTTTCCAACTTATGGATAAGTATCGTTCTGTTAATACTGTCAAATGCCTTAGAATAGTCTATATAGATTGCATACAGCGGTCTACCAGGTTGCGCTAAGGTCGTTATTATTTCTTGCACAAGATCCTGCACAGCCTGTAGAGTTGATTTTCCCGGGGTAAAGCCATATTGATTTGATGGTATATTAGCACGTAGACTTTGTTCCATCTTAGGAGTAGTTTAGAGAAAGTTTTGAACATAAAATTTTCCAGGGCAATTCCCCTGTAAGAGTTTGGATCCTCCTCCTTCCCTTTTACTTTGTAGATCACAATTATAAGTGTCTTCCTCCATTGTTCTGGAACTGACTTAAGTTTTAGGCATTCATTGAATAGGCATGTTAGTGGATCTAGCAGGTCATGGAGTGTGTCTTTTAAATGTTCTATGTAAATCCCATCAGGTCCAGCCGCTTTGTTATTTTTCCCATTGTGTATAAGTTGGCTGACCTCCTCTGTTGTGATTGGATGCGTCTTGGATGTTTGTCATTTGCGGAGTGAAGCCGTTTGTCCTTTTGTTCGTTTCTCCAAGAAGATGATAAAATGTGATTCCCATTGCGACATGTTTACAAGAGGAGTTGATGCCTGATTTTTTTGAGTATAAGATTTTATGAGGCTTCGCTCCTGCCTCGAATAATAACTTCTCTTCTCTATATAAATCATAATTTCTTTTCTTTTCCTTTAGTATAGTTCTATATTTCTGACGTTCCTCAGCATATTTCGCTAGCGCATCTATACCATATACCCTAGCAGTGTGAAGTAAATGTAATGTTGATTGTCTCATGATGTAACATTCCTTATCAAATCATGGCTTTGCAGTGCAATCAAATGAAGGTAATATAGTGCCAAATTGTGTTATTCAATGCTGCTGTCGCTCCATCCAGGTTCCCCAGCACTATCATATGCATGATTGTTGGAATTACTTCTCTGCTCTTTTGCCATCTTTCCTCATCTATATGTCCAGAGACTCTCTGCTTAGGGGTTTCTCCTGACTGACGCAGTGATCCATTACTTAATTGTATTTCCGCTATTACTGGAAGGTGTTTTCTGATTGCTTCTTTTTCGGTTTTCACCTGTGCGTGTCCTTCTGCATTTGAGAAGATTAAGTCAATTGTGCTCTTACCATTTGGAGCAATATATGTGTAATTGTTCTTCCTGTTTAGTAGTCTTAGCTAGTAGTCTAGAAGAAAGTCTGTGATTGCTTGAGACTTTGTATCCCATTTGTCTACGCAGCAGTTCAGGTCACTAAGTAACAGGGTTGGTTGACTAAAGCAGGTCAGATAGGACGGATGAAAGTGAGGAGCCTGGCACAAGTAAGTGGAAGCAATGCAAAACTCAGCTAAGGGCCCAGTGGTCATGAAACTATGCTCCTAAGTAAAAAGTCTTTTGGGCCCCTTTCAGTTGCTTCTAACAGAAGGCAGGGGATACCGTGGATGTTATTCTAATGCCCGTACCCATAGAGGAATGTTTCCAATGGTTAGCAAAATGAAAATAGTTTTATTCTCTTCCCTGAAACAATTGCTGTGACCCTTCCTTGTAAGAGAATTAAGAGTAGGCAAACCATTATCTGATCCCGTAATTATTAAGAGGGAGGTTTCACAAGACAGCATTATTGGACCTTTATGTTTTCTTATGAATACAAATGATATAAGTACAGAACTGGATTCACATGTAAGGATTTTTCAATCAATCAATGATCTGCTTTTAGGACTGTCACCCAGATGGCAGATTCCCTATCGACTTTTTACCTAGCTTTTCCTTAAAAGTTTGCAAAGAACTTGGAAATTTATCAAACATTTCCCTTGACAATTTATTCCAGTTCCTTACTCCTTGTCTTATAAACGAATATTTGCCCCAATTTGTCCTCTTGAATTCCAACTTTATGTTCATATTATGATATTCCCTACTTTTAAAAGCTCTGCTCAAGCATATTCATCTATTAATGTCTTACCATGCCATCTCTCCAATGACAGCTCAAAACATACCACATAGTCGAACATTTCATCTCCTTACTCCCAAGTCTTCCCAGCCCAAAGTGTGCAACATTTTCGAAACACTACTCTTTTGTTGGAAATCACCCAGAACAAATCATGCTGCTTTCCTTTGGATCTTTTCCACTTACCATATACAGTAGTCCTGTTGTGGGTCCCACAGACTGGAACCATACTCTATTTGGGGTCTTACCAGATACTTGTATGCCTAATCCTTTACGTCCTTATAACAACCCCTAAATATCCTCATAACTGTGTGAAGAGATCTGTAACCTTTCTTAACAACCTTGTTTATATGATTACCCCAACAAAGGTCATTCCTTACATTATTATTACTATTATACTTGAGTCAAAAACATACAAATTTACAGTTAACGTAAAAGTTTGAAGTATACAAAACATAACATGTGAGATCTTCATATTAAACATGTCCAGTATTTTGCAATGTCCAGTGCACTTGGAGTAGCTTGTAGGAGGTCATCCTCTGTGCAAGATGTTGGGCACAGAGGGCATTGTAACATGTGGCTCATGGTTTGTTCTTGTCCACATTCATACCTTGCAGCACTTGTTACTGAACTCCCATTTCTTCAAGTTTTCTGTGGATTCTCCCACTCCTGATCGTAGCCTGTTCAGGGACTTCCAAACCAGTCAGCTTTCATTGTGTCCAGGTGGTATCTGTTCAGCTGCTGGCATCCATCCATGGAGGTTAGAGGTTCTCTTCTCCCACAGCTCCAGTCTTGCCTTCTCTGGTGAGACTAAGCACCTCAGTGTCCCCAGGAAGATCTTCTGGGATCTCAGCCATTGCTGAGGACTATGTCCATGTTCTGTTCTACTTTGAGCCTCTCTCTGTTGACAGCTACTTCTCTATGAGCACAGGGTGGCATTATTCCAGCCAGTTAATAGAGCCTATCTCTCGGAGTAGGCTTTAATCAACCTGTAATCAACCTGTAGGTTTCATTGAGGACTGTATCTACCTGTCTGGCATGAGATGAACATTCTTTACATTAACACCTAGGTTCTTACAATGATCCCAGTGAGGTACATTCACCCCATCAATATAGTAATAAAAAATTACTTTCCTCTTCATGAAAATTATATATTGACTTTTCATCCAGTTCACCATCAGACCATTGTCTCCTGTCCATCCCACAACATTGTCTAAGTCCCTCTGCAGTCGCTCACAATCCTGCAAGTCATTTATTACTCTATTCAGTATAATATCATCCACAAATAGCCCCACTGGTGATTTTAGTTCTTTACTCAGTTGTTACTATAACGAAATATGAAGATCCAATAATAATCCCCTGTGGGAAACTTCACCCCTCTTATTCATTACAGGATCAGATAAGACTTCACCTACTCTAATTCTCTGACTTCTGTTTTATAGAAATATAGCAACATTCAGCCACTCTTTTGTCTAGTCAAACAGTCCTCATTTTTGTCAGTAATCTCCCATGATCTACCCTGTCAAAAGCCTTGGAGAGAACATTCCATTTGACCTCCTGAATTTAAAATATCTGCTATATCTTGCTGGAATTTCACAAGCTGAGCTTCACTGGAGTAACCTTTCCTAAACTTGAACTACCTTTTATCAAACCAGTTAGTAATTTTGCAAACATGTCTAATAAATCAAAAAATAAGTTCCCAGAAGGAAACCATAATTTAATTTCATTGATTGCAAATATTAAAAACAATCAAGCTCTTTAGGCTTTTTAATTGTGAAATTACCAGTGTTTCGCCCCAGTGTAGCAATGGGCTCATCAGTTGGATTGGTACACTTTTCCAGAACACTGGCGGCTAGTGCGCCATTGCGACACCACTGCAAGCCTCCTATGTAGGACAATACAGTGATGGTGCACTAGGGGAAGCATGTGCCTCCACTTGTATTAATGCCTGCCTCAATGGCGCACTAGCCGCCAGCGTCTTGGAAAGATGTAGCAATCCAACTGATGAGCCCACTGCTATACTGGGGCGAAACACTGATAATTTCACAATTGAAACAGCTTAAATATCCTGAATGTGTTTAATATAATCAGAAAGAATGCTTTCCCAGAGCTTACAAACAACACATGTCAAGCAGAATGGCCTGTAATTATCTGCTTTATGTTTGTCACCCTTTCCCTTGTAACCCCGGGCTAGTATTGTAACTCTCCATTCATTTAGTACCACTCCTTCATTCAAACCATAATCAAATATGTATTTCAGATCTGGCACTCTATCCCACTCGATAGCCTTTAGTATATCCCCAGAAATCTTATCAATTCCAGCTGCCTTTCTGGCTTTCAACTTTTGTATCTTCTTGTAAATGTCTTTAATATTACAGGTAAATTTCAGTAATTTGTCTCCTCTATTTGGACATTATATTTATATCCAAATACCTTTAGATACAGCTGATGAATACATCTGCCTCCTCACATTTACACTCCCCTTGTTCACTAATGAACTCTGGAATTTCCTTCCTGGAACCTGTTTCATCCTTAAAGTATCTATCCTCTCATTGCTCCCTAAAATTAATATTGCTGCCAATTATGTTTACCATCATGATATCCTTAGCTGATTTTTTTCACTAAATTCAATTTCCTAGTAAGCTTCTTCAATTTCTCCTTATTACTGCAACCATTGCTAACTCTATTTCTTTCTAATCTTCACCTCCTTAATCTTTTTATTTCCCTGTTATAATATAATGCGCCCTTACCATTCTTTACAACTTTTAAAGGTATATACCTGTTTTTACACTCCTCAACAATTGCTTTAAACCTATTCCATAGGCTGTTTACATTTTGATTTACCATTTTCCATTGATCATTATTGCTTTTTAAAAGTTTTCCCATGCCTCTCTTATCAAACATATGGTATTGCTTAATAGTCCTAATTTTACAATATTTCTTTCTATCCCATTTATTTTTAACTACGACAAAGACAGCTTCATGATTACTTATACCATCTGTCACAATCCTGCAAGTCATTTACTACTCTATATATTCCACTATAACATCAACAACAAATAGCCTGATCTAATTTCCAGTTCTTTACTCAGTTATTACTATAAGGAAACATAAAGGTCCAGGTCATCTGGTTTTACTAGTATCATGTCTAGCTGTCCTCCCCATATTAATTTATTCACCATTTGTTGATCAAGCTTTCTGTTGTTTGCATTCCCTTCCCAGTTAACATTTGGCAAATTCAGATCACCTACTACAAAAACATCCCTCTCTGTGTCATTCCCCACACAACTAGCTTATCACTAATTCCACATTAGCGTCAATGTCAGCCTTGCCAGATCTGTATACCCACAAAATATCAAGTTGTCTATTATCTTTACAGATAAGTCTTACACCTAGAATTTCATTTTCTTCAGCCTTAACCTTTTTGTAGCTTACAGATTCTTCTTTCACCACTACAAATACTTCCCTCCTATTGTTCCTAACCTGTCTCTACAATAAACACTCCAGTTCCGCGAGAGAATTTCTGCATTGATAATATTACTTCTCAGCCAGATTCAATTCCTATTAGATCATCATCATTTTCTTATCTCCTTGTCCAACTTCTGCCAGGTCAGGGTGTTGATGACACTTCTCCATCGTTGCCTCTCCTTCCACCACTCCTCTTCAATAACTGTATTCCAGTCCAGTCTTCTTTTTCTTATACTGTTCTTGACAGAGTCTATCCACCTTGATTTGGGCCTCCCTCTTTCCTTGTATCTTAGCCTCCAACACTTGTTTTGGTATTCTTCCCTCCTCCATCCTCATAACATGTCCAAACCATCTCAATTTAATCTTCTTGATCCTGTCACTCAGTCTTTCTACCCCTGTCTCTTTTCTGACCTCAACATTTTTTACTCTGTCTCTCCTTGTCTTTCCTACCATATTCCTCAGGAACTTCCTCTCACTAGCCTGAATTTCAATCTCATTTCTTGCTGTCAAAGTCCAAGTATCTGATGCTTACATTAATATAAGGGTTATAGTACATCTTGTACATTATCTCTTTACATTTCATAGGAACTTCTTGGTTCCACACTTTCTTACATTCTAGTAGAAAGTATTTCCCACTTGTGCTTTTCTGCTGATCTCCCTATCCAACCTTGCATCTTGTATTATTTCACTTCCCAAATATTTGAAGCATTCGACAACCTCAAGGTTTTGTCCCCTGATGCTAACGATTCCTTTTCCTTCTCTTTCTCCTCTTGTCATCACCACTGTTTTACTCTTCTCCACACTGATTGTCATATCACATTTCTTAATATTGTCATTTAAAGCCTCTAGTTGGATTGGCACTTCCATATTGTTGTCTCCCCATATCACTATGTTATCTGCAAACAACAATATTTTCATATCCCCCCAATATGTTGCCTTTGCTTCCTTTAGAATTTCATCCACAACCATTACGAATATAAGTGGAGACAATATACTTCTCTGTCTCATTCCAGTTTGGTTTCTAAACCATTCTGTTCTCAACACTGGAGTCTGGACACAACTGGAACAATTTTTATACATTGCTTTCACTAGTTCCCTTGATCACTCTCCACATTCTTTTTTTTTTCTCCAGGGTTTCCCACATATTTTCTCTATTAACACTTTTGTATGCCTTCTCTAGATCAAGGAATACCATCAGATCTTTTCCATATTCCCACTGTTTTTCCACCAGTAATCTCACGGTAAATGTAGGGTCTATCGTTGACCTTCCCTGTCAAAGTCCATACTGCTCTTCTAAATTTCTTCCCACCCTCCCTCTCATCCTGCTTTCTATTATTCTCTCCAATATTTTGGCCACTTGTGACAACAGTCTAATTGCTCGATAACTGTCACTTACCTCCCTGTCATCTTTCTTAAATACCGGTCTTATTACACCTTTACACTAATAATTACTTGCTTGTTCCTCCATATACACCTTACTCTTACTTATTCTTAAAAAAAAAGAAGGTGATAGTAGTGTTTGTGGCAACTATCGCAGTATATCACTGCTATCTATAGCAGGTAAAATTCTTGCTAGAATGTGCTCAATCGCTTGCAGATTATTTCTGAGAGGATCCTACCTAAGTCACAGTGTGATTTTCGAACATCCAGAGGCACAACAGATACGATCTTCTGTGCAAGGCAAATCCAGGGAAAACGATTGCAAAGAAATTGGAAATTTATTGAACATCTCCCTTTGTAAGTTATTCCAATCTGTAACTCCCCTTCCTATAAACAAATATTTTCTCCAATTTTTCCTCTTAGATTCCAGCTTTACCTTCATATTGTGATCGTTCCTACTTTTATAGACACCACTCAAACTTATTTGTTTACTGATGTAATTCCATGCTATCTCCCCACTAACAGCTTGGAACATACCACATATTTGCAATTTACAAATTTCACCATCCGTAATGATAAACCTAATACCGGTACTAATTCTTAACATACTGTTGTAACCAGGGTTGAAGTTTACAAAACACAACTTTTATTGCTTCACTTTATGATATTTACACAAATAACAGAAATTTATTTTGAAGCAAAAAGGAATATTGAATCTTGAGAAAAGTCTGTTTTTATACAATATGTACAGGTTTGCAGTCTTTATATACACTTCTATCTTGAAAAGATAGTCTTCGTGAATTGACACGTTGATAGTCGAGAACTATCTGGCACACTAACATAAATGTTCATGAGAGTCCTTGTTTGTGGAAGTGCCTGAATTCCTAAAAAGCAAGTTCAATTGATTGAAGAAATTCCACCTAGCGAAACTAAGGGAGCTTGCATAACTTAGGGAATGAAAATGGCTTGTAAAAGAATTACGGAACATAGGCAGCGGAAACAGGTAAGGGAGCGGTGACCAGAGGTGAAACCTCGTACTGCCAGAAATTCAGTCCACCTGGTCGAAGCACATTTTCAAGAGGAGTAGCCTCCGTGCTCGACGTAGGGTGTATTCTGGAGCTGGACACCGGGGCAAGTGGGCGAGTAAGCAGGCAGGGAGCTCCTATTTATAGTACACTCGATGGTCAGGCACGCGCACTGAGGGCTGCGCGTCGAAGCTAGCAGAATGATACACAGGCGCGCGTGCAGCTGGCTGCGGAGCGAGACAGGAGCGCCGGACATACAACACCCTCCCCTCCTAAATACGCCGGTACGGCGTGAAACGGCGGCGGCGCTGGCGGCGACTGCGATGCTGGGGCGGAGCTGCTGATTTCTCTGTTGTATTGTCCGGAGCTGGAACTGGGCGGAGTGGCGCTGTCTCGTCCTGAAAGGAACCCATTGTTATTAAATGATCTAAAGCGCGTTCAGCAATAGATTTATCAGGTTTAGCAATAGCATCAATAGCTGGACAGGGGCGGTAGCGCAGACGTATCTGATCTTGATGGCGGCAGATACATTTCTCCGTAGTCTGTATCTCGTATAGACGATGACCCAAAGATCTGCAGATGACTCCAGGTATCCAGAGTGGGTTGGATTTGAATGTCCTGGTGTAGACCTTGTCGTTGAGGGAGAACTTCGTTGGTGAGGTCTTATGCTGGGTCGGAAGAGGCTGTAACAGAGAAAGTAAAGTTCTGTGAGGTCGTCCATGGAGCTTCT
The DNA here is from genome assembly GCF_040414725.1 of Anabrus simplex. Taxonomy (NCBI): domain Eukaryota; kingdom Metazoa; phylum Arthropoda; class Insecta; order Orthoptera; family Tettigoniidae; genus Anabrus; species Anabrus simplex. Next base: position 886,526,738 of record NC_090265.1, on the reverse strand, counting down.
GTGCAGGAGTGATATTATCAGCGCCTGGTAGAGTTCTGTAGTTGTTTAAGAATTGGAGCAAGGCTTGGTCTTTAGTTAAGCCTGAAGAGACAGCTTTCTTCATACTTCGTTTAAATGTCTGTACGAAGCGTTCAGCTTCACCATTAGATTGAGGGTGAAAAGGTGGTGCGAGGATATGACGAATGCCATTATGTGTACAAAAGTTCTGAAAAGCAGTAGCTGTAAATTGAGGTCCGTTGTCCGAAATGAGTACTTGCGGTAAACCTTCTGTAGTAAAGATTTTCTGGAGAGCACGAATGGTAGCTTCGGTTGTAGTAGTCGAATGCATATCCACTACATATGGAAAGTTTGACAGTGAATCGATGACTATTAACCACATGGAATTGAGGAAAGGACCTGCGAAATCGATGTGAACTCGTTCCCATGGAGTAGTAGCAGGAGGCCATGAAGCAAGATCAGAAGACGGGGCGTTCTGATTCGTTTGACATTGCTCACAATGACGTATTAGCTTTTCGATGGCGGCATCAATACCGGGCCAGTAGCAGTGTTGACGGGCGAGTTGCTTTGTTCTGGAGATACCCCAATGGCTTTGGTGTAATAATTCGAGAACTTGTTTCTGTAGGCTAAGTGGGATAACCACTCGGAAGATGGTGCCTGCTTCTAGTAGTACAACTCCGGCACGAGTCGTGAGACGATGCTGCATACGATGATAAGGTGCCAGGTGGGCAGGAAGTGTGCTCTGAAGAGGCCAACCGTTGCGGATGTAAGTACGTACAGTAGCAAGTGTACTGTCCTTATCCGTAGCTTTAGCTATGCAGGTAGCATCAATAGGAAAACTGGATACAGTATCTTCAAGTTCTATGTCCAATTGAAGACATTCAGATTCTTGAGAATCGAAGGCAGTATCAGGACCAACGGGTAAGCGGGAGAGGGCATCAGCATTACAATGCTGGGATGTGGCTCGATATACAATCTGATAGGAATAATCAGAAAGGAACATGGACCATCTTTGAAGCTTTCTGAGGGAATTCTCTGGGATCTTATTACCAGGATGGAATAAGTGTACGAGAGGCTTATGATCGGTAATGATCAGGAAATGGTTGCCATAGAGATATTCATTGAAACGGCGAATACCAAAGATGATGGCTAAAGCTTCTTTCTCTATCTGTGAGTATCGACGTTGATGGTCATTAAGTGTTTTCGAAGCGAAGGCGATGGGGCGTTCTTGTCCATGACGATCCTTCTGGGAGAGAACGGCACCGACACCGTAGTCTGAAGCGTCAGTAGCTAGCGTGATGATCTTGTCGGGCTGAAAATGAGTGAGTTGTATAGCTTGAATTAAGGCATTGGTGATTGTTTTCCATGCCTGTTGGCATTGCGGAGTCCACTGAAACTTAACACCTTTTTTACGTAGAGCGTTTAATGGAGCTGCCACTGTAGCGAAGTGTGGAATGAACTTATTATAATAGTTCGCTTTGCCTATGAAGGACTGAAGCTGCTTGAGGTTCTGAGGTGCTGGCATGTTTACTATCGCGGAGACATTCTGTATACTAGGACGAATTCCATTCTTATCAAGTATATGTCCGAGGTAGTGAACTTGAGGCTGAAAGAAGGTACATTTAGCGAGATTCGCTCGTAGGCCATTGTCTTTCAATTTCTGGAGAAGAAGGCGGAGATTGGTTAGATGTTCCTGATGATCTTTTCCAGTAACAATAATATCATCCAGGTAGTTAGCACAACCGGGAATTGAGGCGGTGAGTTGAGCCAAATAGCGCTGAAAAATAGCCGCTGAGGATGAAACACCGAATGGGAGCCGCTGGAGCTGGAGCAGTCCGAGAGGAGTGTTGAGTGTGAGAAATTTCGTAGATTCTTCGTCTAAAAGTAGCTGGAGATATGCTTCTTTAAGATCAACTCGAGAGAAGAATTGTCCACCAGAGAGACGACGGAATAAGTCTTCTGGACGTGGAATAGGAAAGATATCGGTTTCGAGTTGTGCGTTGACTGTAGATCGAAAATCGCCACAAAGTCGAACATTACCATCAGGTTTCTTGATTACCACGAGTGGAGTAGCCCATTGACTAGAAGTAACTGGTACTACAATTCCAGTTTGTATCCATCTTTCTAATTCTTTCGTGACCTGGTCTTGAAGTGCTAGGGGTACTGGACGTGCTTTGAGGAAGCGAGGCGTAGCTCCGGATTTCAGCTGTATGTGAGCTGTATAGTCTTTTGCTGTTCCGAGCTGAGAGTCGAAGACTTCAGGAAACTGCGCTAGTAGAGCGGTAACGTCAGAAGTAGGATGCAATGTAGATACGACGTTAATGTTGTCATGTATCTGGAAACCAAATAAGTTAAATAGATCCATGCCCATAATGTTTGAGGCAGTGTAGTTGTTAACTACGAGAAGAGGAATGGCCTTCTGAATTCCTTTATAACTAGCCTGAAGCTTAATTTGACCTTTGATGTCAATTTTCTTCTTGTTAAATGTCACGAGCTGGATGTCAGCTGGAGAGCATGAAGGTGAACCTAAGTCGTGGTAGGTAGTCAGGTTAATAATAGAGACAGGTGAGCCAGTGTCTAATTGAAAATCGACAGATCGATCAGAGAATGAGAGAGGAATGATGATTTTGTGAGAATCCTTTGTGGGAAGAATAAGATTGATCTGATCAACTTCCATGTCTTGGCGGGGCTGTATATGCTTCCGGCGCGCTGCAGTAGTCTTAGCAGGGCGGAGCGAACTTTGACAGACAGTCTGAATGTGTCCAAGTTTATTACATCGTTGACAAGTAGCTTTGAAAAAACGACAGTCACGACGTTCATGATGCTTGAAACAACCTCGGCAGGAAGGCAGGAGTTTCGAGGTGCTTTTAGAATTGGGCTTCCGTGTAGCATTACGAGAGGGAACCTGGCGAGAATGCTTGGTGGAGAGCGCCTTATCCGTACGGTTCACTGTAGCAGAGGACTTGCGGGCCTGAGGCGAGACTTGTGCAACTTCGTGTGGAGAAGCTATGGCTGCGGCAGTCTTGGTAGTAAGCTCATAAACCGTAGCAATACGCTGGACGTCTTCTAAAGAAGGGTTACTGTGCTTGACAGCGTCAAAACGTATTTTGTCTTCAGGAGTATGTAAAATTATCATGTCCCGAATGAGAGAATCAGTGTAGGATGAACCACAACCGTCCTTGGAGCAGATGAACTGGCAGGGTTTAGCTAGACCACGCAATTCAGTTATCCATTCAGTATGTGTCTGATGGGGTTGCTTTCTGCTCTGAAAAAATTTATAGCGAGCAGCCACTATGTGAGGAGCTTTGGCATAGTGTTCCGTGAGACGGGCTAAGAGCTGCGTGAAGGGTACCTCAGATAAGTGTTCTTCTGGACTTAATTTACGTAGTAATTCACACGTAGCATTGCCAACCGAACTAAGAAATAGTGCGCGGCGGCGTTGATCATCTGTGACAGAATGGCAGATGAAATGCTGTTGCAAGCGGGCTAAATAAACTGACCATTCTTCCTTAGCCGGATCAAAAGCAGAGAACGGAGGAATAGCTGATGGCTGTGTAGAGACAGAAATAGCTTGAATAGCCTGAATTAATGCTGCCTGTTGTTGTTGCATAAACTGTTGTTGTTGCTGCTGTAAGGCTTGGAAGACCGTAGCGAGTTGTTCCGCAGTAGCCATTGTGAGATGCGTGCAAGCAGGAGTAAGGTAAGCTGTGTGTCAGAACTGGTTGGAGTGTCGTTGTGGTGTAGCACGTCGCCGTAGAGTTGACAACTGGGCCCGTTGAATTGTAGTGTTGGTTTCGTGTGTACCTCGTCGCTATAGAGTTGGCAACTGGGACCGAAGAATTGTAGTTTGTTGCTTTTTTACCACGTCGCCATAGAGTTGACGACTGGGGCCGATGAAGTGTAGTGTCGCTTTTTACCTCGTCGCCATAGAGTTGTGTTGTAACCAGGGTTGAAGTTTACAAAACACAACTTTTATTGCTTCACTTTATGATATTTACACAAATAACAGAAATTTATTTTGAAGCAAAAAGGAATATTGAATCTTGAGAAAAGTCTGTTTTTATACAATATGTACAGGTTTGCAGTCTTTATATACACTTCTATCTTGAAAAGATAGTCTTCGTGAATTGACACGTTGATAGTCGAGAACTATCTGGCACACTAACATAAATGTTCATGAGAGTCCTTGTTTGTGGAAGTGCCTGAATTCCTAAAAAGCAAGTTCAATTGATTGAAGAAATTCCACCTAGCGAAACTAAGGGAGCTTGCATAACTTAGGGAATGAAAATGGCTTGTAAAAGAATTACGGAACATAGGCAGCGGAAACAGGTAAGGGAGCGGTGACCAGAGGTGAAACCTCGTACTGCCAGAAATTCAGTCCACCTGGTCGAAGCACATTTTCAAGAGGAGTAGCCTCCGTGCTCGACGTAGGGTGTATTCTGGAGCTGGACACCGGGGCAAGTGGGCGAGTAAGCAGGCAGGGAGCTCCTATTTATAGTACACTCGATGGTCAGGCACGCGCACTGAGGGCTGCGCGTCGAAGCTAGCAGAATGATACACAGGCGCGCGTGCAGCTGGCTGCGGAGCGAGACAGGAGCGCCGGACATACAACACATACCACATAGTCAAACAGCTCATCTCCTTTCTCCCATGTCTTCCCAGCCCAAACTTTGCAACATTTTTGTAACGCTACTCTTTTCGAAGATTTTAAATTTCAATATGTATCCACAAGAATTTTGATTATTATGTCTTTTGTTTATATATATTTGTGATTCATTTTATAGCTGATGATGACATTATATGTGTCAAAACCAGTCCCAAGTTGAATAAAAGTTATTAGTAACATCAACACGTAATTAGTATTGAATAGGTGGAACCTAATAGATATCTCATCTCTGTGACGCTACTCACCCAGAACAAATCGAGCTGCTTTCCTCTGGATTATTTCCAGTTCTTGAATCAAGTAATCCTGGTGAGGGCCCATACACTGGAACCATACTCTAGTTGGGGTCTTACAGAGACTTATATTCCTTCTCCTTTAGGGCCTACATCTTTACTACAACCCCTAAACACCCTCATAACCATGTGCAGAGATCTGTACCCTTTATTTACGATCCCATTTATGTGATTACCCCAATGAAGATCTTTCCTTATATTAACACCTAGGTACTTACAATGATCCCCATAAGGAACTTTCACCCCAACAATGCTGTAATTAAAACAGAGAAGACTTTTCCTATTTGTGAAACTCACAACCTGACTTAACCCAGTTTATCATACCACTGTATACTGTCCATCTCACAACATTATCGAGGTTGTTTTGCAGTTGCTCACAATCTTGTAACTTATTTATTACTCTATACAGAACATCATCATCCACAAAAAGCCTTATCTCTGATTCAACTTCTGTACTCATATCATTTACATATATAAGAAAACATAAAGGTCCAATAATACTGCCTTGAGAAATTCCCCTCTTAATTTTTACAGAGTCAGATGAAGCTTTGCCTACTCTAATTCTCTGAGATCTCTTTCTAGAAATATAGCCACCCATTCAGTCCGTCTCTTGTCTAGTCCTATTGCACTCATTTTTGCCAGTAGTCTCCCATGATCCACCTGATCAAATACCTTAGACAGGTCAATCGCGATACAAATCATTTGACCTCCCAAATCCAAGATATCTGCTATATCTTGCTGGAATCCAACAAGTTGAGCTTTAATGGAATAACCTTTCCTAAACCCGAACTGCCTTCTATCGAACCAGTTAATTTCGCAAACATGTCTAATATAATCAGAAACAATGCTTTCCCAAAGCTTACGTGCAATGCATGTCAAACTGACTGGCCTGTAATTTTTAGCTTTATGTCTATCACCCTTTCCTTTATACACAGGAGCTACTATAGCAACTCTCCATTTATTTGGTATAGCTCCTTCATGTAAATAATAATCAAATAAGTATTTCAGATATAGTACTACATCTCAACCCATTTTCGTTAGTATATCCCCCAAAACCTTATCAATTCCAGCTGCTTTTCTAGTTTTTAACTTTTGTATCTTGCTGTAAATGTCATTGTTATCATGGGTAAATTTTAATACTTCTTCAGTATTAGTGACCTCCTCTATCTGGACATTATCCTTGTAACCAATAATCTTTACATACTGCTGACTGAATACTTATGCCTTTTGAAGATCCTTGCATACACACTCCCCTTGTTCATTAATGATTCCTGGAATGTCCTTCTTGGAACCTGTTTCTACCATAAAGTACCTATACATACCCTTCCATTTTTTACTACAATTTATATGAATGCCAATTATGCTTGCCATTATGTTATCCTTAGCTGACTTCTTTGCTAGATTCAATTTTCTAGTTAGTTCCTTCAATTTTCCTTACTTCCACAGCCATTTCTAACTCTCTCTTTCCAACCTGCACCTCTTTCTCAGTCTCTTTACTTCTCTGTTATAATATAGCGGATCTTTAACATTCCTTACCACCTTTAACGGTACAAACCTAGTTTCACATTCCTCAACAATTGCTGGATAACACTCTGCCCTGTTTCCCTTTCCTCCACACATTTTCCCCACTTGTATCCCCCCTGATCAGAACCTTAAACCTACCCACCTCATCTGATTCCCTCCCCTCCTGGTTAGCCCTATCTTTCCTCACTGCTGTAGAAGCTACTTTCTCCTCCCTTTTGTCCCTCCCATGACCCTGTTCCACCTGTCTTTTCCTATTCTTGTAAGCTACAAAAAAGTTAAAGATGACAAACATGAAATTCTAGGTGGAAGGCTCATTTCGAAAGATAATAGCCAACTTGATGTCTTTGGAGTGTACAAACTGGGAAAGAGTAACGTTGATGCTGATTCAGAATTATTTGACAAGATATTCAGCTATGTGGGAAACTATATGTAAAAGAACATTATTGTAGCAGGATATCTCAGTTTACCAAATGTCAACTGGGAAGATGAAGCGAACAACAGGAAACATGACCAATAAATGGCAAGTAAGTTAAAATGGGAAGGGTAACTGATTCAGAAAGTGATGGAACCAATTAGAGGGAAGAATATTCTGGATGTGGTGCTGGTAAAACCAGATGGGCACTATAGAGAAACCGAAGTAATAAATGATATTAGTGATCATGAAACTGTTTCTGTCATAGTTAAAAATAAATGTGATAGAAAGGAAGGTCTCAAAAGTAGGACTATTAGGCAGTATCATGTGGGTGAAAAAAACAGGCATGGGGGAGTTTTTAAAAAGTAACTATGATCAGCGGAAAACAGTAAATAAAAATGTAAACAGACTCTGGGATGGGTTTAAAGCAATTCTACATTTTCCTTCCCTCCTACTTCCACACTTCACAGCAACAGTTCCCTGTTCCTCTTTTTCCCTCTGTTGTTCTACCTGCAGTGACTCGTACTGATTTCTCACAGACACCTGTCCTGAATTCTGATCCCGAATAGAGCCTTTAGCCTGCAATCTCCCGCCCCTTAAAACATTAGACCATCTGTCTTCTTCAATTCCCCCCTTTCCTTTCCATTCCTCTTTTACACCTACTGTATCCTGTACATTGTTTGAGGGAGGCCCACTTTCCTTCCTGTCCTCTGAGAGAATCCTAATTATCTCCCTCAAACTCTCTAACACCTCCCTCATACTCCTTAATGCCTAGCCACACCCACAGTTCCTACACTTGCATTCCTTAGCCATGCTTTATGGAATAATGAAAAGAAAGGGAAAAATAAAATAACTTATTCTGTGCAATATAAAAATGAAAGGAAAGAAATATTGTCTAGGATAGTACACCAACATCACACGCCAATAAGGTAATTAATATAGGCTACTACTTCACTACAGTACTAATTAGTTGTACTAAATGTTTATCCTACAACACCCTAACAGGATGAAAACTGCTGTTAAGTACTGAAAACCAAAAGGAATACACAGAAATTACACAATTTTAAAATGCAGTTAAGTATACCCTAATTACTACAACAGAATTCTAGCAAGAGAGTTACTACAGACACTTCTACTATATTGCACAAATATTTCACAGTAATAAAATAAGCACACTAATTTCTAATAAGATACTACAATACACTACAATCATTTTAAACTACATTCAGACATATCCTTATTACAATAGGTTGTTACTAAGCACAAACAGAAATGGAAATTAGAATTGATAGGGAATCTGCCACCTTGGCGGCAGCCCTAAATGCACATCTACAATTCATTATTTGAAAAAGAAAACACTATCAGCACAGAGCTATTTTTATTACTGACCAGTGAGCAAACTGTGAAATATGATAACAATCACAGTGTCAACCTACTGCTGAGACATGCTCAGAGTGATGACTTTATTCTTTTCTTGATAGATAGATAGATGTCTTTATTTTCCTCAGATCTACAGCATTGAAGCCTTATTGATCTATTAAAGGAGAAAAATAATAATGCCCAACCTAGGCAGCTTAAGCTGACATACACATATAATAATTCTTGTAAAATAAACATAACTAACACCAAAACAAGGGAAAAAAAGCAATATTGATGTAAATAATAATAATCAAATGGCAATGAGGTAGAATGGTCTGTTGGCCCTAGTATAAGGCAGTATGGCAATGAGAAGCAAAACTGGTAACATATTACTGTGTAGAGTACAATGGTGTGTTGGATTGCATCTGCACTTTAAACAAAGAGTATATCACTTCCGGCCGGGTTCACACTCAGCGCATTCTTTCTTGAACACTGACCTCTCTGTTTTTCTACTTAAGTTGCAAACCTGGCTTCGTATTACCTCCACTGTAGTGCCGGTGTGCAATTTTTCACCTTATGTTTCATTACTGTTGACCACTATTTAAACTCTATTATCTCACTATATTTATTATCTTTAGAAACCAGACAACTCACCACATTAACTGAAACCATATTCACTCATAGTTAACTTGGACCCTCAACTCATATACCATCCATCTCCATATATGTATTAGCTTTATCCTTAACACCTATCCAATTTACAATCACTCTCTTCCTCATTCACTACACACTTTACCGCCTACTAATTTAACTATTTAATCACTCTTGTCATAGTTACGAATAACACACAAATTCCGCTATTCTCGTGTGTACAGCAATTTACTTTCTACTGCAGATTGCCTTTTTTGCTTCTTGTCACTATGCCTTTGTCCAATTTGTTCTTCTTACCCCATATCTCTCTTAGACTCGAACTTCTCCCTTTTGCCAGGGCACCTCTTGCTTCTTCTTCCTGCCTCCCAGCTGTATTTTCACTTCGTTTGTGTGCTCTTGTCACATCTTGTGTTTCCGCCCCCACAATTACTCCCTGTACCTTCCTTTCTTCTCTCACACAGGCCTCTGTCAGCTCCTTAATTAATGCTCTGGTCTCCTTCCTTATCTCTCTCCTCATCTCATTTGCTACCTCCCTGGCTCCTTCGTCGATCGATTTGAAAATAGCATTCACGTCTTCTTCTGTCAAGTTAATTTCTTCTTGCTGCGAGCTTGGATCCAGTGCCTTATTTTCTTTGGTTCTTTATCTCCAGGTCCGTCTTCACCCACTTTACTGTCTCTGACTTGCCTTTCTTCCCCTCTCTTCCTCACTACCCCTTCGTCCTTCCTATTCTCTTCCATTTCCCGTAATTTTTTCGCTGTCCACACTCTGGTCCATAGTCCATTGGATACTACTAATTGTTGACCCTTAATGTAGACTCTTAACCCTTGTATTTTAGCCCTGACCAAATGTTTTTTCAGAGTGTTCATATTCTTTACCCTTTCTCTTCCCATGTCTCTCTTAATCCAAATTTCTGTGTTATGTATATTGTCTGCACCTCTTATTCTTTTCTTGAACTGGCTATTTTCTCTTTTCCTGGAGTATGTGTTACATCACTGCATACAGGATGTTAACTACCAACTTCAAAATGGTAACAGTGATATTTATGTTGTTTTACAATTTGCTTTTACGTTGCACTAACACGGATAGGTCTGATGGTGATGATGATATAGGAAGGTGCTAGGAATGGGAAGGAAGTGGCTGTGGCCTTAATTAAGGTGTGAAATTGGGAAACCACAGATAACTATCTTCAGGGCTGCTGACAGAGGAATTCGAACCCCCTATCTCCTAAATGCAAGCTCACAGCTTCATACCCCTAACAGCATGGCCAACTCGCTTGGTATATTTATGTTGTGAACCACCCTTTGCCATGAAGAATCTAACCATATCAGGACTGTTTCTGGAGAAATGTCTAATGCAGTGCAGGCTAATGTTCAACCCAATATACGTCAGCTTCTAAATAAATTTGTTTTAATTAATAGAATACATCTTCCAAATATGTGCATGGTCAGTAGGGAGAACTACTCCATCACTGGAAAGGCTGACTCACTCTTATAATTGATAAAATGGATTAATATAGGCTACCAGGTTCAAGTTTGTCTGAAGTGTTACAGCAAGTATATCCAAAGATCACTGCAGTTGGTATTGGTGCCAATCCAGGGAAAAGGAACAACACATCAAGGTGAAAAGCCAGCAGCTAAGCAATCTTGCTCTGAACACCACTGTTTGAATAAGATGCAAATACATAATCCTCTACTCTGTTCTTATCCTCTTATACTCAAAATGAATAACATTTATGGAATAAAATATGCTATGAAAATAGAGTATGTATGTAAATATTGAAGTACTTTGACTTGGTTTATTTCCTGTTGCTCCTCCTGGAGCATAGGCCTTCCGAGAAACACTTCCATCTTCTCCTATTGTTGGCCAACCTCTTCACTTCGTTCCAAGTCTTTCCCACTGCTAGACATTCCTCTTTGATCGTCTTTTTCCAGGTCTACTTGGGACGTCCGCGCTTTCTACCTCCTTGGAGGTTCCAGTCGAGCGCTGTCTTTTCAATGGCTCCAGCGGGCTTCCTGAAAATATGTCCTATCCAACGCCATTTTCCCTCCCTTATCTGTATTTCAATTGGCTGGTGATTAGTTTCTTCCCATAGGTCTTCATTTGAAATAACATCCGGCCATCTTCTGTTGGTGATATGTCTTAGCAATTCACAAGGACTTGCAATTGTTTAGTCGTCTTCAGGGTAACTTCCCACGTTTCATAGCTGTAAGGCAGATCGGACTTAAAATTTGTAATAAAAAGTCATAGCTTAGTCTTTTTAGAAATGTTCTTGTTTCTCGGTATAGGATACAATTGAACAAAAGCATCATTTGCTTTCCTGATACGACTCTGCTCCTCCAGTTGTAGTAACCATACTCCCAAGATATATGAAGGAGTCTACTTGTTTTATCTCTTTATCATCTATAGACAATTTATCATCAATCTTGGAATGGATTCTCATCTCCTTGGTCTTATTAATATTTATTTTAAGTCCAGCATCCTCTGCCTTATCCTTCAACTGCTTAATCTTCTCTTCCATATCTCTGAACCGTTCAGCCAGTAAGCAGATGTCATCTGCAAAAACAAGGTCTTCTTCTTCTGATGATTGTAGTTTAAAGGGGCCTAACATCTAGGTCATTGGCCCCTAATGGTACGAAATGTAATGACAATTTAAAAGTCCAAAATCTTGCACTGACTAGAATTCAAAACTTGAGGACAAAGAATGAATGGATAGATATGAATTTAAAACAATGAGTGGATCTGCCCCGCAATGCCCCACATTCCCAGAAACTAGTGTTAAACAATAGTATTACTGACCAAAGGACTGCTTCTAAAGCACAATACTGAATCGATGATGCTTGTAGCCTAAAGGGGTCCAAAATCCAGGTCATTGGCCCCTCATAATGGTACTTATCGCTAGGAAGGTAGAACCATAGTATTTGTCATGTTACGGTACTAACCAAAAGTAGCGTAAACTCGCGGTATTCCACACATTATGGTACTACTCAGAGGCAATGCAAAGTGCACATGTAACACAGACCTATGGTGTTTCTTACATTGCGGCACCATTTACAGGCAACGAAAATCTATGGTGTTCCGCACATAAGTGTACTAAGCACAGGGACTCGTACTATCCCGTGGTGTTCCTCACATAGTGGGTACTAATCATAGGCAAGGCAGACCCATGGTGTCGCTCATATATCGGTACTAACCACAAACCTATTGCGTTTCTAACATAGTGGTACTAAGCGCAAGTAAAAGCGACGCATGGTGTTCCCTGCGTGATAATTGCAAGTAGTCTCATGGTTCTAATTCGATCATTCCTTGGTCACCCCTTTTAGTCACCTTATACGACAGGCAGGAGAATAGTGTGGGTGTATCTTCGCCTGCGTCCTCCATCCACAGAGGGTTGTGTGTTTGGTCCGCGACAGCTATTTTATTTCGCTCAAGTGCGCTGGCAAGCCGGTTAGGACTCCCCTACCTGCCACCTGGGAGTATCATCTCTCCCCCTGCTACGTAAGTGTAGCAGGTTTGTGGACAAGGTCTTCTAACCTAACTTGTAAGCTTCACTGAATCTTCCTTTTCTGACCTTGATACACTCTCCTCAGCACTCGATCCAACACATGTAGGAAAAGTGTCTGAGAAAGAATACAGCCCTGTTGAACTCCTGAGGTCACATCTATTGGCTCAGTAAGATCTTCCATATACAGTCTTGACATTTATAACCCTTGTACATATCCTTTATAAGATTCAGGATCTTTCATATTATACCACTTTCTTTAAGTGTTTGCCACATAACTCTTCTATTTACAGAGTCAAATGCCTTCTCAAAATCAATGAAAGTCAAGTAGAGGGTGTTCTGCCAATCTGTACTTTGTTCCAAGATAATTATCCGAGTGTTTATGAGATCGACACAGCTACGGTGTTTACGAAAACCAGCCGGTTCCCTTCTAAGGTGCAATTCGACAACATCCTTCACCCGCTCTAAAGTGATCCTTGAAAGCACCTTACTTGGTACCGACAAAAATGTAATTCCCCTCGATTTATCATGCAGTAATATCCCCTTTCTTTGGTATCTTAACAATCAGGCCTTTCTTCCATTCAGCTGGGAGCTTTTCTTCATTCCAGATCCTTTCCAACAGGGGTTGCAATAAATTTGCCGAGGTCTCAATATCTTCTTTAAGTATTTCTGGCACAATATTATCCATACCTGGTGCTTTTCCAGTTCTTATCTGTTTCAAAGCCTTCTCTATTTCTGAACAGGTTGGAGGATGTAAATTTATTCTTAGGTCACTATCTACTGGTTCTGTTTGTTGGTTACCATTCTGTTCTATATCTCTATTGAGCAACTCTGAGAAATGTTCCTTCAGTTTCTGTAACTCTTCTTCCTGGGTGGTCAGTAGTTCACCTCTCTTGTTTTTAAGGGGTTTATTCCTGATAAATCCTCTCGTTGACAGTTTCTTTGTGATACAATTCCTTAGCATCTCCCCTTGCTGATGCCTTTTCTGCCATTCGTGCTTGTTCATCTACCCACTGTATATGATCCTTTCTTACGCTTTTCTTCACACTCTTATCAGCTTCCACATATTCTTTTTGTGCCGCGGCTGTCTGTTGTCTTGTTTTACACATACTAATCTTTGCCTTAACTAGTTTCCTAGCTTTTTTTTTGCAAGTACCACAACAAGCTAGAATAACATAGAGGGGCTGTAAGCCTGTCATCAGCGCTCCCTGCTTGAAGCAAGTTGATAAGGGGCAGCCATGTTAATGGTTGTCAAAACAAAGCGAATTGGCGCGAGAGCATATGTTGAGGTGACAGGGAGATCGTGCATGCCAATTTAATTCCCTAAGTTTTAAGAAGTGAAAACATAGATTCTCGCTTTCAACAATACCAGCTGTAAGCTCAGCGTATGGTTTTTCTAATCGGAGTAATAAAACCAAGGATATATCATACTTTAAGTAAGTATTACTGAATTATAGCCGAGATTCCTTTTTGTAATTTTTGTTTGAAATTAAATCCATTTTATTGTTTACTTAGCGAAAGTATGGATAGCCACTGTAATTATTTGTCGAATTTTGTTTCAGATTTCGTTTAAAGAACAAGGAATCAACGGAACAATGCGTTGTGAGGGCGAAAAGAGATAAATGGTATCCCACTCAATTCAGTTGCTTATGTTCTGTACATTTCCAGCCCTATTTAATTTTCATTCACATTTACAAATAAAGGAAATGGAGCGCCCGCAACCAAGAAAACGTAACCACAAAAAACACTTATTTCATTCAAACGTACACTAAGTATGGTAAATACAGTATTTTACTGCTATTTTTGAAATGTATACAGCCTTTATTGTAGATGTCTGTTGCCTTGGTTTTTAAAACTATGCCACACTTCATAATGGACAACTTTCAAGCATACCTTTCAGCTAGTAATCCCAGTATGATATGGTAATGGAAGAAACATGATATCCCCCCTATATTATAATAAATAATTACACTAAACGATTATTGTGGTAAAGTATTCATGGGCCGCCTCTGTTGTGTACTGGTTAGCGTGAGTAGCTGCCACCCCTGGAAGCCCGGGTTCGATTCCCGGCTCCGCCACGAAATTTGAAAAGGAGCACGAGGGCTGGAACGGGATTCTATCAGCCTGGGGAGGTCAACTGAGTAGAAGTGGGTTCGACTCCCACCTCAGCCATCCTCGAAGTGATTTTCCGTGGTTTCCCACTTCTCATCCAGGCAAATGCCGGGATGGTCCCTAACTTAAGGCTACGGCCGCTTCCTTCTCCCCCCCCACAAGACCCCTGTTCAGCATAGCAGGTGCAGCCCTCCCTCACATTTGTATCCCCCGACCCAATGTCTCACGCTCCAGAACACTGTCCTTGAGGTGGTAGAGGTGGGATCCGTCGCTGAGTCCGTGGGAAAAACCAACCCGGGAGGGTAAACAGATTAAGAAAGGAACACAGTACTCATGAGGATGCAATAATTTTTAAAATATGAACAGAATGATGTTGTAACCTATTGTAGGTCCCTATGATTTTAAGTCTTCCTGTCATAAATATTTATGTCCATCGTTTTTATTCTAATTTACGCTTAACCACAACAGCCAAGCAGGGTAATACTCTTGTTCCGATTTCGAGGCCTATTCGTATGTCACTGTGCGATGATTTCGAACTACCCTACAATCAACTGATCGTGATGTTGGCCTCGTGCCGCAATATGATGAAGTGGCGGTATTCGCTTTAATGCTTTAAGCTATCGGCAACGGTCTTTAATTCTCCCCCAGTGATTCTAAAATGCGTATTTTCTACACTTTTTGTCATTTAAAGGCCATGCCCCCTTGCTTGTGTGACAACAGGAAACATGGCGGACTTTCGTTCTATTGGCTTCACCCAGGCAGCGCTTCCGCCTCTCTATGTTATTCTAGCTCGTTGAAGTACCATCAGACATCCATTCCTTCTTGAGATAATTGTGAAATCCAAGTACCGGTACTGTACCTTTTCACTAACTTCTAAATGTGTCTTTAACTTTCTTCGATGATAATTCAGCATCCATCATAAGTTTTGGTCCAACAGCAATAGCTTCAAAGTGGTTTCTTAATTCTGTCTGGAATTCTTTCCTTTTGCTTTCATCTTGCAATTTACCTAAATCAAATTTCTTGTTTCACCTTTTGAATTTCCTTCCACTTGCCACAATTTTCATTCTAAACTCTGCAACTACCAAGTGATGATCACTTCCAATATCTGCCCCTCTCTTATTTCTCATTGATCTTCTAAACTTTCTACTAATAGCGATGTGCTCTATCTGGTTTTCTGCAACATGATCTGGCAACACCCATGTAATCTTATGGCATCGTTTATAAGGGATTAAAGTGCCACCCACTACCAAATCCCAGCTAGTACAGAAATCAGTGAAAAGCTCCCCATTTTCATTGCAGTCACCAACTCCATAAACTCCCATAATTTGTTCCAGCCCCTCATTGTTAGAACCAATAATAATAATAATAATGTCCCTCTTTCCCACTCTCTTAGTAGTCTCATTTAGCTGGCAGAAAAATTCCTCCTGTTTTTTTTCAATCTCTGACACTTCTGTGGGAGCATAACACTGGATCACGGTCACATTGTGAACCCGGGTCTTGAATCGAGCTGTCATCATTCTTTGTGAGATGGGTTTCCAATCAAGAAGGCTCCTGTTTGCAGTTTCATTCAATAATAATCCTACACCTTCTCTATGTTCTGCATCCTCCCCCATTTGCCCAGAATAAAGGAATGCGCACGTATTAAGAGTCTGTATTTCTCCTAAGTCTGGCCACCGTACTTCACTTAATCCAAGGATATCCAGCCTGTATTCCTCCATCACTTTAGTCACTTGCTTCAATCTACTGCTCTCTCTCAGGGTTCTGGCATTCCAAAAACCTATTCTCGTTTTCTGTTTCATGCCAAAAGTCGTCAACTTATTACCCATCCGGTTGTGTTTCACTTTGGTTTCTTTAATAGTTTATATTTAAGGCTGTGCAAGTTATTAGCCCACAACAACCCGAGCTTGGTGTTTAGACTGCCATCTAAGCCTCCAAGCCTGCCGTTTTCTGTAGGGGTTTTCTCCCTTAGCCTTTGAAGATCCCTCTTCACCACAAGGCAGTGATTCCCCTTTTTTCTGCCCTTTTTCGTCTGCCAGCTTTGCTGTTCCAAAAGTATCTTTATCCGCCACATTTGCCATTGAAGACTTCACCACAGCCCTGTCAGCCATCACTTTTCAGGGTTCTTGTAGGGCCTTCACAGCTACTGTAGCGGTCATGGGGCACATACAGCCCCTGCAGGCAATCCCTTACTTCATGCCGTTGCCCACCTCTCACGATGTGGACGAGGTGTTGGACTTACGGGAGGCAAATATTGAAGTACCATAGGCCTACACCAAAAGACATCTTTAGCCATTCTGTAGGCCTAAGGTGCACATGAGCACAATGAAGACAACTTCTACAAAACTCCTGCCTTTTTCTTTGCACATACACCCCTCACTAAAGTCATGATAGATTTTGAGATTTCTCTCATATTTTAATTTTTTTTTTTTTTTATTTTTTTTTTTTTTTGCTAGGGGCTTTACGTCGCACCGACACAGATAGGTCTTATGGCGACGACACATTTTAATAAATACAAAACCGGAGTCAATCTAGAGCTCATTTGGAGCCAAGATTCGAATCATGGAAATCGTCATGTCCACCTCTCCTCTCTGCAATTTTCAGAGTTTAATCCATGTTGGGGAGAGGTAGGCCTACAACTCTATTATAACCTCTTTGATTAGAACTCACTAAGCAGATAAACATAATTACAGACCAATGTCATGCCACACAACTGAACGTGCTTAATTACGGCTCTTAGTTCAAGGTTTTATTGATACCCGAACCCCGACCCCGCTAGAGAAGCAGGATTATGGTTGGACATACAATCAACGTTATACTGGCATCCAATGAGAATCTGGCATCATGCATTTGCTTTCAGGAGATAAATAATAATAATAATAATAATAATAATAATAATAATAATAATTTGTCGGTTTTCGGAGACGCTCCGAGGTGCTGACATTTTGTCCCGCAAGAATTCTTAAACGTGCCAGTACATCCACCGAAACGTACAGTAGATCTACCTCTCCAAACGAAATGTGAACATTATTCATTATTTCAGTGATAATTCTATTTCGGCAGGGAAATACTGAAACGGCACTCATAGCAAAGTCAGGAAGTTGTAACTTACAACTTGTAAGGTCGTA
Source organism: Anabrus simplex (assembly GCF_040414725.1). Taxonomy (NCBI): domain Eukaryota; kingdom Metazoa; phylum Arthropoda; class Insecta; order Orthoptera; family Tettigoniidae; genus Anabrus; species Anabrus simplex. The sequence goes on along the minus strand of NC_090265.1, from coordinate 886,509,102 downwards.
AGCCGCAGCTATTTGGCTAAATAAACTTTTGCAACATAGACCTAATCTACAGAATCATCAAAACTAGTTTCTCCTAGTTGTATATTCCCTGTCTTGTTTCATTTATTACTATCCGCAAAAGCAAGAACAGAATACCACAAACTCACAAGTATTTGCTAATTTTCACGTCCGAAGACGATCGAGTAGTGGTCACGAATCAGAATTTTGGTACAATGATTACTCATCTCAGGATAATAAATGTTTCCGTACACAGCTTTTTCTTCTTTCGCTTGTGAACAAATTCTCAATTCCCTAGAAAAGTTTTCCCCTATTCTCTATTACCTGCCCTGTATGCCCGCTGTATAAAGTAATGAAGTTGGGCGGGAAAGTACATGCAGCGCTATCTACAATTGAATCATGTCCTTTACGTCACTCTCCGTGCTTGCCTATGGGTCAGGAAAATGGTGGATAGAATTGCATGGTGAGAAATAATGTGCAGCAGAGCATAAGTTGGTCATTGCAGTCGTGTAATGCAGGAGAGATACTTCGATACCAATGTTATTTGAATTTTTTGCTTGTAATGGTAAGATTTCATTCCTTACTGCTCAGAAATCGTATTTCGACGTTAAGTCTTTGTAGGATTGTCCGAATTTGTTGGGGCAGGCATGCCGGTGTGGAGAATGAAGTTCTGGTACTGTGCCCGAGTAAAGAATTGATTTTATATATTACTGTTTTTTTCAGATTGCTTTTGTGAGCCTTTGAAGTTAACACCGTTTACATATACTATGTATTGATTTTCAGTTCGGTTTATGAAGTCTCGGGTAATTTGTGAACTTCACAGTGGGCAGCAGAGTTTGCACGTTTGTCTTGGTAATGGAGTCGATATAGGTGAATCCGGCGATATGTTTCTCGTACTTTTGGTCGTCTGAAATGATTCCATTCAAGAGGTAACTTCGAATTTGAAGGCTACTTTCAATTTTATACTTTACATCGAGATCAAAGGGGCTGAAATTGATTTCCACGTAATTGAGCATTTGTAACAAGTTTGAAGGGCTCGGTAACCTAGGACCTTTAGTGTTGAACTATAAAAATCAGAATTTACATAGTTGTATTGGACTTTAATGCCTTTTATAATCACGGAACCACAAAGTGATATCAAACTTAGGGCTGAAAATCGTGGTGGTTTGTCAGAAACGGTTCCTTTTATAGCTGCAAGATTGGAATTTTATGCATTGTTTTGTAATATATGGATATGTATTATGGAGGTTCTCTAAATTGTCTCATTTTTTTATACACAGGACGTTTTTTGTGTGTGTTCTAAGGTAAAAATACAGTAGGCCTATCCATTTATTTGTTGGTGGTTGTGGTTTCAAGTAGCCTAGAGTTGGAGCCTATATTTCCTTGTTTGGTTATTTGATTTTTGGAAAGTTTGAAATAGCCTACTGTTTCATTTCTTTCTGTGTAAATTAGTTGACTGAACACTAAAAGTTTGACCTCGACAGAACATAGCCTACCTCTGTACACACTACAACTCCATCTTTCCTGCAATTATTATTATTTTTTCTTTTCGGTATTTTTACAGTTATTGGTATTATTAGGGTGGAGTCAAACAAAGTCGTCCCTCCATGAATTTCAAAAGCCTGCTAATAGACCAATACGATTCTCTTCTTTCAATAAGTCGCCGTTCTTACTTTGATTTGTCCTGTGGGTGGGGAGGTGGTGGCGAATATTGTTATAAGAGGAAAAAGCAGTGCACAGTTTACTGGGCAACCATCCATGTGGGTGGGAAATATTATACACCCATGGTATTCTATGGCTATTATAAATGGGTAAAAGGGGTTACTCCCTGAGGTTTCTTGACTCGAGACTGTGGGTTTAGCAGTCATGGGCTCCGTGCCTCAGTTTGGCTGTGCTTCACTTGTGCTAAGTTCCTTGCTTTCATCAACTGACTTCCCTAGATCAACTCCTGTTCTCTTCTGACCCTAGGTAGCCTTTCTTCTGCCTCTCTCATCCTTTGTTTGATTAGAGTTTAGAAGGGATTGTGATGTACTGGTTCTTTTCCTTGAAGCAATAATCACTATCTAAATTGGATTGAGATAATGAATGGAAGATGCCTAAGGTATTGAACTTTGGAAAAAGTTGCCTACTTCATTTGAAGGTTCATTCCTGTTTCACTTTGTAGGAACTTAATAATAATAATAATAATAATAATAATAATAATAATGATAATGATGATTTATTAAGGTGTTCAGTGTGCATTAAAAGAAAAATAAAGACCATTCTCCTGTACAAAACCACATCAAAGATGCTTGTCACTTCTTGCTCTTCATTACATGGTGGCATATGCAATGATTTAAACACAATTCACATAGGCACTGAGGATTCGGTTTGTGATAACTTCTGGTTGCTCTGAGCTGTTCGTGAAGTCCATGTACTGCAAGATTTGTCATATGTCTGAATTTGGAAGTCTGTTTCCATCTGTTGTGTACCGGGTGAGTTGGTCGTGTGATTAGGGTCGTGCAGCAGTGAACTTGCATCCGGGAGATAGTGGGTTTTAACCCCACTGTCAGCAGCCCTGAAGATGGTTGTCCGTGGTTTCCCATTTTCACACCAGGCAAATGCTGGGGCTGTACCTTAAGGCCACGGCCGCTTCCTTCCCACTTCTAGGCATTTCTTATCCCATCGTCGCCATAAGGCCTATCTGTGCCGGTGCGACGTAAAGCAAATTGTATCATTCTGTTGTTTAAGAACTTTGCCTCCCTCATGTAGCCTATTATTCAAAATTTGTATTATGATGTAGTTTTTTTTAAAATTTAATCTTTTGTTTGTTGTGGATGCTAGTTTCTTGTATATAATCCATTATAATTAAGGATGCTGCCCATTGTGGTAATCCTCAGGGCCCTGTTTCATAAAACTAAGTAATAATATTAGAACTCGCTCAAAAATAATTATTAGTTAACCAAATTGTATCATAAAGATTTTCACATGACTATTAAAATATCTTCACTAATAATATTAGTTCATTAGTCAGCTGATACAAATAGAGGTGAGAATCGGTCTGTTGCATAAGTTCTTGGTTTGGATTTGTTCCTAGCAGTAGGCTAATGCTTGACTACAGCAGACTATCAGTCCACATGTTCGAGAGGCTTACTTGATATTTTCGTTGTTGTGACTTTGACACATATGAAAGTGGATAAAAGAAGTGAAAATAATGTAAGAGAAGAAAGTTTCTTTGCGGAAAGTGATTGAGTTAAAGCGCCTAGTATTCGCAGCCTTTTGCGCACTATGACCCTCCTTGTTCCTTTTACTTTTTTATTGGGTGTAGTGCGCATTGGTATCACCTAAATATCACTATAAAATTTGTCACAAATGGAACATAATAATTACTTTTACACATATCAAGTGAAAAATCTTGATTAAGGCCACGTCCGCTTCCTTCCCACTCCTAGCCCTTCCCTGTCCCATCGTCGCCATAAGACCTATCTGTGTCGGTGCGACATAAAGCAACTAGCAAAAAAAAAAAAAAGTTTGAGTCAAAATTATTAGTAGATATTCCTAATAATATTAGTAAATTGTTTCATAGACAGCGTGACTAATAAAAGTTACTCATATTATTAGGATTATTTCCATGAGTGTGTTTTGACTCATAATTCATATTATTAGTGAAACCAAAGTGAGTGGTATTTTAATATTTTGGCATAAAATCATGAAGATCACTGAAATGGATGACTCAAATAGTGATAGGGAACAAGTGTAGGAATTCACCGTTCAGTAAATCTTATGTCAAAAACAGCCTGTACTGGCATGTAACAAACATATGAATACAATGGGACATTTAGGTTAGATTACAGAACTTTTAAGTATTTGCTTGATAGGATTGGTAACAGAACGTTCCACTGCAAGGAATGAAGCATAACCTTAAAATAGCAGCTTCGCCTTGCACTCCAGCGGTTGGCGGTGATACACAGTATCATCGTGTTTCTCTAGTGCAGTTCTGCTCAGACACTCCAGGTATCCTTTAAAATCTTGGCTTATATCACCAGTAAACCAAGATGATGGTGGTAATGATTATTGTTTTAAGAGGGAGTAGGCTACAACTAGGCAACCATCATCTATAATAACACTAATCAGACAGAAAAATGGAAAGGGTCTGACATTTTGAAAAATGAAGGTATCGACGAAAGAATGAGAAGGGCCACGAAGGGCGTGAAAATGAGACTCCCTCGGCCTCGCAACCTAATACTGTCAGGGTCGGAAAAGAACAAGAGTTGAACAAGGAAGGTCGGAAAGGTAGATGAAAATGAGCCTGGCACAAGTTGAAGCAATGGTAGGACTCCTCCCAGCGCCCTGTGTTCGTTCGCTTGCCCATTCTCCCAAGTTGAGAGCACTGGGACCCCTTTTAGTCGCCTCTTATAACAGGCAGGGGATACCGTGGATGTTATTTCTACCGCCCCCACCAACAGGGGGGAGTAAACAAAGATTTTGCTAGTCCATCTCAACAGAGATTTTAAGAGCACATGAAATAAAAAAGTAAAAGGAACAAGGAGGGTTTGAGTATGGCTGCGAATAGTTGACGCTTTATCTCAATCACTTATTATAGGTATATACATATATATATATACGATTCAATATAATTGAATACGTAATTATGATCTTGAAGATTTTTAGAACAGTTGACGTGAAAAGCAATAGTGCACATACGCTGACGGAGATTGAAGGAGAGATTATAGATAGTGCACTATATATATAGGTACATTTTCGTGAACTAAGCAAATACTTGATCGATAATCCATCCTTCAATTTCCGTCAGCGTATGAAACTACAGCGCTTGATGTTGTAAACATCACGCCGATCTTCTGGAGCTTGCAAATTTACTTCGGTTGAGCTGCTCGTCTTCGGCTTCTTCATGACTTTAGATCTTCATATTTGGATTGTGTTGTGACTTTGTGCCTGACGGTGTATGCAGTCTGGCTCATTTAACTGTTCTCTGCTTTTCGTGAACATTGTGAGACAATGCCAAACATTGCGTGTGCCGTGCTGATGCTCAGAAGATTACGCATTACTTCTTTTAATTGACTTACATTCCACTTCATCTGAATTTTACAGTGCCTACCCGTCATTTTTATATCGCCTCTTCAGCTGATATTGTGTGGACTTGACCGTTAACTTCTTTCTTACTTATGCATTGTTTTTCGAGTTATAATTAGCTGATGATGACCCGGACTGGGGTCGAAACCGGTACCATTTCCACTTTTAATTAAATAAGAATGTAATCTCTACATCTCTTATTTACTTGTATTGAATAGGTTGAACTACCATATTTATTATTTCAATTTAACACCCTAACCATGCAAATTAATATTTTTTTCCTAATTCCCTTTCAATAGACTTTCCATCGAAGTGATATTGCACCTAAATTGACAAATAGTTGGAAGCTAATGTTTGTGTAGGAAATTGGGCAAAGGTTCTGATAATGCAGCAGTTGTTGAGTACAGACATCTGGGTGCTATTGCACTGTCAATTGTTTCTTTCTCGCTGAATTGTTGCAGTGGACGTGAATGTGTGGTGCACCAGGCTGCCAACTCTTGACCTTAAGAACTAGTACATTGTTAGGTCCGGTGGCACTACTTTTGAACGTACAATTTAGCGAATTGGTTTGCACTGCAATCAAACAAAGGCGGTCTGCGGCCGAGGAGCAGCTGTTTAGGTCTCTAGCATCCATGCGGTGACAGCAGTGCATTCTGTGTTGGACAGTGGTGGAAAGCAAAAGGCTGAGTTATCATCTTGACTATAGTGACAAAGCTATAGGTCTTTGTTGGTTAGGTCCGGCTTGTGACCAAACCATTGGTGTGGATTGGTTAGGCATGGCTAGTGACAAAACAATTGGACTGTGATCAAGGAAAAGGGGTCTGGGGCCATAAGCCCCCAGGTTAGGGCTGCGAAGCAGCTGTTAGGCCTCTAGCATTCCGTATGGCGATAACAGCAAATACTGTGTTGGACAGTGGTGAAGAGCTGCCGCTGACAGCCGTTTGTTACATGCTGCTAATGAGAAACAAATAATTTGTTTTGTAGTGTACATTGTTTTGTTACAATTGCAGATGAAATTAGACCTGAAATAGTAAAGTATAGTGGAAAGGCAGGGATGAAATGGTTTCATAGAGTAGTAAGATTAGCATGGAGTGTTGGTAAGGTACCTTCAGATTGGACAAAAGCAGTAATTGCACCTATCTGTAAGCAAGGGAACAGGCAGGATTGCAACAACTATCGAGGTATCTCGTTGATTAGTATACCAATGTAAGTATTCACTGGCATCTCGGAAGGGAGGGTGCGATCATTGGTTGAGAGGAAGTTGGATGAAAACCAGTGTGGTTTCAGATCAGAGAGGCTGTCAAGATCAGATTTTCAGTACGTGCCAGGTAAATAAAAAATGCTATGGGAGGAATAGGCAGTTATGTTTGTTTCGTTGAGCTAGAAAAAGCATATGACAGGGTACCGAAGGAAAAGATGTTTGCCATACTGGGGGACTACGGAATTAAAGGTAGATTATTAAAATCAATCAAAGGCATTTATGTTGACAATTGGGCTTCAGTGAGAATTGATGGTAGAATGAGTTCTTGGTTCAGGGTACTTAGGGTTAGACAAGGCTGTAATCTTTCACCTTTGCTGTTCGTGGTTTACATGGATTATCTGCTGAAAGGTATAAAATGGCAGGGAGGGATTCAGTTACGTGGGAATATAGTAAGCAGTCTAGCGTCTGCAGACGACTTGGTGTTAATGGGAGATTGTGCCGAATGCCTGCAGTCTAACATCTTGGAGCTTGAAAATAAGGGCACTGAGTATGGTATGAAAATTAGCCTTTCGGAGACTGACTAAATTGGTGTCGATAGGTAAGAAATTCAACAGAATTGAATGTCAGATTGGTGATACAAAGCTATAACAAGTCGATAAATTCAAGTATTTAGGTTGTGTTCTCTCATGAGTGAGTGAGGTTGAATCGAGGTGTAGTAAAGCTAATGCAATGAGCTCGCAGTTGCGATCAGCAGTATTCTGTAAGAAGGAAACAGGTCCCAGACGAAACTCGTTATATCGGTGTGTTTTCAGGCCAACTTTGTTTACGGGAACGAAACCTGGGTGGACTCAGGATATCTTATTCCTAAGTTAGAAGTAACAGACATGAAAGTAGTGAGAATGATTGCTGGTACGAACAGGTGGGAACAATGACAGGAGGGTATACAGAATGAGGAGATAAAGGCTCATTTAGGAATGAACTCGATGGATGAAGCGGTACGCATAAACCGGCTTCGGTGGTGGGGTCATGAGGCGAATGGAACCTACGAGAATAATTGGACTCTGTTATGGAGGATAAGAGAAGTAGAGGTAGACCAAGACGACGAACGTTAGACTCATTTTCTCACAATTTAAGGATAAGAGGTTTAGAACTAGATGAGGCCACAGCTCTAGTTGCAAATAGAGGATTGTGGTAATATTTGGTAAATTCACAGAGGCTTGCAGACTGAACGCTGAAAAGCATAACAGTCTAATGATGTATGTATGGTAGGAAGCAAATAAAAATAAATGGTATAATTTGTTATTTGACGTGTGCCCACAAGATTCGAGAAATGTTGCAAATGACTGCATGTTGTGTGGATGCCAGAAGATTGATGAAATTCTGATATGTTGGTGAGACAGGAGGAATTGTACAATATTGTAAGATCATTCCTAGAGGTAAGTTGGGCCGATGACCTGGCTGTTAGGCCTTTTTAAACAACAAACACCAAGCCCGATAGCTGCAGTTAAAATTGAAATAATTGATAAAGAGATTCAACCTATTCAATACAAAAGATTAAGAAATGTAGTGAATTACATTCCCATTTAATAATGAGTAGAAATGGTACCAGTTTCGACCCTAGTCCAGGTCATCATCAGCCGATTAAAACATGAAAAACAATGCATAGGAAAAGGAAATAAAAGATCAAGTACACTTCGGATCAGTAGAAGAGGCGATATAAAAATGAACGGGGGTAGTCACTGTAAAACTCGGAAGTAAAATGCAAGTCACTCAAAAGAAAACGGTGCGCAATTCTCTGAGCGGCAGCATGGCACACGCAGCACTAGGCTAAGTCCCACAATGTTTACGAATAGCGGAGAATGGTTAAATGAGCCAGTTCAAAAACACTGTCAGGCACAAAGTCATATCACAATCGAACACATACGAAGATCCATAATCGTGCAGGAGTTGAAAACGAGTAGATCCATTGAATCAACTTGCCAGCTCCCGGTGATCAGCGCGACACATTCAACATCAGGCACTGTGGTTTCAAACGCCAAAGTAAAATGGAGAATAGCTTGAAGATCCAGTCGCTTTAGTGCGGCCAGTGTCCATTATTCAGGAGATAGTGGGTACGAACCCCACTGCCGGCAGCCCCGAAGATGGTTTTCCGTTGTTCCCCATTGTCACGCCAGGCTCCACCTTAATTAAGGCCACAGCCGCTTCTTTCTCACTCCTAGACCTTTCCTGTCCCATCAGACTTACCTGTGTCGGTGTGACATAAAACAACTTGTATCGAACAGATAAACACGAGGATAAGTTGGAAGTTTGTCTTATACAGCATGTTTTATGTAGGAAGGTGAAGTTTCTTACTGTATAATGGGTTGCAGGGTTCTAGGCTCTATTTATTTGCTTTAGTTGAAAAGATTAATCTTAAATAGTTTATTATGGGTGTCGTCTATTGATCTTGCTGAACCCCATTGGTTGACAGGGGTGTCCTCAGACAAGGTAGTTGGCTATGTTAAAAGTTATTTTTTAACATACATGGAAAACCATGTCAATTTCATCATAATTTGACTTCCAAAACCAGTAGTTGACGGGGTGTCAGCCATTGGTGTCCAAGGTGTCAGGCATTGGCTTGTTGATTTGTTTTACAGTTTTTCCTTTTTTAATCCCTAGATACTAAATGTAAAAAAAAAAAATATTCACAAGAGACCATGGCTGATGACCATGAGAAATGAGTTCTATGAAGGCAGCAGCCAAGGGAGTTCATGGGGTGACAGTATTGTATAGTCATTCGATTTCTTTGTGTGGCTGGAATTTTTAAAACTTTGAAGATGATTTCATTGCATTTTTACTCCAAAGACTGATCTCACTGCTTTCTTAATTTGAAGACTTATTCCATTGCATTTTTAAATTTAAAGTCTGGTTTCATTAATTTATTTTTACTTTTGGGACAAAGTACTAGCAACTGGTTTCCTTGACTAGCACTATTAGAAATGTTCTTCCTTGTAACGTTGATCTAGATTAAATGTTTCTATTGGGAATCTTGACTTGAGGGGTGTTGCCTATAGGGACTAATGCTAAACATGAGGATTAATTATCAATAGTCAAATTAAAATGGAAAACTGAATCCATATTCCAGCAGGGGATAGTCCAGGGCACTTCAGCTAGTTTCTTGTTCAATGAAATAGCATTATGTGTTAGCACAGTTCTCATTTTGCCATTTTTTTCTCTTAACAGTGTCATGGGTATTTCTAGATATCTTAAGGTTATATACCATAGTAGAGCCCTGCATGGATGCGGATATCCGCAAAGTCAGTGTCTTGGCGGATACAAACTGTATGGCGGTGTGGATAATTTTGCTGATAATTTCCAAATAATGACCTTTATTGATTTTTGCTCAGGTATACTTTTATTTTTGCTTGTAGTTAGGCATTCCCTGACATTGGTGTGGGAGAATGGAATCGTATAAAGAGGTTTGAGACCATAAAGCTGTAAATCCGACTTGAGCCTAAGTGGCTCATGCCCACAGTTAATGGAAGGAACAAAGGTCAGTAATTCGGTAGTTGTTGCAAGAGAAAATCCCACACAAACCTGTGACTGTAGGGGATCTAGTGCCAAGTGTTAGGTCTATTGTACTGTGTTAAACAGATCTGTTTCAACACCTTGGGTGTAATATACTGTAGTTAAATATTTACAGTATCCGCAGATAACCGTTCACGGAGATGGGGACTGTTGAAGATGAATGGAAAAGATTTAAGGAAGCACTGTTTGGATGTGCTGAAAAGGAATGTGGTAGAACATCAGGAAATGTGAAAGACGGACACACTGGTGGAATGATGGGTCAAGATTAAAGTGAGGGAAAAGAAAATGGCATGAAAAACATTTAAGACTGAATAAAGTAGAAGAAAATGTGGAGGCAAAGAATTTGACCAAGAAACTAGCGGAGGAAGAAAAGAGGAAAAGCTGGGCCTTATTCACACAGAAATTGAGAGATGATACGCAGGGCGGCAAGAAATTGCTGCATGGTATTTTAAGAAACAAAAAGAGAGATCAAGTAAACACCAGATTTGTGCAAGTTGAAGGTAGCATATTAACAAAGCCAGAAGAAATAAATAGATGGAGCGAGTATTTTTAGAAGTTGCTGAACATGAGAACTAATGACAGTCATTCAAGGATGACCAGGAAAGGCAATTAGTTGAGGAAGAAATGGATAAATAAATTACAGTGAATTAAATTGAAATGGAAGTAGGAAAGATGAAGAATGGAAAAACTGCTGGAATAGATGACATTTCAGTGGAGATTATAAAGGCAGCTGGAGCTGTAGGCCTGCAGTGGACATATAGAGTTCTCAGGATTGTCTGGGAGAATGAGGTCCCTGAGGATTGGCAAAAAGGAATAATCATCCCAATTTTCAAGAAAGATGCTAAGAAAATATTGAACTATTGGGGAATTACTCTGATATCCCATGTTGCTAAGATAATGTAGAGGAAAGTAGGATGAGGTTGAGGGATGAAAATCAGATACAGGAAAATCAGTTTGGTTTCTTAAGTGGAAGGTCAACAATAGAGTTCATTTTCATTATGAGATAACTAATGGAAAAGCAATGGGAATGATATGGTGATGACATTCATTGACATTGAAATGGCATATGACTGTCCCAGGACTAAAGTTTGGGGCAGTCTTAGTACAAAAAGGAATTGGACAGGTATTAATAAAAATGATCATGGCAATGTACAAGGAATGTTGTAGTTGCATGCAAACGCAAGTTGGTTCAAATTCACTATTGTAAACAGGACTGGCTATAGAACACCTCCCTGTCTCAGCACTGTGTGGCGTGCTTCATGAACTGCAACTGAAAAATATGTATTTGATTCTAGACTTCTTCATAACATTGAAATTTCCACACACAGTGCTCCCTAAAGTGTTTTAGTGCTTCACAAACAGCAGCTGATGGAATTATTTAAATTTCACATTTTATTTACCTGTGCATTCATTGTCTTTTATACTTATTTGTGGTTGGCTGATGATGACCAAGAATACTGGTTGAAACTGGTACCAGTTATAATTAAGTAGGAATGTAAAACTTACATTTCTTATTTTAATAGTATTGAAAGGTTGAACCATCATACATCTTTCAACTTAATAGTAATTCTTGTCTGGCGCATCCACATTGCTGGGGTGGATATCCTCCACATCAGTAGGCTGGTGTGAAGGAGAGCTAAGTTCAGGCAGGGACCCAGTCTGACGGGGTATAACGTGGAACCCATGTCCAGGGTTACGGGTGAAGACCTTAACAGCATCTTAGGCAGAGGAGACCTTCGGAATGGCGAAGATGGTGGATGAGGCAACCCATCCTCGCTGGGGAAAATTAGAAGAGGAAACCACTGCTATGTGGAGAAGAGGGATCTTCAAAGGCTAAGGGAGTAAACCCCAAAAGAAAATCCTCAGATTTATTTCCTTTTGGTACTAAGTCTGCATGAGTGTTGTTTCAGGTCATCAAGAAGGTAAAAGGGTAATCAATTTTTTACATGATGTAATTGTGGCAGGTGTACGTAGAGAACAACATTTGAGGAATTGAAGTGTGGTTTTTGATAGGCTTGGTAAAGCAGGATTTACATTGAATTGAAAGAAATGCAATTTCTTTCAAAAGATAATTTTTTTACGACATACAGATAGAGCAGGGCTACATAACCCTGAAAAGTTTGTGCAATGGTGGAATCACAGAAGTCCAGAAATGTATCTTTCAGGTAAAAGCCTTTATTGGCATGGTGAATTTATGCTAATTTGTACTGGGGTTGTCTTAAGTGTTGAATCCTCTGCATTAGATGTAAAAATCGAAAGCAGAATTTAAGTAGACTACCAAGAGTAAAAGATTCTGTTAAAAAGGTCAAGTTCTTGTTAGCATCAGAACTGAGCCTAGCTTATTTTGATCCCTGTCGTCCTCTCAAGTTGGTTTGTGGTGCGTCAAATGTTGGTTAAGCAGCAGTACTTTAGCGTGAGTATCCATTGCTATGTTAAACGTTGTCATCACTTCAGGTTATAAATTTCATTTTTTGTCCATATTGACGATCTACTTGTGATACAAATTCTTATAATTTTGTTAAATACCAACCTATTCAATACAATAATACCGTAATAAAAACTTGCATATTAATAATTGGCTGATGATGCTCACGAGAAAGAAGCGAAACATGTACCATATTAACAACTTAATAAATATGTAAGTTTTTATTATGTTAAGGTATCTCATTGATTAGTATACCAGGCAAAGTATTCACAGGCATCTTGGAAGGGAGGGTGCGATCAGTCGTTGAGAGGAAGTTGGATGAAAACCAGTGTGGTTTCAGACCACAGAGAGGCTGTCAGGATCAGATTTTCAGTATGCGCCAGGTAATTGAAAAATGCTGCGAGAGGAATAGGCAGTTGTGTTTATGTTTCGTAGATCTAGAGAAAGCATATGACAGGGTACCGAGGGGAAAGATGTTCGCTATACTGGGGGACTATGGAATTGAAGGTAGATTATTAAAATCAATCAAAGTCATTTATGTTGACAATTGGGCTTCAGTGAGAATTGATGGTAGAATGAGTTCTTGGTTCAGGGTACTTACAGGAGTTAGACAAGGCTGTAATCTTTCACCTTTGCTGTTTGTAGTTTACATGGATCATATGCTGAAAGGTATAAAATGGCAGGGAGGGATTCAGTTAGGTGGAAAAGTAGTAAGCAGCCTGGCCTATGCTGACGACTTGGTCTTAATGGCAGACTGTGCCGAAAGCCTGCAGTCTAACATCTTGGAACTTGAAAATAGGTGCAATGAGTATGGTATGTAAATTAGCCTCTCAAAGACTAAATTGATGTCAGTAGGTAAGAAATCCAACAGAATTGAATGCCAGATTGGTGATACAAAGCTAGAGCAGGTCGATAATTTCAAGTATTTAGGTTGTGTGTTTTCCCAGGATGGTAATATAGTAAGTGAGATTGAATCAAGGTGTAGTAAAGCTAATGCAGTGAGCTCGCAGTTGCGATCAGCAGTATTCTGTAAGAAGGAAGTCAGCTCCCAGACGAAACTATCTTTACATCGGTCTGTTTTCAGACCAACTTTGCTTTATGGGGGCGAAAGCTGGGTGGACTCAGGATATCTTATTCATAAGTTAGAAGTAACAGACATGAAAGTAGCAAGAATGATTGCTGGTACAAACAGGTGGGAACAATGGCAGGAGGGAACTCGGAATGAGGAGATAAAGGCTAATTTAGGAATGAACTCGATGGATGAAGCTGTACGCATAAACCGGCTTCGGTGGTGGGGTCATGTGATGCGAATGGAGGAGGATAGGTTACCTAGGAGAATAATGGACTCTGTTATGGAGGGTAAGAGAAGTAGAGGGAGACCAAGACGACGATGGTTAGACTCTGTTTCTAACGATTTAAAGATAAGAGGTATAGAACTAAATGAGGCCACAACACTAGTTGCAAATCGAGGATTGTGGCGACGTTTAGTAAATTCTCAGAGGCTTGCAGACTGAACGCTGAAAGGCATAACAGTCTATAATGATAATGTATGTATGTTTATTACGTTATTATTGTATTGAATAGGTGGTATTTAACAAAATTATAAGAATTTGTATCACATTGTCATCCCTGTACGAGAAATAAGAGTGAAAGGCCAGTATGCTTTGCTTCATGGACATTAAAGTTCACTGAGTGAAGATATCTGGCCATCCATCGGGAAGTTTAGACTATTTACTGGGCTGTAAGCAAAACTAATTCTGATCTGATCATAAGCCAGGTGTACCATCTAGCTGATGTACCCGTGCTTCGCTATGGAATTCTATATTGTATACAGTATTCTAGGTTAGGTAGTGTACACATTGTGAGCAAGATTGTATTAAATTGCGTAGCACTTAATGTTACCCTAGAAACACGACGGGGAAGTCACCAAACGATTTTTCTCATATGAAGACTGGGTTAGGGAATTTTCATTGTAAGCGTAGGCCACCTTGCCTACCATCAGTCACAATCACGTTGGGGAGTTTTCATTTTAATGACACACTCTCTCCACCTGCCTTTTTACATCCTCCATCTGCCTTTTTACATCCTCTTAGTAGTTTCCCCAATTGAAGTGAACATAGGTCATTACAATGACGTCAGTATGAATGGCGCGATTAAAAGCAATGTTTTTATATGAAATATTCGATCAAATGAAAAACCTCACATTTTCTCTGCCGATCTAACAGCCCAAAGTTCCAGAGCTGGAACGACCAAGCCGCAGAGAGCCGTGATCCGTGAACACACTTAGTCTTATCTTCGGCTGGGTGGGGGTGTCGAATAGTGGAGACTCCCAGGGCAAAAACGATGCCCTCTTACTAATTATTTAATACGAGTACCCGTTGGGTCAGAAAATCTCAATTCACTACGCCGGTGGTGGACAAATTTTTCCTCCAAGCCAGAGGACAAACCCCACCTCACTGCTAATTTGGAATAAAATGCACGTAGAATTTAATAAAAGTGAAGAGGAAGAAGCTTTCCTTAAGTAACGGCTCTTTTCAGGGTTGAATTTTGAGTTATTTCGTGAATTGTGGTGCTATAATTTGGATTAGTTCTAAATTGTAAACCTAGACCAGGTAATACTAATACTACTAAGTGAGCGTTTGCCTTAAGCGTGCACACTGCTCATTCAAAACAGTGCGTCAGAGTAGGGATCGAATAGCTGGAATACTCTGCAGAACCAGTCTGTAATGTACCAGCAGTATCAGCAAATATATGAACCAGAGGAATGGCATGCTAGAGAAGAAAGTTTTCTAACTCCCTAGCTATTTTCCGCCAATATTCAGTCAGGCTGTTGTACTCGTTACGCAGCATTAATCCCATCTATTTGAGTTCAGCAGCAGCATAAGAGACAAAGAACATTACAACAAACAATGGTCATTGTATACTCCGTACAGCTCTACTTCTAAATTGACGTTTTAACAGATTTTGGCTCTGTCTGGTGGTTATGCGCTGAAGCATAGACATGCGACCAATCCCAAGCTGCCATTCATATCGATTTATATCGGCAGAGCACGATCTCGAAACCTAGTTTCCAACTCTCATATATACATTCGCCACATGGTTAAACTACCTCGCTCAGCGTGTATGGTATTCGGTACGGTTCGCGATCTTTTGCATTTTCCTTCAATATTTAGTGTGTTTGTCATATTGTTAGAGGGTTCCAGTGACTCTGAGATCAGTAGTGTTTTCTTTGTAGGCCATAACCTCCTTTCTGTCCCAGCCATTAGCCGTTAGTGATGTGTTATTTGCTCATTGCTAATAATACATTCTCCTTTAGTGCCAGATATTGTTAGAAAGTGTAATTCTTGTGAATTTGTTTTCAATCCATATTCATTCGTTTTTCTGAGTACTGTATTACAATTTACAAGGCTGTTTACCGCGGTCATATTGCATCAGCTGTTCTCGCAGGCGTAGCGCGCTGGCGGCAGAGGGAAGGCGATGCTCATTTGTTTTGCGAAACTTCAATTTGGAAGTAAGGCCGTGCGGAGTATAATGTTGTTGTTGATCATTGTTATGCACTTTCAATATTGTTGTAGGCCTCCACATTTAGTTTTCCTCCGACTCTGAAATACCACTCTTAACATAGTTGGTACGGTAAAACTGAATAAAACATAAATGATCGGAAATTGTATTGTCAATAACTTATGTAGTACTTTTCGGTAGGACCAATAACATTGGTATTTAAAAATTACATTGCTCAGAATTTGAAAAAAATGGTATTTCTGTATCGGTCATGTCCATAGTAACAAGGAAATGCACTTTTTAATTTTCCGTAATTTCTGTATGTATGTACACGCATCACTAGAAAACGGTTGAAGAGAATTTAATGAAAATTGGTATGTAAAGTTGGGGGATGAGCCGCTACAATCTAGGCTATAAATAATTTTACTAAACTACAATTTCAACCAGGGTGAATAAAATTATTTACAACTTGGACTGTAGTTTCTTATTCCCCGACTCCATATACCGTTTTTCATTAAATTCTGTTCACCCATTTTCTCGTGGCTCGGCGTTGATGTGGACTTGGCAACACAAATACAAATTGATGAACATCTCTATTATCGAAGCCGGTACGGTAACAATGTATGACATAAATGATCGGAAATTTAATTATATATAACTTTTGTTATGTAGTATTCATCGATAGGATCACTAATAAAATAAATATTTGAGAATTAAATTTTAGGCCTTCCCCTAAACTACCATTTCACTCAGCGTGAGTAAAATTATTTATAGCCTAGATTGTAGCGGCTCATCCCCCGACTTTACATACCAATTTTCATTAAATTCTCTTCAACCGTTTTCTAGTGCTGCGTGTACATACATACAGGCAGAAATTATGGAAAATTAAAAAGTGCATTTCCTTGTTACTATGCACATGACCGATACAGAAATACCATTTTTTTCAAATTCTGAGCAATGTACAGACAAAACTCTTATATATATAGATTTTGTTCACATTTTCATCTTGGAAATTCATGTAAAGAAGTGTCATTATTAGCCTTAAGAGGCTCTCTTCAGGTTATAAAAAATTCATAAAACCACATTTCAGTTGAGAATTGTAGTGTAGATACGGTAAATTAGATAGTATCTTGTCTGCTACATTCATGTGTATCTTTTTTTGCTATGGGCTTTACGTCGCACCGACACAGATAGGTCTTATGTCGACAATGGGATAGGAAAGGCCTAGGAGTTGGAAGAAAGCGGCCATGGCCGTGGCCTGGTGTGAAAATGGGAAACCACGGAAAACCATTTTCAGAGCTGTCGATAGTGGGATTCGAACCTGCTATCTCCCGGATGCAAGCTTCACAGCCGCGCGCCTCTGCGCACACGGCCAACTCGCCCGGTTGTGTGTATCTATTATAGCACAGTAGGGTAAAATAGCACTAATAATAATCTGTCTACGCATTTAGTTTTGTTGATAATCTTTGAGTAGTTCTTGCGAATTAAAAACTTGCAATTTTCATTTCTCTGCTTAGTAATAACTAGAGCCCGGATTTCCATGCACTATCAAATCTCAAAGAATGCATGCAATCATGCACTATCATATAGCAAAACATGCACAATAAACTGGAAAATATGCACCGTTAAAATTCAGTTCCTTTTGAAACGTTGTACAGAAACTACCCTAATTTCTCCAAATTGTCTTGATTTAAGCCCATCCGTTTATCTTTCAGCACATTCTTAAGCACAGAAAATGATCTTTTTACATCGCAGGAAGTGATAGATGCATACTTCAATGAAGACATTTGGACAAAATGAGGTCAAATTGTATGTCTTTTGCATTTTCACCACAATACGTCTTCTATAAGCTTGACGAATTCAAAATGAGGATTTGAACTAATTAATTTGTTCAACTCATCTCTAGCTGTGGCAGCTACTTCTCCATGCGATGATTGCAAACACATTTGAATGTCCTCAATAACTGGTAACTATTGCCTGCTGCGATAACAAAGACGTGTGACGAGCAGAGTTCCGGGTAGGACATTCCAGGATAACGGTAGAGGGTTCAATGAAAAACCAGAATTTGTAAGCTGCTATCCCAGTAACGCGGCGCCACAGAAGTGCGATACAAGTTTTACAGACGAAAAATGAGCCGTCAATGATTAATGCACAATTTACGGTTCAATTTATAGCAATGTACAACTGTAAACCTGGGACACCTTATTCCTAAGAATTACATATCGACGTGGGGACTTCCGAAATGTCATTATTTACTCAAGCAACAGATTGGTTAATTAATTGGTTTGGTTAATTGGGTTATAGGACTTGTACCTTATGTAGGCTACTAACTTTGTCACATAGGATGCCAGGAATACATTCTCTCCGTCTCTCAGTAATAGACATACTATAGCCTATAACGTGGAAAAGTCCGAAATTCTGCACACAAACATTCAGAAATGGCACTATTATGTGTGTTAACAATTTATATGCGTCAAAATCATAATAAGTCATATTATGCAATATTAAACGTCCAAATATTTGTTATTATATCCAAAATCTTCCAAATATGCATTATGCACGAAGTGTCTCTTAAAATGGCCAAAACATGCAAACATGCATGGAAAAAGGACGGTTATTTGGAATTGTTAAGTCGTAAAACGAATATTTGCAAAGTTTGAGAAGTGTAGCTAGCTTATTGAAAAACATGCATTTGCATGGAAATCCGGGCTCTAGTAATATCATATTGTAATTAGAATACATCTGACATAGTTTAAATTATTGTAGTGTTATGGTAGTATCTTGTTAGAAATTAGCGTGCTTATTCTATATTAAAATATTTGTGTAGTATAGAAGTATTTGTGGAAACCTCTTACTAGAATTCTGTTGTAGTAATTAGGATAGGCTTAAGTGCAGTTTAGAATTGTGTAGTTCTTATGTATTCCTTTCGGTATTCAGTTATTAACAGCAGTTTTTATCCCGTTAGGGTGTTGTGTGATAACTATAGTATGACTAAATGGTATTGTAGTGTAGCAGTATATTAATTACCCTATTGCCGTGTGATTCGTGTGTACTATCCTAGACAATATTTTTTTCCTTTCATTTTTTACACAGGAAGAGTTATTTTTTCATTTTCTTTGGATTTTTCCGTAAAGAATGGCTAAGTAGTGCAAGTGTAAGAACTGTGGGTGTGGCCAGGCATTAAGGAGTATGAGGGAGGATTTGGGGAGCTTGAAGATAATTAGGATTCTCTCAGAAGACAGGAAGGAAGGTAGGCCTCCCTCAAAAAATGTAGAGGGTACAGTAGGGGTGGGAAGGAAGTGGTCTAATGTTTTAAGGGGAAGGAGATTGCAGGCTAAGAGCTCTCTTCAGGATCAGAATTCAGGACAGGTGTCTGAGAAATTGGTATGTCACTGCAGGTAGAACAGTGGGAAGATGAGGAACAGGGAACTGTTGCTGAGAAGTTTGGAAGTAGGGGGAAGGGTAAAGGTAGGAAAGGGAAATATGGAGTAAAGGATAGGAAAAAGCAAATGAAACAGGGTCATGGGAGAAGGAAGTAGCTTCTGCAGCAGTCAGGAAAGATAGGGCTTACTGGGAGGGGAGGGGATCAAATGAGTAGGGTAGGGTTGAGGCTCTGGTCATGGGGGAGTCCATTGTTAGACATGTGGGGAAAATGTGAGGAGGAAAGGGAACCAGGGTAGTGTTATCCAGGAATTAGGTTGAGGCAGATGTTGAGGAAAGTAGAAGAGGAGGGAAAGGAGAAGGTGGTAGTGTTTCACATTGGTACCAACAACGTAAGGAGTGCAGGTGTAAGTACCAACATAGTTGGGGATGTGTGGGATATGGTAAATATAGCACGGGTGAAGTTTATGCAAGCAGTGATTATCAGTGGAATACTGTGTACGAGGGATGCTGACTGGAAGGTGGTTAGGGATTTAAATGAGCCTTTGGAGTGGGTATATGGGAAACTGGGAGTGAGATTTCTAGATCCTAATGGGTGGGTAGGAGATTGGGATGTGTGCTCAGATGGCCTTCACTTAAACCACAGTGGTACATATAAGATAGGTACGATTAAATTGAAATAATGAGGTAGTTCAACCTATTCAATACAAATAAGAAATGTAGTGTTACATTCCTATTTAATTATAAGCGGAAGCGGTACCTGTTTCGAACCCAATCTGGGTCATCATCAGCTGAGTAAAACGCAAAAAAAAAACAATGGGTAGGTAAGAAAGAAATTAAGAACGAGTCCCCACAAAACAGTTGAAGAGGCAATATAAAACAGGGATGGGCACTGTAAATCCAGATGAAGTCGAAGGTAAGTCACTTAAAAGAAGCAAGGCGCAATCTTCTGAACAGCAGCATAGTACACGCAGATTTCGGCATTGTCTCAAAATGATTACGAGAAGCGGAGAACAGTTAAGTGAACCGGCTAGCATACACTATCAGGCGCGAAGTCACAACACAATCCAACAAATATGAGGATCCAAAATCGTGCAGAAGCCGAAGACGAGTCGCTTGATTGAAGTAAATTGCCAGCTCCCGAAGATCAGCGAAGATAGCGAGGTACATTCAGGAAACAGGGTGGTCTAGGGAGCAGTGATAAGGGTACAGGTATCTGGAATTCAAGTAGGAATGACATAAAACTGTTGGTGTTGAACTGTAGAAGTATTGGAAAGAAAGGAATAGAATTAAGTAATTTAATAGATATATATTTAACCAGATATTGTAATAGGAGTTCAATCATGGCTGAGAAATGATATAATGGATTTAGAAATTTTCTCACAGAACTGGAGTGTGTATTTTAGAGATAGGATGGTGGGAGGGGAGAATTCATTTCGATGAAATAATTTGTAAGCTACGAAAAAGTTAAAGATGAGAAACTTTAAATTCTAGGTGTAAGGCTCATTTCTAAAGTTAATAGGCAACTTGATGTCTTTACAGACCGGGAAAGGGTAGTGCAGACACAGATTCGGAATTACTTGATAAGCTAATTAGGTATGTGGGAAACGTCATGGAAAGGAATGTGGGAAATCTGAATTTATCAAATGTCAGTTGGGTAGGTAATGCGAACTACAGGAAGCATGAAATGGGAAATAGGTTGATATGGGAAGGGCAGCTGATTCAGAAAATGATGGAACCCACTAGAGAGAATAAATATTCTGGATGTGGTGCTGGTAAAACCAGGTGAGCTCTATAGAGAAAACCGAAGTAATAGATGGTATTAGCGATCACGAAACTGTTTTTGTCATTAAAAATAAATGTGATAGAAAGGAAGGTCTCAAAATTTGGACTATTAGGCAGTACCATATGGCTGATAAAACGGGCATAAGGGAGTTTTTAAAAGGTAACTATGATCGGTGGAAAACGGTAAATAAAAATGTAAACAGGCTCTGGGATGGGTTTAAAGCAATTGTTGAGGAATGTGAAAACAGGTTTTGTACATTTAAAGGTGGTAAGGAATGGTAAAGATCTATTATATTATAACAGAGAAGTAGAGAGACTAAGGAGGTGCAGGTTGGAAAGAAATAAGTTAGACATGGCTGTGTAGGTAAGGAGAAATTGAAGGAACTCGCTAGGAAATTGAATCTAGCAAGGAAGGTTAACATGATGGCAAGGATAATTGGTGGTCATACAAATTTTAGTGGAAAAGGGTAGGGTATGTACTTGTACTTAAATATGGCAGAAACAGGTTCCAAGGACGACATTCCAGGAATCGTTAATAAAGAAGGGGAGTGTGTATGCAAGGATCTACAAAAGGCAGAAGTATTCAATTGGCAGTATGTAAAGATTGTTGGTTACAAGTATAATGTCCAGATAGAGGAGGTGACTAATACAAGTATTAAAATTTACCTATAACAATGACTTTTACAGTAAGATACAAAGTTAACTGGAAAAGCAACTGGAATTGATAAGGTTTTGGGGGATGTACTAAAGACAATGGGTTGAGACATACAGTAAAATCTCGTTAATTCGAAGCCGTTGGGACACCGGACTTCAAATTACGTGATTTTGAATTAACCGCCGAATCGTAATTTAGAAGTGAGGAGCTTCGTTTCAAAACTTATTAAATGCAGTCAAGGTTAGAATACGTTCTGATGCGGTTTCCTGCCAATTAGGACATGCTCTTTAACGCTGTTGAGTTAGATCAGGTTATTTCATATTCTTTCCCATAGGAATTCAGTGCTGAAAAACATGATTTGGAACAAATCTTATGATGTGCACCACGGTGAACGGTTCAAAATGTATTATGTTGACGATGTCTCCCAGCCTGCATTTATCCCACTCTTTTGTTGGCTATTAGCGCTAGTTTTATATCGTACTTGGCAGTGTGGTATTGCTTGCATGCCCTTTCACATTCGATCACCATGGCGGGCTTCTTATCCGTTGTGGGAGTGTTTCTGCGGACCTGTAAGTGAAAGTGGTTCTTCCAGGATATATTCCGTACACAGTTGAACATTGGGTTTGGGACACCATCCACGGATGCTTGTAGGTACTGCGCTTGAATGCTCTTTCAGATTAAATCTGAAAAAGATGGTGATAAAAAGAACCGTTGACTAGCTGATTTGGGAGCGGATAAAATTCCCTCACTGGCGTTTCACAAATTTATGAGGGAACGACCTGGTGACACAATGTCCTGCTTTGATTTCCTACAGGTACAACCACTTCCTAAATTATCAATTGGTGAAGCGTTCTATTCACGCCAAATATCATTTTACACACTGTGTGTTAGCGATGTCAGTATTCAGAATCCAAAATTTTATGTATGGAATGAGACTGGGGTTGGAAGAGGGCCAAACGAGGTGCCATCAGCTGTTATTCCATTTTTAGATGCGGTATACTTCGATAAATCGATCACCTGTATTAGGCTGGTCGCAGACGGATGTGGAGGCCAAAACAAGAACATGCATGTTTTTCATGCTCTAATTTACTGGCTACAAACCAAAGCAACCGCTAACATTTCCATGATTGTTGTCATCTTTCCTGTCAGAGGGCATTCCTTTTTACCTGCAGACAATGTTCTTGGTGTTGTAGAAACGTTTCGTCATTGCTCTGACATCGTTACTCCCGAGGAATACCCTGAGATATATCAGTCTGTGGGGACTTTTAAAACATCTGGGAAAAGAATGAGTTATAAGGGACTACAAGATCCTCGCCAAGCATTTTAAGAAATTGGACAGGATTAAAGAAATGAGGAAGGTGATTCTGAACAAAAGCAAGAAAAGTCGTCAGTGCCACGTTACTATAAAGATGGAACCGATGTACAAGTTTGTTGACCCCTCAAAATGATTTGTAACCCTTCTGAAACGAGGCATAAGGCTGGGCCAGGTACATGGATCTCCCGTAATCGATAAACTGATAGCATTACCTGGAGCTAAAAAACTGGATGTTGAGAACCTGCTGAAAGCCAGATTTGGAGACAATGGAAGGAGTTCTGCAGTTTACAATTTTATGTTTCAGCACTAAACATCGGTTCAACATCAGATACTGGTAGGCCGACTCATGGTGATGAATGTGACTGTTTCATGAGGAAGGAGGATTTCTTGCAGGACTGTAAACATCCATATAGCATTGACAGTGTGTTAATAATAACTTAATTTACTGTACATGATGCGCTGTAGCTAACAATAAAGTCAATAAAAATCTTTGGAATCAAGTGAACGTTTCAAATCGTATTATGTGAGTAGAAGGTTGTATCAAAACGTATTTTGTTCAGTGAATTGGTACAAAATGTATTAAGTGAAATATTATAATTAGAATGACGCCTTCATGTATTGGGAAATGATTTGATTCATGACTGATTCGGGAACATGACCTCAATACCTAGATTTTGCCATTTATAATTTTGACATGCCTTACTTGGATAGGAAGTAAAACCTTTTTTTAAACTTCCTGTAAAATTATAATCTGTGCACTTAATACGATTTGAAACAATGCTCCTCAAATGCCAACCGTTGCGTCTTCACGAAGTATTCTAAGACGCGTTACTGCATGCAATTAACCTCGATTCACAGTTTAAACCTTTCAAATGCATAAAAAAAAAAAGCAATTTCCAAAATATATCCAACCGATTTCCCGGCTGGCACTTCCCTCCTTTAAAACCGTAACTCCTTTTTGGCTCGACATTAAAAAAATAAAAAATGCAGTTTCATAGGAAGTGACAATAGTGTTTGGTGCGTACAAATTACTTATATAACCCACTCTTTTAAGCCAGTGTTCGTGTATTATGTTTCTCTGCATACTGCCTGTTGTATGATATTGTGGCGTTCCTTAAAACGCTGAATACAAAAGTATAAAGATTTCACTCGAACGTTCTAGTTTGCTAGTTGCTTTACGTCGCACCAACACTGATAGGTCTTATGGCGACGATGGGGCAGGAAAGGCCTAGGAATGGGAAGGAAGCGGCCATGGCCTTAATTAAGGTAGAGCCTCAGCATTTGCCTGGTGTGAAAATGGGAAACCACGGAAAAACATCTTCAGAGCTGCCGACAGTGGGGTTCGAACCCACTATCTCCCGGATGCGAGCTCACAGCTGCGCGCTCCTAACCGAACGGCCAACTCGCCCGGTTCACTCAAACTTTAAACGTATGAAGCATACTGTAGACACACCGAAGTGAGTGAAAGTGCGGAAAGCTACCCCTGCACGTTCCTGAAGACTCATTCTTTCATGACGTGGAGAAATTTTGAATTTAAATTACTCTATAAAAATACTGTTTAAATAAAATTTAATGGCAGTTTTGAATTGAAAGTGTGAATTTGGGCAATGGGACAGCCATTGTTCTTCGAATTACGAATTATCCGTATTTCGAATTAAACAATTTAAATAACATGCTTAAATGTACCTCATGTTTCCGGGAACAAGGGCTGCTTCGGATTAGGTGAGATTTTGAATTAACCGATTTTAAATTATCAAGGTTCTAATGTAGTACCATATCTGAAGTACTTATTTATGGTTTGCATAAAGGAGCGGTCTTGTTTGTTTACATCGGGGCAATCTTGGTGCCCAGGTGTAATCGAGATGAAATTTTCATGGAATGTGAAGAGTTTGCTTATATCTGTTTGATGTTGTATTGTACAACAGCAGTGTGATTCTGAGAGAAATCACAAAGGCAAATATACATTTCACACAGTTCAGAAATAATTTGGATGAACAAGTGTTGCAGTGCGTTCAGCTCCCAGTACTATCTCCCGTTGCGAAGCCATCAACATTTGCTGAATGTCCAGTGTGTCTGCGGGCCAAATTTTGGACACATTTTATTGAAAAACTACCGGCAACTTGAAAAAGCTAGGCCATCTAGGAAATGTAATGTCTATGCAGTAGAAGGGGAAAGATCAAAGACAGTGTCAGTATAAAGAGTGTGAGGTTCCATTACATCTACAACAGTGTTTTGAAGCCTATCGCACAGGAAAATATTTGCCTGGGTGTGCTGTACGAGCCCCCTCCACCTTTTTCCATGAACCACTGTTCTCTCATAATCTTCTCCCAATCTTGTCCTCTCTCCTAGACATCTTTCTTCACCAGGTCCATCCATTTTCCTTTGGATCTGCCCACTGGTCTTTTTCCTTTTACTTTCATATTTTCTTCTTGCAGTCTTGCTTGCACTCATCCTTCTTATATGGTCAAACCACTTCGCCTTGCTTTCTAAATCCTCTGTAGTAGGGAGTCTGCTATTCCCACCTCTTCTTGGACTTTTTCGTTCCTGAACTTGTCTTTCCTTGTCTTTTGTATCATGGTGCATAGGAACTTCATTTCTGCAGCTTGGAGTTTTGAGTTGTGTCGTTAACATGTTAGTTTCCAAGTTATATGTGAGGATGGGTGTATGATTTGATTTATATAACGTCATCCTTGCTGTTAATGGTACTTATCTCACAGCAGCTGTCTTACAAATTGAGTTGCCTTGCTAACTGTCCACCTCATACTTTGCAAAGTTAGTCTTTTGATACTATACTACCCAAGTACCTAAACGTTGAAACACTGTCCAGTTTGGTGTTATTTATTCTGATTTGTGGTTTGTGATCTCCCCTCTAACTTCATCACCTTAGCCTTGTTGATATTTAAATCATAACTCTTAAACTCTTGACTCCATGTGTGCAGCTTTTTCTCCACATCCTTTTCGGTTTCACTCCAGATCACTACGTCATCTGCTAAGATGAAAGCTTGCAAGTCCTGCTGCTCCTTCCTTTTTTGAGCCTTTATTATGGCATCTGTCACAGTGACGAGGGGTGACAAAGCACTGCCTTGCTGTACTCTCTTTGTACATAGAAATCCTAATTATAACAGTGAATTAGTAGTTATACCAGTTTTATGAACTAAATATATTGTTATAAGTTTTCTTGCAGAGGACTTGAAAAATATTCAGTCTTAGCACACACAACTGTTCTAAAATTTTCACTCTATTTGGTATTTTCACACTCTATTTGGTTCAAATATTTCACAGTGGGCTTGTAAATCACCCTTTTCTCCTGATGTACCACTGCTATCTGAGAATATCTTGCTTCAACAGAAGGAAAAAAATCATGCAAGACCTTTCCCCCCCAACGTAATTCGTCAGAGAAGGATAATTCTGCTTTGAAGCGGCTACAAGCCTTAAGCTCTCTGATGACATCACACAGATTTGTGAATATGTTCGTCCATGTGACCCGCGCATTGACAACATGCTTCGAAGTCATGCGGTACATCTGTATTTCGTAATTAAGAAATTTCCGCCTCCGTAGCGTAGGCAGACTGCAGCTCTGATACGTTAAAATTGAATAATTGAAAAAGAGGTTCAACCTATTCAATACGTTTACTTTCAGTACGGATCAATGAAATTTTTATCTTTAAATGCAGCTCTGATGACGTTGCACAAATACGTGAATAGTTTGTGTCGGACCTGCGCATTGCAAGCACATATCAGTCATGTATATGTGTGTGTTCTGTAGTTAAGAATGTCCACCAGCGTGATGGTTAGCACAATTAGGTGTTCTTCTTAGGAGCCTGAGTTCAATTCCCAGTACTGTATTACCAGAGATTTACGAATGGCAGGGAGGTTGATTTGCGCTAGAAAATGGTACATGCAACCCCCACTGTCGAAAAAAGAGCTGCACCACCTCGGGATGAGTTACGAAATATTCATGGTTGTAGGCTAGGCCTATTAATATAGATAGGCGAGATCATTAACAAAGTGATCGTTGAATATATAACTCGGACCAATATAGGGTTTTTTGATAGAGAAGTGGGTTTAAAACTTGATCAAAACAATCCAATCACAATTGTTTTACTCGCCAACGTACCTAACAAATAATAATAATAATAATAATAATAATAATAATTTTTCCTGTCCCCACTTTCTTTCAACGATTTTCGGAGACTCCAGACAAAACATACTAGGGTATGTGTTAATCAAAATTGGGAGACAACAAACTTATGAAATTAAACAGTACGATAATAAAACTCATTACCGCCACACTTGTAGATATCCATAAATGTGGCAAACGTTCCTGTTATTTATATTTATTCTTTCTTTCGAACTTTTGGCACTATCCGGGTGATACCATACATAACCTAAACAATGCAATCTCTTATCTCATTTATGGCTGTTTAGGTAAATCCTGATGTAATAAATGTAGTGGACAAGCATGAAATATATTTAAAAATAAGGGTCTGGCTTTCAACAGCTGCAGTTACCAAAAGAATGCTTCCACTCACTATGTATTACGTATGGAAATACAACTTGTTAACGTATGTTAGTTATTAGCTGGTGGTTTGGCACTCTTTCAACAACGCGGCTTTATTCAGGAGTGGCTTCTGCTACATGTACACCAGCTGGGAATATCAGAGACTATCTCCAGAAACCATTTGGGAATAGCTTCACACAGTTTGGACTCTGCAGTTGGGAACGAAACTATTTTTGAAAGGTTGAAAAAGACGGGACCTCGAATGCTCTCGGTCTCTATTGTAGTGCATGGCTGACGAGATGGCAGTGAAGATGACGTGACTTGGAATGATGACATGCCGGTAGCAGGGAAGTTAGCGGCGCAAGACAAAATGAAAGCAGTGATGAGGTTTACTGTGTGGTAAGCGTACTGCTCAACTGACAAATGACTGGCCATTGAGTTATTTTGTGTCATTATTGCACATGATAATACAATACCCTTATCCGTTTTCTTTGTGGGGTAGAGTATGAAGTGAGACGAATCTTCTTAGTGAGTTTTTACGACCGTATGCCCTTCCTGACGTCTTCCTCGTCAGAGGAATTGAGATGAAATGAATGACGTGATATGAGTAACTGAAACGGATTGTATTTAATTTATATGTTGACCTAAAAATTGTGTTCCATTTATTGACTTTTTACATTTACATGTATAGTTGAAGCTCTTTATAGCCTAGAAGTCATGTTCAATGCACAAAATTTGAGGGGGGGGGGGGTCTAATATGCAAGTAAATACGGTAATATTGTTCAACAGAGATCTTCTGGATTGTCTGTGTGGAAGATCAGATCTCAACACCATTAGTTGACACAATCAGAAAATCTAGCTGCTGGTTTCAGTGAAGAATGGCCTGTGTGGTAAACTCTGAATAGGCTCGGAACAGGGGTCATAAGGTCAAATGATAATTTGCAGAATTGCGGTTACACCACATCATTAACCTTTTGTGACTGGAGTTCAACAAACTACAGAGCACTTATACCATCGTAAACTAATACTTATTAAATTAATGTCGTAATGGCAATGATCGTAAACTATGTCCTGCAAGATGTAACGTTAATGATCGGATGTCCACAAGCTCTGAAGCCATGGTGATTGCTAAATATTGGGCTAAAGTTATTTAGATCGTCATCTTGTATTTTATCTCATCTGTCTTAATTGTATATTAGTATTGTGTATTAACTGTATAATGTGATGCTTGAATGGATCTGGGGAATGATGAGATGTCTACTTCATGTGTTTTAGCAGAATGTTCTCTAGAAATATATTGTTTGGATAAATTTCTGTACCTTGTATTTTTTGTATTTTTGTGCAGAAATTTACATCATACATTAAGTTTTCTCCACCTTTTCAGGTTGAAAACTGCTTCCTATTCATTGAACTGTTCAAATTCTCAGAAGTACAAGACAATTCCATTTAACAATTGAAAAGATTAGTGAAGTTTTCTTGAAAAACAAAGATGGGAATACAAGACTTGCAGACTTTTATTGATGGGTCACAAGTACCTGGGAGCTCAGTACCTGTTGATCTCTTGAGAATTGCTCGTGGTATAGCTCAGCGCCAGGCCCGCCAGAGTCACCGTGGAGGCAATAAGGGAAATGCCAATAACAAATTGAGTTTGGTAGTGGATGGTGAATGTTGTCTGGACCGTCTCTATGGTGGATACTTCTCAGGTAACAATTCTTGATGATTTTTTGATACATATTGTAGAACATGTAAAATTGTAATGTAGTTAAGCATATTGTTTGAATGCTTATAACTGAATACTGGTATATGGCTTCTGTGTACTTTGTTTAGTTTCAGGACTTTAACCCTGAACCGTGCGCGTTACTCCGTATCGCATTACATTTCGTGCGGCGGTGTTTGGACCGCACAATGTTGTATGCCAACTTTCTCAAACATTATGTGCATTTTATCATTTTGAGTTTAAGAAAGTGTATTTAAATGATGGAAAGATGTAATGTTTATTCTAAAACTACAAAAATGTACACACTTATACACTTTACGAAATATAACATGTTTTCGAGAACATCCGAATACAAGTCGAAATTCAAACATGGGACTGCACTACATAGTTCTGAAATCAAGTAGTGGATTACTGTTCCCAATGAATTGAAGCAAATTTAGTTTTCATCTTCAGCTTCTTGACTGCACTTTTCACAGGTAACCTTATGCTGACTGATTGCGCCACACATTTCGACAACATAGATTACAGGTAACACCAGTCTTCGTATTTTTGTGCGTTCCACAAATGAAGCCGATTTTCTTTTGCGATGCACACTTTATAGTCTCCTTGGTTTCACAAAACTTTGATACGAATACCTGTAAATCACTTGGAAGAGACACAGGCTGAGCTCTTTCTCAGAGATTTACCTCCATCAAACTCGGTCCCAAATCAGTGACATATTTCCTTCTCACACAATCCTTTGATGGGCTGTTGGCAAAAAATATCTTGGACGCGTTTATCCCTGGAATATCAAGTTCACAGAGAAACACAAGAGGCCATCACCTGGATTTCGTTGCTGTTGTATGTGTAGAACACATCTGATCAACAGAATCTGTGCCACCCTTGGTCCCATTATAGTCAACGATGGCGAATGGTTTATTATTTATTTATTTATTTATTTACTTATTTATGCCTTGTATGTGGCGAAGTTAGGGCTCACGGCCCTCTCTTACACTTAACCACTACGAACAGTACATAATCGCATACTTTAGTAAAATAACATTAGCAGACCCTAGAGCTACTTAAATTTATGGAGTAATATTATAACAGATTATAATTGTTATTTTTAATGATTAATATTATCTAGCCTATCTACATATACATCACCTAACAATAGTTCTAAATCATAATTGCACTCATGCACACTAACATTCATACAAGCTGGTCACGTATTTAAGAGGAAATCTCGACAAGACCGTTTAAATGAGACTGTTGAAGTGCTATTACGTATACTGACAGGGAGTGTGTTCCATAGCCTTGCCCCAGACACTTGGAAAGAGTGGCTGTATACAGCTGAATGATTAACAGGTATCATAAGGGTAGAAGTCGATCTGGTATTATGTCCATGGAAAGATGAGAGGAAGTTAAAATGTGAGGATAGGTATTCAGGTGTAGATTCGTTCAGAAAAATTAGTGTCGCAGTATGTAAATTCCTTAGTTGATCAATTTTCAGCCAGGGTAGCTTCTCATAATAAGGGGAAATATGTGTCCTAAAGTTCAAAGAAAATATAAATC
Organism: Anabrus simplex; assembly: GCF_040414725.1. Classification (NCBI taxonomy): domain Eukaryota; kingdom Metazoa; phylum Arthropoda; class Insecta; order Orthoptera; family Tettigoniidae; genus Anabrus; species Anabrus simplex. The sequence continues at coordinate 886,478,433 of NC_090265.1, read as the reverse complement.
GTATGCAAGAGTTCATTGCCCTTTGAAGTTTCATAGTTTGTTCTGTAGTTGCATCGGTTAATACGACATCACAGTAATAAATTATTGGGAAAATGAGGGTTTGAATAAGTTTTATTTTCATGCTGTGTGGTAGAATGGATTGTTTCATTTTTAGGGGGTGAAGAGATGCATATACTTTTCTGCAGACACTTGTTATATGGTCATTCCAGTTTAATGTGTCATTCATGACAACACCTAGGTTTTTTACAGACTTCTGAAAAGGTATAGCTTCACTACAGAGCATGAGGTTAGGCTGCTGTATGATGTTTAGCGTATTTAAAAGTCTAGATTGTCCTATTATGATTGCTTGCGTTTTCTTCGGGTTAATTAATAGGCAGTTATCTTTAGCATACGAGCTAATTGAATATAAAGTCGAGTTCATATGGTGGATTGCTTTGTCAATGTCGGGGACCTTAAAGTGTGAGTATATCTGAAGATCGTCGGCATAAAGATGATAGTTGCAGTCGTTCAGATGAGAAGAAATGTCATTAATATAGATTAAGAATAAAAGAGGTCCAAGAATAGACCCTTGGGGAACGCCAGATAGCTTAGTCCTCCATTCTGTAGTCTTCATGTTTGATACAACTTGCTGTCGTCTGTTTTTGAGGTATGAGCCCAAGAGCTGAATAGTAGAATGAGCCATGTGAAGTTTTTGTAACTTAGCTAACAGTATGTCTATATTTACAGTATCAAACGCACTGCTAAAGTCAAGAAGGATAAGTACAGTCAGTTTTCGTTCGTCCATAGCCCGTCTAATGTCATCCGTGATTTTGATTAGTGTAGTTGCAGTACTGTGTCCTTTCTTAAAACCAGACTGTAAGGGATCAAGTACAGAATGTTTTTCCAAGTATTTAACAATTTGTTTATGCATTATCTTCTCCAGAACCTTAGAAAGTGCTGTGAGGATGCAGACAGGTCGGTAGTCAGATGCATTGCTTGCAGGAGAGATTTTTGGGACAGGCACAATGAGTGCATCTTTCCATTTAATTGGGATTTTGCCTGAAGCAAGACAGGTATTAAGTAAATGCGTAAAAATGGGCAGTATTATGTCGATTATGTAAGTCACAAATGAAATGGGAATTTCATCAGCTCCTGTAGCGTGAGATTTTATTGAATTAACTTCCCTTCTTACTTCATGTTCTGTAATGATATCAAATTTGAATGCAGAACGGACTGGGGATTGTTGCCTTAATATATTGTCAATGGTATTTTGTGGTGTCGTTGTGTCAGGAGTTAGACGTTCCGTGGAGAAATATGTATTTAGCTAATCAAGGGACACCTCGGGATCAGTATGCTTCGCAAGTGGTTTGCCAATACCCAGTGACCGAAGTTGTCGCCATGTGGAACCAGTGTTAATGTTATTGTTTAAATGCTGGAAATAATTAAATTTCTTATTACGAATTACAAGCTTAATTCGGTTTCGAAGAACACGGTACTGCTCATGTACGTCAGCTAGTTGAGTCTGCTTATAGCGTCGATGTAGTGCGTCTCGTTCTTTCATCATAGTCTTAACATCAGCAGTCAGCCAAGGGCAGGGTGGACGTGTTACTCTCACAGAACGCTTTGGTGCATGTTTGTTGTACAATTCATGTAAATTGGAATTAAATATTTCCACTTTCTCGTCAATGTCACTCTTCATCATTATGTCATTCCAGGGGCAGAGTTGTGCATCTTGTCTCAGTTGTATTAAATTCATCCTTTTAAAGTCTCTAAACGTTACATATTTCGGTCGGTACTTCGGCACGCGAAGAGAGTATGCTAAGTATATGAGGTCATGTTTAGATATGCCAGGAACAGATACTTGACCGTGGTGAAGGATTTTTTGAGGGTTATTTGTTATTACTAGGTCTATGAATGTATCAGCGGAAATAGTGGAAGTATGGACATGGTGGGTGGGTTTAAGGGGTAATATAGTCATGTCACACGATTTAAAAATATTTTGTAGTCGTGAGGCGTCGTTGTTCAGAGTTAATAAATTGATGTTAAAGTCACCAAAAAGTATCACGTGCTCGTATGATGGTAGCAGTCTCAGTAAGCTGTCTTCTAAGTCATGGAAGTCTCGCACTGCGTCAGGAGGCCTATATACTACTCCTTCAAGTACTTTTACAGAATTGACAAGCACCTCTACGAACATATATTCAGGAGCCGTTTTTACAGCAGGAGTAGACGTGTGAACAACTTTACTCTTGAGCATAGATTTACAATATAGGGCGACCCCACCACCCCGTCTGTTCGTCCGATCATGCCTGTGAATGTCATAGCCCGATATGTCAACCATGCTTGTGGGAATCGAACTACGGAGCCAACTCTCGCTTACAGCAGCGATATGAATTGGACTGTCTTCAAATATCATCTTCAGTTCGTCGAGGTGAGCAACGATGGGATCAATTTCATTTGTCGTGCGTAGTTGATAGGATAAGTCTTTTATGTCGCATAGGACACTAGTGTCATGTCAAGTTGGAATCCAAACATGCTTTAGCCAACCTGCCAAATTTGTCCAATAGAAGTTCGGGAGGTATTTCCCTTTTATTTTATTTTAGTTTTCCGATAAATGTCAACCCTTGCTCCAATAAGTATTCGGCCAATGGAATGCTTCTGTAGTAATTATCAGTGGTAACATTCGTATGCGAATTTTTTATTAGGTCAGTTAGCCTTTTGACGATGTCCATCGGATTGTTGGAACAACTGTAAGGACCTTCGGCTTGTTTGCCACAGTTGAGTTCAAAATTGAACATGTGAAATGTCCTGTCGTACAGAGCGTAGAATTTGAGCCCGTACTTTGCTGGTTTCAAAGGCATATACTAGATAAATCCACAGCGCCCACGAAAAACTACCAACATCTCGTCCATTGTTACAAACTCCTCTGGAGAGTAGGAAGCCTGACTCTTTTTTTGCTAGTTGCCTTACGTCGCACCGACACAGATAGGTCTTATGGCGACGATGGGAGAGGAATGGGCTAGGAGTGGGAAGGAAGTGGCCGTGGCCTTAAGGTACAGTCCCAGCATTTGCCTGGTGTGAAAATGGGAAACCACGGAAAACCATTTTCAGAGCTGCCGACAGTGGGGTTTGAACCTATCATCTCCTGAATAGTGGATACTGGCTGCACCTAAGCGACTGCAGCTATCGAGCTCGGTATAGCCTGACAATTAGCAACAAACTTCAAAGGAATTTCTCTAATGGCAGCTAATCTGTCGCAATTCGTACATTTTTATTATTTACGTCTTCAAAACTCTAACATCACATCAAAAACAAAGCTCCTGTAGCTAAAATTTGCTCTGAGGATTCTGATTGGAGTACCGTCCCGTGATGAAAGTTATAAAGTATCTGCACGGGTGCCTGTTTTAGTTGCAATAACAAATAATGCCCCCAAAAGTGCCATAATATCGGTACTGGAGTATACTTGTAGTCCCTTCTTTGAGATTCTGGATTCTTTGACGGACACTTTGAAACGTAAATGTTAGTGTATCTTACGATATCATCAATCAATTCAAGGAAAATTATTTGTGGTAAAGCATCAATTGGTGTTGGAGTGTTTTGTGCACGTGCTTTTGGCCCAGGAAAGGTCATCACGATCTTTTTCGAACGGGTTCTAGAATCCTTCAGAACCACAGTAGTACTTTACAGATTGTTTCACCATCTTTTCCAATATAAAATCTGAAGTTGTTGCACCCCTTGTCCTCTTCCATTGGGATATCACTTGTAATAGATCATGCCAAGTCACTAGAATGATTGTCATCCAGCATCCCTTCTTCAATATCGATGTCACTTTCAAAATCACAGTCACTATCTTCTCCCTCTTGCTCAGAATTCCATAACACTGCCGGATGTCATCAGGTTGAATATATCTTCTTTGGTCCCTGTAGCGAAAATAACAACATAATGAAGTATCACGACGGCCTGGTTGCACTGCTCTTTGCAGTGGGGGATTTCCATTTCTGGGTGCCCCCTGGAGTAGTTTTTCCTGAAGACGTTTCCATCATCAGTCGCGAAAAAAATATTCTCCAAAGTGCTACTGAACAGGGTCGAAGAACAAATAGACTCCCTTATTGGAGAATACCAAGCAGGTTTCAGGAAAGGGAGGTCATGTACAGAACAGATATTCATCCTCAAGGGTATTCTAAGGACTAGAGCATTAACACAGTGGTAATCTTCGTCAATTTCCAAAAAGCATATGACTCAATTGATAGACATTATTTAATGTCCTAGAAGAGTTTGGAATTGACAGAAAAATGAGAGAAATAATATAACAAACCCTGACAGACACCATCTCAAAAATTAAATGCGCTTGGGAAATCTCTGATCCATTCCAAATACTGTAAAGACAGGAGTCAGACAAGGAGATGGATTATCACCCATCCTGTTTAACATTGTATTGGAGAAAGTCATAAGAACCTGGGAAAACTCTCTGCAAGTAGAAAGCATACAGGGAATTCATATTGGGTGCAAGGGGAAAAACTTGGAAATTAAGTCTGGCTTTTGCTGATGCTCTCTTAGCTCAAAACAGAGAGGATGCCGAAAGGATGCTGGAGCTTTTTCATGACATTGCGAAGAAAACAGGTCTCAAGGTCTCCTACGAAAAGACGAAGTATATGGAGCACGGACTTCAGGGAGAGAAAAGCATGGAAGTGAAGTGCGGAAAGGTTAGAAGAGTAGAAAAGTTTAAGTATTTGGGAGAACTGATCCAACCCAATGGACTAGACAAGGAGGCAAACAAGGAAAGTGCTAGAAAATAAACAGGCAATATCCTACAAAGCCAAAATTAAACAATACAACGTTGTAAAACAAGATGGGCTGTACGGTTCAGAATGCTTCATCTATCTTCTATCTATATATATAAAATAAGAGTTTGTTCTGTACATTGCTCAGAATTTGAAAAGAATGGTATTTCTGTATCGGTCATGACCTCAGTAACCAGGAAATGCACTTTTTACTTTTCCGTAATTTCTGTCTGTATGTATGTACACGCATCACTAGAAAAAGGCAAAAGAGAATTTAATGAAAATCGGTATACAAAGTCGGAGAATAAGTCGCTACAATCTAGACTATAAATACTTTTATTCACTCTGATAGAAATGGTAGTTTAGGGGAAGGCCTAAAATTTAATTTTCAAATATTTGTTTTTAGTAGTCCTATCTTCATAAAAATTGGTATGCAAAGTCGAGAAATACGTCGCTACAATCCAGCCTATGAATAATTTTATTCACGCAGAGTGAAATGGTAGTTTAGGGGAAGGCGTAAAATTTAATTTTTAAATATTTACATTATTAGTGGTCCTATTTCATTGAAAATTGGTATGCAAAGTCGGAGAATGAGCCACTACAATTTAAGCTATAAGTAATTTTATTTATGCTGCGTTAAATGGTAGTTTAGGGGAAGGCCTAAATGTAATTCTCAAATATTTATATTAGTTGTCGTATCGATAAATACTACATAACCAAAGTTATAGAGAATTAAATTTTCGACCATTTATGTCTTACACATTTTTACCGTACTGGCTATGATAACACAGATATTCATGAATTTGTATTTTTGTTGCTAAGTCCATATCAACGCCGAGCCACGAGAAAATGGGTTAACAGAATTTAATGAAAATCGGTGTATAGAGTTGGGGAATAAGAAGCTACAGCCTAAGCTTCAAACAATTTTATTCATCCTGGATGAAATTGCAGTTTAGGGTAAGGTGCCTAAAATGTAATTTGTAAATACCAATGTTATTGGTCCTATCAAAAAGTACAAGAGAATACAATTTCCGATCATTTCTTTTATTCAGTTTTACCATACCGACTATGATCAGAGTAGTATTTCAGAGTCGGAAAAAACTAAATGTGAAGGCCTATAATATCGAAAGTGCATAACATTGATCAACAATGACATTACATTGACCATTGTTTATTGTGATGTTCTTTGTCTCTTATGCTGCCTATCAACTCCTATAGATGGGATTACTGCTGCGTACTGAGTATAACAGCCTGGCTGAATATTGGCGGGAAATAGCCGGGGAGTTAGGAAACTTTCTTCTTTAGCACGCCATTCCTCTGGTTCATACATTTTCTTATATAGCTGGTACGTAACAAACTGGTTCATCATACTATTTCACCTATTCGATCCCTACTCTGACGTGCTGTTTTGAATGAGCAGTGTGCATAGTTAGGCAGGGCCTCACTTAGTAGTAGTAGTAGTATGGCCTGGTCTAGAATAAAAATTTAGGCCTTTTCCAAATTATAGCACCACAATATTCACTAAACTCAAAATTTAACTCTGAAAAGAGCCGTTTTTTAAGAAAAGCTTCTTTCTCTTCACTCTTGGAGTGGTTGTTTCTCTTCTGGCTTGGAGGAAAAATTTGCCTTCAGTCAGATTTTTCCGCCGCCACTGTAGTGAATTGATATTTTCCGACTCATCAGGTACTCCTCGGAAACTGAGTAGTAATTGGGCATAGTTTTTGCCCTGGAGCCTCCACTATTCGACCCTCTCCTAGCCGAAGAAAGCCGAAGAGTGTTCACGGATCATGGCTGTCTGCGGTTTGGTCATTCCGGGTCTGGAACTTTGGACTGTGAGATAGGCAGCGTAGTCCTGTTTGTTAAAAGTGAAAAAATGTGTGGTGTTTCATTTGAACAAGTATTTCGTAATATGAAAGCATTGCTATTAATAGCGCCATTTCTATTGGCGTCATTGTATGTTCATTTCAGTTGGGGAAACTACTAAGACAGTCTTTCTGAGGACGTAAAAAGGCATTATAATGAAAACATCCTAACCTGATTGTGACTGATGGTATGAAATTGGTCTACCATTACAGTGAAAATTCCCTCAGTCTTCATATGAGAAAAGATGTTTGACCTCCCATTGCATTTCTAGGGTAACGTTAAGAGCTATACAATTTAAGACAATCTTGCTCACAACGTGTACACTAACCTAGAATTTGGTATACAATGTAGAATTCCGTAGCGAAGCACGGGTACATCAGCTAGTATTAAATAAAAAAGGGGAACTTAAAGAAATTAAGAAAGAAAGGAAAATTCTTGGACCTCAAAACGACGGATGGTACATAGAGGAAAAGGAGAAATGAGGATCTCTACAAGTATTCCGAAAAGATCACGGACACAAGAACAAGAACGAAGACAAATTTTACAGACATCTCGTCAGAATGAATGACAACCGCCTGACAAAGGATATTTAAATATATAATTGGATTGAGGACAACGAAATGGGTGGAGGAGGTTAAGAAGGACGCAGAAGAAATTAAATAACTCCAGAATTGATCCTCAACAGAAAGAAGTTCTATGGCCACAAATTTCATGAAGAGCAGCGGAAGAACAGGCCCAAATTTGTAATATCTGAGGAGCAGAGAAAATTAAGGAGTGAACGAATGAAGTAGTTCTGGGAAGAGGAAAGAAGACTGGCCAGAAAGCATTAAGTTTCACGCTTTCCACAGTTGGCCAAATTCAGAAGCAAGAAGTAGTATCCACCGCCATTAGTCACTAAAACTTTCTGGGAGGAATGTTGTTACAGTGGAAATTATGTACAACACTGCTTGGATCAGTAAACGTAAGCTCAGAAATCTACTTACATTTCTGTGCACGTTGTTGTGTTAGGACTGCTCCCAGCAAGCTGAACGGCAGATGATGTCTTCAAGACTGTTCCCACGATGAACTGCAGCATTACACCAACATACCAGTAGTGCTGTCTGATGCTTAGCAGAGTAAACAATGATTAGCAGTGCACCTAATCGGGCCAAACGCGCATTAAACAATAATACAAATCAATAAATGTGGTCCAAACTGCCTACACACTCGGTCCAGGTTTAAAAAAAATTTGTGTTGGTGAACTTTTTTCTCTTTCCATTTCTACTGAGGTCTGTCTTGTATACAGACTTATTTGAACAAAGTTGGATTTGTTGTAGCATAGTTTAGATTCTAGATAAGTTGATCAATTGATTCACTGTATTTCTGTCCTGTTGAGAGAGTTTGACTATTTAATGTTGTGGAGCATTAACGTTTTTGATTTTGTCATGCAAGGGCAGATTTAGTCTGAAAATATTCCTTGCTTAATGAAAACAATAATTATAATAATAATATATCTGGTGTGAATAACTGTCGGTAGAGCGCTAGCCTTCTGAGCTCATGTTGGCAGGTTCACTCCATGCTTGGTCTGGTGATATCTGAAGTGCTAGAGTATGTCAGCATCGTGTTTGTAGATTTACTGGCATGTGAAAAACTCGTACGACAAAATGCTTGCACCTTGGCGATTGCGGAAACATAAAAGTAGTTAATGTGATGTAAAACCACTAACATAACCTAGTGGACTTGGCTATTGCGCCCTTCCTGTGTCCAGTACGGGTCATGTAATAGAAACTCCAGCTAACTATCATCTCAGGGTAATCTATGCACATTTTTATTTTATTTGGGAACCAAGCTGATAAAATATCTCATCTGCCATTTAATAGTGATGGACGTCGCCATCTGACGTATTGTTATAACGCAGGAGTATTAATTAGCAAACACCTTAATCGTAATTTGCCTTATTGTTTACGAAGCTATGGATAACACCTCAAGTATGTCTTAACTATAATAATTTATTCAGAAGAACATAATGGATAAAGAAATAAAACCAATGAATTGAAATTATGAAATTAATTAAATCTGCTTTGACAGCTTGAATTATTGTCATTGATCACTGTTTGATCTGTTGCATATTTTACAAAGTATCAACATTGAAATGAACTAGTATTTCATTTATACATAATATTAAAAAATAACAAAAATATAATCAATGCAAATTGAAGAAACAGCTATATGCTGTTTTCATAGACTTTTCAAAAGCGTTATGACTCGATTAGCAGGAGTCTGATATTGGAATAGTTAGAAAACATCATAGGAAATCATTACATCTTGCGGATAATCAGAAGTATCTTATTAGAGAATTATGTCAGTGTGGACGAAAATTTATCAATATCAAAACCCATATTGCAGACTGTAGGAGTACTTCTAGGAGACCCTATCAGCCCTTCTTTATTTAATATAGGGACACATGATGCAGTACAAGCCAACGCCTCAGAGCAAGTCAAGATCTTAATCTACGCAGACATGGTTTTGTTATCGCCGAAACTAGGACACTTACAGGAATCCCTGGACAAACTTAGTGGTCGTAAGAGAATCAATTAACTATGAACAGAAATAAGACTTTTGTTTGTTTGCAATTTGCTTTACGTCGCACCGACACAGATATGTCTTATGGCGATGATGGGATAGGAAAGGCCTGGGAATGGGAAGGAAGCAGCCGTGGCCTTAATTAAGCTACAGCCCCAGCATTTCCCTGGTGTGAAAATGGGAAACCACGGAAAACTATCTTCAGGGCTACCGACAGTGGGGTTCGAACCCACTATCACCTGATTACTGGATACTGGCTGCACAGAAATAAGACGGTAGGTATGGTATTCAGAAGGGGAGGGAGAACCTCAGGCAAAGAAACCTTAACATGTGGAGGCATCAAAATTAACATAGTCAATAAGTGTAATTATATAGGAATAACCATGCAGACCAGAGGGATAGTGTTCACAGAACACATCAGAGAGAGAACCATAGCCGGAATATTGGCAATCAACAGTATCAAGCACTTAAACCAGATCTCTATCGACACCGCAAGGTTTTTGTTGAGGGTTAAAATAACACCTGGGTTACCTGCAGAATACAACTCAATTGGGACTATCTTAACAAACATGACTTAAAGAGCTGGAGAAGGTAAAAGCGATCTACCTAAAAAGCTTTCTATAGTATCAAAATTCATCCCATCTTGCTTAGTATATAAAATGACAAGAGAAAACTTCTTTATTGAAAATCTTCGGATTCAGATGCATCTCCCTTACACTATGAGCTGTGGAGACCTCTTGGACGAACTGGAGAGGAAGAAAGAATAAATATGGGAAGAATTCTACTCTACTGATGCGATGGCGACAGTGTGGACAGATAGCGGTTACGAATTGACATTCAGTGGTCCGCTTTGCTATTCACGGGTATCATAAGTGCTGCCAACGTAAGACGTATCGTGTACCAGATCTGTAGTGTGTGTGCTTGTTGTGTGGCAAGCGATGTGATAGATATCATGCCTCTCATTGTCAGGAAACAAATGTCCTTGACTGAACTAAGGAATAATTCATGTGTGTATACCCTGTAATAACTTTTGGTCATTCGCTGCATTAAACATTATTATTAAATTATATATTGCGTCTATCTCTGAAATATCACTGAATTTGAGCTTAAGGATAAAATAAGTTTCTTATATTTATAACAAACATGTGCTAATATTCATTTAAAATTGTAATGTCAACCATCCTTGTATCCTATATTGAATTAATCTCCAATCTAGGTCAATTATATAACATAATCAACTAGATTCTCAAATTTTTTAGAAATTTATCATGTGACCTTGTGTGATTCAAGTATATAGGGAATACCACTGTCAGAAATACCATGACTTCTATCCATTTCAAATTATTTATAGAAAGTAACAATGATTGTGTCAATTATCGCTTGCCATAGTTTATATTTGAAAACGTGTGACTTTAAAGTAGAATTATTAAGTTAAAATAGTCAATTGCACTACTCTTTTCATAAGGATTCATTTTGATGTACCCTGTTATAATATCTTCTATCACAATACGTCGTCACTATCATAGGATATAGATTATCGATCAAAGAAATGTCATAATAAACATAAATGATCCTAGTCTGCATCAATATTTTCTTCTTTCTCTTCAAATGTATCATTTACTTCCATTATATCATCGTAGCAATATATATTCTTTCAATTCTTCCATCATTATGTTCATATAACATCATAATATCTTCCTCTTTTACTATCTCATGTCATATCTCTTCTATTCCTTTCGAATATTCCACATACATAACCTATCTCGGTGCATAAATAACTTCACTTTCAATTAACCATATCATTTGATCAATAGCTTCATATTTAACATCAACATATCTTTGATTCACTGTCATACCCATATCTAACCTTAATCTGACTTCACTCAACGTATAACCTGCATATATTTACATAATATTCAGTATTTTAATAAAGATCCTAAAGTATTCTACTTCTAAACACTTCACATATTATATAGCGTGATCTGTTAATTTTTTTTTTGGTTTTATTGGAATGATATTGTCACACTACTAAATCACATTCCCTGACTGAAGTATGTCTTATTTCTGAAGAACACCTATTTCCACCAATATACGAGGACGGTTTGAAAAGTTCTCGGAATCACAGCTAGATGTCAGTGCTTGAGCAACGATGTTCCCGCGCAATAATCACACATCCTTTGTGAGTGAACACGTGGCGCGTCAGTGCTCTAGCTGCAGGAGTGTGGTAGTGATGACTCTTTGTTGTTGTTCTCACGTAGTGATTTGTGACAATGGAAAAAACTGAGATTCGACCAGTGATTAATTACTTTGTAAATAGTGTTGGCTACTGAATGCATGATTCGAAGCAGTGTATCGATTCATTCAAGTGTCCGAGTGAATCGATTCACAGGAACGGCGAGCTCACGGCACACGATTCAGCTTACTCCCAGCGGACAGTGCTGAGTGGCGCACTCACTGGACGTTGACGGGGAGCCGAGCTTCCGCCGCAGCGAGACAGTGAATCATAGCACATCGAAAGAATCGTGAACGAGCGCGGCTCAGTGAGACACATGATACACACGGTTCCTTATCGGCTCACTGGACAGCCTGTAACCGACCGAAAAATTCCAAGATGTCCAAATATTTCACTTTTTACTCCCCAAAATATCGAAATATGGAGGCAATTTTAATGACTGCGCAGACATTCTTTTTAAGGTATTGGTTGGCTAAACGGTAAGTCGTATCACAAAACGGATGGCACATTCTCGGTTTAATTTGGAGTGATCTACAACTTTAGTCCTATGACTTTTTTTTTTGTATCTCTCTCCCTTATACGTTACTTTTGGCCATATTTCTGGATTGTACCTAAATTTTGCACCTTGTACACATGTAATTGATAGTTTGGATCACTTATAGAAAAGATAGGATCGTCAAATCGTACACTATTATTGGCCAACCCAATAGCCTTATTTGTGTCAAATTCTATGTTTTGAGTTGTTACATATGTATTTGAAATGTAATTCAATGTGTGAAAAGCTTACACCATTTTCAACTTTTCTAGAAACCTCTTACTTTTAAATAGATTAATTACTTGGACATATCATAGGACCAGCCATTTAGATCGCTAAATGTGGCCAGAGGCTTCTTATCGTACAATTAGTTTTTCGATGTGATATAATGTTTAGCAGCAGTTAGTCTGTAAATGAAGGTAAACATCCACGTTCTTCCATATGACTATATTCACTGAAGTTGATTTGTAGCAATCTAGAAAGGGTTTGTCTGCCATTGTTATTAAATACAGGGAGAATAATTTAAGCGTTCAGACTTCTTCTCCCATGCCGTGGGAAATCCCGAGCGAGCGCCATATGGCTTCTGTCAACACGGCGAGATAAATGTTCACTGCAGCGTGCAGCTGTTAGCACTCTGTCCCTCAATTAGAAAACATTGGACTTTTAAGCTGTGTTGTGAGGTTATTATCTCGATGGTTAAATACGCTATAGAGCAAAGAATATTTTTGGTCGAGTGTTATTTGCATAAGAAGAAAAAACCAGTTAAAAGGTACCTTCGAAAATTCCATAGACAATTTCCCAGTGCAACAGTACCATCAAAACGTTACGTGCATCAGCTCGTTTACAAGTGGCGTAGTAGTGGTTCTGTAAGCAATAAGAAAAAGAAGCGAAGGAGAACAGCTCTCACACGGGAGAGGTTAGAAGATATACAGGTAAGACTCCAGGTCAGTCCACATAAGTCGCTTTGGAGAGTAGCTCAGGAAAGTGGTATTTCACCTTCTTCAGCACGTAATGCAACAAAATGGTTACGTTTAGGATCTTATCGGACTCATTGTGTCCATAACATACTGCCTACAGATTTCAATGCAAGAATACGATTTTGCAATTGGCTAATAGTGTCCACGACGGTATTGTGGATCCAAACTTTCTTGTTATGAGCGACGAAGCCTGGTTTCATTTGAGTGGATATGTCAATTCACGGAACAATAGAATCTGGGATATAGACAACCCGCACATATTACAGCCGATACCTTTGCACGATGTGAAGTTGTGTGTGTGGTGCGCTATCAGTGCCCGACGAATTATCGGTCTGATCTTTTTTCAGGACACGATTACTTCTGCCCGTTATATTCACAACATTCTGGAACAATTTTTTGCTGAACTGACTGAAGAAGAGAAAAGGTACGGCTATTTCCAGCACGATAGTGTAATGGCCCATACGGTGCGTAACTCTATGCGACGGTTACCGGAAATGTTCGATGATGATCAGATCATCAATATAAGCTTATGGCCCCTCGTTCGCCTGATTTAAGCACATGTGATTTTTATCTATGGGGAAATCTTAAAGGAAATGTTTACGGGAATAATCCTCGAACTGCAGAAGAATTAAAAACTGAAATTAGGAACATTGTGCGTTCTATCGGTATCCATGAACTACAAAGTGTGTTTCGAAATCTCATTGCAAGATGTGAAGCTTGCATTACAGCTGAAGGAGATCACTTTCAGCATCACCTTTAAATACTGGTGAGTTCAGTTTAATTTCCTAGTTGATTTATTTTTTTATGTATTTATTACTGGCAAGTTCAGTTTAATTTCCTAATTGATTTATTTATTTGTTTATTCATTTACTTATTTGTCCAGAACATCTATGTAGCCTGTGAGTTCAGTTTCGTTTAGTTTCTATAGGCGTATCATGCCGCTTCTTTGAGCCGACTATGCCTACTTGTCATGGCGGGCATTGCGCTCGCCGTATCTGCTTCCCAGCGCGCCTAATCCTCGGCACTCCGCTCTGCACTTTCAAATTAATCACCCTGTACTTTGCAAATCTATAGTGACTATCCGAAGGAGGGCGTCTGCTATTGTAATCAGTCCTCCCCACATAGACTTTGACTGGCAGTAAGAATGGGGTCATCCTCCAACTCCTGTGTACCATTGTCATGATTAATTCCCTTCTCAATTCGACTAGCAGAAAAGGGAGCGTGCAATTTTTTTCAAAACTCTTTTGTCCAATTCTGTTTGTCGGTAGGCAAGTGTGCCTCCCATTATAAACAAATGTACCCATCTAAAATGTGACTGACGTTAGGGATAGTGGCCTACTATTATAATGGAAACTCACCAACTCAGTGTTCGTGTTGCCGGGCTTCGATATCCGTATACACTGTAGAGTACAGTAGCGAAGCACGGGTATATTTGCTAGTATTTTCTATAAACGATTTGAACTATTGGTGTGTTTTGGCACTTGAGCGAATACAGTTCACAATTTTTTGAACTACCTGCTTAATATGCAGGTACTGAAAATATTTTGCTGCTAAATGTTCTCTGTTAAAAATATAATGTACAAGTAGAAAATGTGGAAATATGTCAGCATTTAAAAGCCCAATAAGCCCTTGTTTCGTGCCAGTCATAGTGCACCATTGCTAGCAACGCTGACAGTGTTACCGATAGGCACAGAGTTTTTCTGTAAAACACCGTCCAGGGCTTCTATAATGTCACAACCGAAAGTAGTATCCTTCAAAGTAACCAGGTCTAAAAGTTCTTCTACCACCTGCAACATGCCTCACAAATATGGCTAGTTGTGGTTTATCTTTGATGTCAGTAGACTCGTCCAGAGCCAGACTTACTGCTGAGAACTTAGATTTTTTTGTAAATTATTTAAAATATCCGCACTAATAACAGAAACTCGCCTCTCTATTGTGTGTATAGCAGCGGACATTTCGTTGATCAGTTTTTGCAGTTTCTTATTTTCGGGTTCTAAAACAGAAATAACTTGTGCTTCTTAATAAACTCCCTCTCTGTGTAAGGCTTTTTTGTTTTTGCAATGTTAAAAGCCAAGATGAAGCCAGCTTCGGTTGTCAAATCTGCTTCCTTGGTAAAAATTGACATAACCTTACTCTGACCATGAATTTTCTCCTTTAGTGATATCAGTTTGGCTTTCCTTAACTGAGAGCCAACAGGAAATGTTTATTGAAAGTTGCTGTGGTTAGTGTCATGGCGTTCTAGATTACTGGCCTTGAAGTGTGACAAAGTTATTTGACACAAAATACACATTAGCTTACCGTTTCTTTCTGCAAAAACAAATTCCTCCTCCCAGTCGGTTCTTAGACAGCATCGTAACTGTTCAGACAGCAGGCCACAACTGTACTCAAACAGCACAGAACTGCACACAGAAAAGGATCCGCACTCGCCACTTCCTACACGTGACACGACTGACTTCACCTCACGACACTGACTCGCAGACACACTCTTACTCCGAAAGCGCTATCTAACGGAAGGTCCCTGAACTATCTTCACCTCCTATCTCTCACCACTGACCTACAGCGTTAATAACGTTAAGCCGTACATCGCTGTTACTGACTGTGAAACGTTGCTAGTTTCCATTAATTATATCAATTTTACTCTAAGCTTGGTGTCAAGAGCCGCCCGAGACTGAAACAAGAGCTGCATGCGGCTCGCGAGCCTCGTTGTGGCTAGCCTGGTTATATAATAACCTTAAAATCTAATAAAACGTCTGTTTCATTTTACTGACATCTATAACTGTTGAATGGGGAACCATAAGTTCACATACATGGAAAAGAAAGGATTCCACCTGATCAATAATTTATTATACTTGTAGTTCTTACAGTACCGGTTTCGGCCTATTTGGCCATCAGCTGGCTAATGTTGTTTTGCATAGATTACATTACAGTATTTGAAGGAAGTTCCCATCTTTGATAGGCATATCTGGATATGTGTAATGGGGCATATAAGTTATGCTTTATCGTTTAAATTGTGGTACATAAGTATGAATGACCTTGCGGTTTGAGTTGTGATTGTAAAAAAAACTTAACCTAAACTTAAGAGCTAATCAGTTGTACAAACACATAAAACACATTAAAATGTACTAAAAACAAGTGTAAAGCACTGATTGTTTATGACTTATGACTTCTTGGTAAAATTTTGTGGCTATGAAGTATATCACTTGATGCTAGTGTTCGTGAGTGATATGATATAATTGGAGTCTAAAACATGGTGAGTTTAATTGTACATATCCTGCGTGTGCTTTCTTCTTGTAGTTGTGCTGTTAATCATAGATCTGCGTTGGTTGATACTGTGTTTATAAGCAATGATGGGTTTTTATGATGTATTGTATTTGGTTGGTTAATAGCTAGGTGTATTGTAATAAACTTGTTGTTAAAAGGTCCACTTTAGCTTCCTGGTAGATAAAATCTTGTTTGAGTTAGGGGCATAAGATGAAGACGTAGTCCTGTTTGGTTAAAATTCTGACAGTAGTGGTGGTTTCTTTCTTGTCTATATTGTCTGGTATTATGGTTATCTGTAAAAGATAAATATGTGTGAGTGATGGATTGTGGACTGAAGGATCAGTACGCTAATCCCAATTTCAATATAAATGATATTACAGAAAAGACCAAAATTATCCTTAACAAAGTCATTCCTGCCCTTAACACATTGCGGACCGGGTGCACTTCACCCCATGCACAGCCCTGTTCCCGGCCACTTTCTAACTACCTCTAAGCTGGAGTGCATGCATTCAAATAAACTCTCAGAACTTCACTAGCTTTTGAAGGACTACTGCGTATTTTTCTAGTGGCCTTCCTGAATAGATGTTGAAATGCAGGGTATTTCTTGAAATCTATTTCGGCTCATTGTTTTCGGAAATATGGGTTTTATTTATTAGGGGTTCGGTTGGCCAGTAATCTTCCAGACATGATTTCTTCACCTGCCCTATCAATATACACAGAGCAATATTTTTTAATTTCCCTGCTAGTGACATTAGTCCACTTTAGTGTTTTAGGGGATACGTTATAAGAATGTGAATTCTGCTCATAGTATAATTTTGTCTTTTCAGCTACATACTGAAAATATTCATCACCAATCATAAGTCCTGCTACTTGTCCTACGTTTCCAGATTCATTAGACCATACCTTTATACCAGCAGCACCTTCAAAATCCTATAGCCTAGGTTCACTGTTGCCCATAACCCAGTTGTCAGAAAACACTACATTCTTTACAATATTTTGAATATTTACACCCGGAACACAATTATCAGACTCGTTATGCGCTACGAGTGTTTCACACCTTGAAGATAAGACTATATCATCGTCATCACTTGAAACATTTCCGTTAGAAGATATTTCATCATCGAACTCTAAATATTCAGCATTACTTAGATATTCGGAGCCTGTATCAGCACATAATTCGCGAATAATTTCATCTTTGTCTAAACACGTGCGATCCCTGAGCGCTGCCATCTTGCATGGCTCTTCAAACTTTGTAAACATGTTGTCAGGAAATGCAAAGAAAATCTATGATATGAAGAATACTCGAAAAGAAATGCGACTATCGATTGTGTAGAACCATACATAACAGAGTTCTATCACCCCTGACCTCCAAATAGTTCCCGTATATCTCAAAAGATAGCACTAAAGTTCAGTCTGCTGCTAACACGAGATAACTCGGGACCGGTCCGCAACGCTCGGCAAGGCAAACACGAGTTTTCTCGGGACCGGTCCGCAATGTGTTAAAAACGACTACCTCAAAACAATCAATAAGCAGAGCACATCACGTGCCATAAAACCAAGTGACACGCCCAACCCCGCCTCTGCCCCCACAACAACCAATCCCCCTACTCCTCACAGCGGGCATAAGCCCAAGACGAACTCGCAGCAGTGCGCAGTGAGTTCCGAAATAGAGCCCTACCTAACCACAACAACAGCAGTAAGTACACTTTCTAATTGATGTTCAATGGGCATTGGTAGTTCGGATGAAATTAGCTGATGGTGCACTTAAATATGACAGACTTTCTAAGGTGATGCTTCCTATTTTATCAATGCCACATAGCAATGCAGAATGTGAAAGGGTGGGTTGCAGAATCACAAAGACAAAAATGCAGTTCAGGCCCTTGCTGTCTGAACAAACTTTGGAGAAACTTTTAACCTTAAAATCAGTTCGGTAAGGCAAGTACTTTGAGCAAGAATTTAGTTTCGTGTTTCTGAAGAGAGCTAAGTCAGCTACGGGTGTGTTGAACAATAGTCATAATGTGATCAGCATGTTGAATGATAAGTCACATGTTCCTGAAGTTCAGGTATGTCCGGTGTGTGTGTATTCATATATAAATAATGAAAAATATATATCCGTAGGGCAAATGGAGTTGTTAATATATTGAATTATAATGAATTAGTACATATTCTGCCATCAGTGATGTGTACGTAATACGTCACAGTTCGCTGCCAAATTTCTCCTGATTTTTTTACTTTGTAAAGTTGGCATGTCTGTATGAAGCAAAATCTGTCCTTTTACTGTAATTCCCAAGCAATAGGCCATTCATCACTTAACGTCACAATTATTTTGTCCCCAATATAACATTTATTCTCCACTTATGGTTGGTATAAGTTCATTCTACTTAATTATAGTAATACAATATTTTTAAAAGCGGTACAGAACTATTACTCTATATCGGAGTTTTAAAGGAGCTGTATGCAGAGTAGTAGGGTAGAAGGCAATTAGTATCCTCAACAGCTCCCTGATTAGCTGTCGTGGATAGCATAAGAATCTTTGAGGCATACTACGGAAGTGGGTAAAGTTCGTAAAGTTCCCACTGCTTTCCTTACTGGACCAAGAGTTGCTGTCACATATCACTTGATCAAGTCCACTCATGCCAACTGGCCCTTTAACGATATTTGCACACCATTGATAATGGACAGGCTGCATAAGAAATGGCATTACTAGAATTGCTCATGTCTGTCGCTTTCATATTGTCTGAACCAAAGGTGAGACTGAAGATAAGTCATTGAAGGTAACAAATTTGTTCTGGCCAGACCAGAAGATACTGTATGCTGTGAACTCAAATGTCTTGCCAGGAAAGGCATTTAAGAACTTAGGTTCAGTGATTGTGACAACATGGCACTGATTATTTCTTATACAGTAGTTAGGCTGTTTATTTCTTATAGTAAGGCAGTATTTCTTTAAAGTTTTTTAAATTTTTTTAATAAGGGATGCTGGAGGCAGAAATTCTAAGCAAGTCGAGTTCAATAATTGACAGGACTGAATTGATCAGTATTACTTGAAACTGCATTATAGTTGTCAATAAGTTTAGGATTAAATCATGAAATAGTTCGTTGTGTGATTTTTAATTTTATTTATTGCTACCTTTTTTCATGAACCGTTGATGGCAGCTAGTGGTGGCAAATATTATGAATGAACATTGTTGACATATTGCAAATTATGACCATCTTCCTTGTCAGTCAGTAGTGATTTCTACACACTTGGTGGAGAAATCTCATATCAAATGTTCCCATGATTTAATTTAATCCCAGCACCTTACTTAACATTTATTAAAGCTCTCTTTATTATATCAAGCACCTGTAAGAGTGGGAAGTGAATTTGTCAGGGCATAAATTGCTTGGAAACTACTTGGGGGTATGGGCATCGTGCAGATAGATCAAAATGCTACTACTAGCGCTACATGGTGGCCCGTGGCGTGGTGCGAGCGTCTCAGTACATGTGTGCCATTCGATCAAGTTGTGGGTTTAAAGCAATTCAATTCGGCAATCTTAAGTGAATCATCATGCAAGAAAGGAAGGAACCTTGTTGTCAGTGGCCATGAAAATGGCGTTGAAGAGTTAATTTAGAATGGTTTCAGATACATTATTACAGGAAAAGTCACCCGTTAAATACCTGTCATTTGCTGCCTTATATCGTGAAACTTGAGGTGGGCAGCGTGTAGTTAGGTAACAATTTATAAAGTTTATTTAGTGTGGATAACTTAATGCATGTTTGCTAAGTTGTACGCATTTTTATTTTGTGTTCAGGTTGACCAGAATCGTAATGTCTCTACCAGCGAATGTTCCTGTCCTGCTGGCGCCAGAGGAACTTGCATACGTATAGCTGCGTTATTGTATTATTTAAAAATAAGAGTGTTGTCTCCAAAACAAACCGCCCGCAACAGTGGGGAAAACTGAGTCCGGAAACAATGTCAGTAGAAAAACATAGACAATTCAAACGCGTAGAAGAACTGTTCGGTAAAAGGACTTTCGAGAAATTTCTTCCCCCCTTTGAATTAACCGAGGATATTTTAAAGCGCATCCCTTACAGTCTTCGTACAATGCTTCGAGCAGAAACAAGTATTGAAATCGAACAGTCGTACAGGGTCGTAGTCATCTCATTGATAGACAGGGTAGTGAATGATGTGGAGAGAGAGAAGAATGTGAGGAAATTGTGACACAGCTATTACAAGTCTCTAACGACGTGCGCTTGCCAGACAAATACACCTTTCGCACTGTGAGAGATGAAATGTTTTTTACCAGCAAAGTGCAGGTTGATACAGACCATATAATTAAAATCTCCTTGGACACTATCTCACTCAGGAAGCCCTCGATGGTTTCAAGAAAAAAAATATCTGATAGCACGAAAGCACATCGGATCAAAAATAGGCTATATAACTTTGATACTTTTAGCTCTCGCATTTGTAACTGAATCTCCAATTCGGGGAGCTGTTTTGAACGATCTTTCTTACGGAAGTGAAATGGAAAGTGAAGCAATAGAATGCTATGGAAGTTCATTTGGTGTTCGTGTTATTCCATGTGGGTTAATAATCCATAAGAAACAACCTTGGATTTGTGATCTCCAGATGGCATAGTTCTCAAAGGAAATGTAGCTGACAGAGTGTTAGAAGTTAAGTGTCCATCTTCCTGTAAAGATAAATCAATAGTAGACGAGTCAGAAAATGTGCAAGTACATTCTTTACTTTGACGAGCAAAATAATGTACAGTTAAAAAGACGAGTCATATGTATTGCACGCAAATACAAATACTGATGTACGTAACTGGCTTGGGAAAATGTGATCTATTTATATATAGCAAAGCACAACAGTTGACAATACCTATTTATCAGGACAATAAGTATGTCGAGGAATGTCTCACCAAAATGACAATGTTCTATTTCAATAATTACTTGCCAAAAATTAGCAGTATCCCTAATAAGTATTTGTCAATTCTTGCTTGTTGAACGTTGAACAGATCAAGATGTAAACAAAGAATATATAAAACAAACTTCTCACGATTATGACACCACGGCCAAATAAGTTGTTCTGATGCCAGAAAATCCTTTATCAGCCATGACCTCATCGCCAGGTTGAAGGAAAGTTAATAAACCACTGTCGGTTGTTATGAATGAGTTGCTAGTTCTTCCACCGTAACATTTAAAGGCGATCATAGCACTACTGTTGTTCAAAAGTTTCATTTCCGTATTGATAGATATTACTTTACAAAAACAATATAAATGTAAGTCACCACTTTATCAATACAAATTTATTCACATTCAGCTAGTAAATATGGTCAAGACCGGTTTCGACCCGTAGGGGGTCATCTTCAGTTGACATGCATAAAAGATATATTTTACAAAAACATCACATATAATGATTAAAACTTAAATTAAGTCCAACTGATCATAAATGTTGGTATGTATGTCTTGGTACATTTGAGCTATTGTATGTGTCAATCGTAAGTTTCCCAGCATACAGTGTCAAGGTAAGTAGTTAACTAATATAGGGCCTACATCATCCATAAAATTACATGCTATTTTTCATGTTATCACTATCTAATTTGGGTTGTACAATGTGGAATGAGATATACATACATTTGTGTAAATTAATAGTAGAAAGTTCAGTAATATACATTAAAAATTGGTTCTTAAATTACATTAATTGATTATTGATCAGCCATATGAAAATGTAGAATTATTGGTTTGGACACTTGTGATTAAAATATTAGTATGCAATACCTTGTTGGCATATATCTTAAATACTAAAGTATCAGTTTATAAAGCCTATTATTCTTATTTTATGTCTTGGAATAGGGTTGAACTTTTAGAAAACTATTTGTTTTGTTGAGCATAGGCATTGGATAATCTTGTTAAATTGGACACACAACTAAAACAGTGGTATATATATATATATATATATACACCTTGTTAAAAATACATTGCATTAACATTATTAATATGTGGTGCTATACATACATTGTTTGGGGTAAAATGGGGTTAACGAAGTTTTCACAACAGTATTTGATTAGTTATGATGTTCCGATATAATGGGTCCGTAAAAATATATAACTATATACATAATTGCTGTTAGATAAGTATTTGTATAATCTGTTTGCAATTTAGGTAATATTTGGTTGTAATGTCTGGCGATATTTTGGGCAGCTACTGTTGTTAGAGCTATTAAGAGTCTTGAATATTATTGATGGAGCATGTTCTTTTCGTGTGCTGTAATATGTTGAGTTGGTGACATTTGTAAGAACGCGTTGAATGTTATGCGTTCTGGTAGGGTGCACGTTGATTTTATCGTAGAAGCGTGTATGTTATGAAAACAAAGTATCTGGAAGTAGAAATAATGAGTGTGAAAATGGTGTGGTATGAAAGTATAATAGTAAATCGTATGTCGTTTCACTTACGTTAGGTGTTGGAACCGTGCACTCTGTGTAGCTGCCTGTTGAGATCTAATGCGTGTTGCTCTGAGATTGTAGTTGGCGACGGTAGAGGGGAGGTTTGGGGGGTTGGGGGGTGTGTTAGTAACGGGAGTGGGGTTGGAGGGGAGGAGGTCTTGGAGTGGTTGATTTGAACGTATGGATTTTTGTTTATTAATTCTTTTAAGGTAGTAATCTTTTAGTAAGGGAATTACTGCATGAAAAAGAATATTGTTTCTGTCTATGTTTTCATTTAAGTTGGAGTTCGAATTGACGTATTTGTCTAAATTTATGTAAAATTCTTCTACTATACTGAGCAAGGGACTTTTGTTCGGTCTCGTTTTAGAGTTGCTTACTCGTGTTGAACGAGGCCTAGCTCTTCCCACAGTCCACAAAATGTACTTCATTAAGTGCAAAGGGAAGGCCAACATAATGTACATTACATACTTCATTTATTCACAAAAACTATTTACACTGTACAAAATATACATTAGGACGCCGTGGTCCATGTTGTAGCGCACAAACACAATACTGTTACCCACGCTTGTCCAAGTGTCGGAACTCACTGACGCCGGTGAGGCGCGTGACTCTGTCCCCCTACCACTGGGGCTGAAGCAGTCTGATTGTGCTGACCTCTGACGAAAGAAAACACATGGTGTTCAACATACCGCCCACCTAATTTATATATACATTACAAACATAAATATTAAGAACAATAAAAATCAGCACTCGCACTGAAAAAGTCAAATGAAAAAAACAAAGTTTTAGCACATCAAAGATTACACCTTTTCACTAATTACACTTTTTCACTATATACAGTTTCAACCTCTTCTGGGAAGACACAAAGTTTTGCAATTGGCCGTTTGAAGGTCCCCTTGGGCGTGCGAATAGTGGCAACTCGCACCTAGCCGTCAGCACCTGCGTGCGTATCTACCATGATCCCTGTCTGCCATACGAGAGGTGGCAAGTTGTCTTCCTTGAGAAGAACCAGAGTTCCGGGTTGAAGGTTGACCCTTCCTGCTGACCACTTAGTCCGCTGCTGGAGTTGACATAGATAGTCCCTTGACCATCGCTTCCAGAAGTACTGTCTGCAACGCTGAAGTAGTTGCCACCTGGACAGACGAGAACCTGAAACTGTAAGTAAATCTGGCTCTGGGATGGTTGTGAGAGGTTCTCCAATCAGGAAGTGACCGGGAGTCAGGAATGAATAGTCATCAGGATTATCAGACAATTTGGTTATTGGTCTCGAATTCAGGCATGCCTCAATCTGAACTAACAACGTGGACATTTCTTCAAAAGTCAGTACAAGATTTCCTGCAAACTTCTTCAAATGGGACTTAGTAGACTTTATGCCAGCTTCCCACAGCCCACCAAAATGAGGGGCATGCGGTGGAATAAAATGCCACTGGATTCCACATTGAGATGCGAAGTCATACACCTTCCTCTGATGTACTTGAGATCTGAAAAGGGTGTGAAGCTTCCGTAGCTCGTTTCTTGCTCCCACGAAGGTACTTCCATTGTCGCTGTAGATATTCTGGCAGATACCCTGACGCGATGTAAATCTACACAGAGCAGCTAGGAACGCATCAGTAGACAGGTCAGAGACAAGTTCAAGATGGATCGCCTTGGTAGCCATGCAGATGAATAGCGCAATATAACATTTTAGCTTTGTTTTGCTCTTAAGAGTCCCTTGCTTAATGTGAAGTGGACCCCCATAGTCAACTCCGCAGTTCAAAAATGGTCTGTTGGGTTCTACCCTGTGGTGTGGGAGCTGGTCCATGAGTTGAGTTGATGTACTTGCCTTCAACTTGTAGCAAGGGACACACTTGAGTGTTATATGCCTAATGACAGACTTACCATTAGGTATCCAATATCGTTGTCTAATGGTTGCAAGCAAAAGTTGGGGTCCAGCATGCAGAAGTCGCATGTGCTCACACATTACTAACAACCTAGTCACATGATGATTAGGTGGTAGGATGATGGAATGTTTCTGGCTGTACGGAGCTTGCGATTGTTCCAATCTGCCGCCCACCCTAAGCATCTGGTTTGCATCTACAAAGGGATGAAGAGACTTCAACTTGCTGTCCTTTGCGATCGGTCTGCCAAGTCGCAGATCTTGAAGCTCCTTACCATATTCTCGTTCTTGGGCAGTACTGTGCGATGCCTCTTGAAGTTCTACTACAGTCAGACTTCCCACCTGTCTCCTTGAAGCAGCAAGCCTGAGGTTGTTTATGTATCTCAGTATGAAGGCCATGACTCTCACCAGCCGTGACCAAGAAGAAAAGCGTTGGACTAAGTCTTCAAGGAAATGACTGACAACAAGTAAGCAAACATCTGGTTTCCGTTGCTCTGGTACATCAGTGAGTTCGGAAGTTTTCTTCATGTCGCTGACAGGCCAGGTTGACTGTGGCTGGTAGAGCCAGGATGGTCCCTCTCACCATAACAGATTGTCTTGAAGATGTGGTTCAATCCCTCTCGAAATGATGTCAGCTGGATTGTCCTGTGACATCACATGGTTCCACTGTTCTACAGATGAAAGTTGTTGTATCTCAGACACTTGGTTACCAACAAATGTTTTCCAAGATGCGGGCTCTCCTGCAAGCCAAGCTAGTACTATGGTAGAATCAGTCCAATAGTAGTTTTGTTCAATTGTGAGGTTAAGTGCAGTTTTAACCTTATCCATTAATTTTACAAGGAGTAATGCACCACATAGTTCAAGTCTAGGGAGGGAAATCTGTTTCAGTGGTGCTACTCTGGATTTGGAGCTTAACAGCACTACTGTTACATTATCCTTGACATCTATACTCCGTGGGTAAACAGATGCTCCAAAGGCCCTTTCTGAAGCATCAGAGAATATGTGTAACTCGTATTGTTTAATCTCTCCGTCTCCCGTCACTCTTCGAGGGATGCGAATGTTGTTGAGTGATGGCAAATATGCATGAAACTGTTCCCAAGTAGTTAATAGCTCAGGAGGCAAACTCTGATCCCAGTCCACTTTCGCCTGCCATAAATGTTGCAAGAAAATTTTACATTTTATTATTACTGTACCTAAGAGGCCCAAAGGATCAAAAATGGATGAAATGCAGGATAACACTAAGTTTTGTCCAGGTTGTGGTCTTCTGTTTGTGACTGGTAGCTACAAACTGGAAGATGTCCTTTAGAGGATGCCACAGTAGTCCCAAGGCCTTAATGGTACCCTCTTCCTTGTCATCCAGACTCCAGGGCAGTTGTGATTCTTGGTGCTCAAGAGGTATGTGCTCTAAAAGAGTAGGATGGTTAGCACACCATTTACGAAGAGGAAAGCCTGCGCTACTGAGTAGTTCGATCAGCTCTTGTTGCAGACTGAGTGCATCTCCAATGGTATCTGCTCCACTCAGAACATCATCAACATAGAAGTCTCTTCGTAATGTCTCCGACGCTCTTGGGTATTGCAGTGCACCATCGTTGGCAAGTTGTACCAGGCATCTCGTGGCTAAAAAGGGCGCCGGCTGAGGTACCATAAGTTACAGTGGAAAGTCGATAAATCTGGATAGGTTCATTCGGAGATGAACACCATACAATGCGTTGCAGATCTTGGTCATCAGGATGAACTAGAATTTGCCTGTACATTTTTGTAACATCTGCAGTGTTCTAAATCTCAAGATGATAGAATACAAGTCTTCCTGCACCGTAGGTCCAACCATCAAGATATCGTTCAGTGAGTAGTTACTAGTAGTTTTAGCAGAGGCGTTGAAGACTACTCTGACCTTAGTGGTAGTGCTGGACTGCTTAATTACAGCATGATGTGGCAGGTAATATGTTGGCTTATTGGTTTGCGTTGTCACAAGTTCCATGTGATGAAGATCAGCATATTCTGTCATGAACTCAACATAGTCCTTCTTCAAGTCTGGTTGGCGATGTAACCGCTGTTCAATTTGACTGAGGCAACGAGTGGCGTATTTAAATGAATCTCCAAGTTCCTCATGGTGTGGTTTAATAGGCAGTCTTACAACATATCTTCCGGTGCTGTCCCTAGTAGTGTTGTTCACAAAGTGTTCTTCGCACTGACTTTCTTCCTTAGAACGCGGGGGAGACATCTTTACTTCCTCTTGTTGCCAAAATCGTTCGACCTGTACGTGCAGTTCATTGCCGCGCACAAAAGACAAGACATTACTTTCTTGCTGGTAGACTTGAGAGAGTGTGGTGGTATCTTGCCTGATAAGATCCAACCAAATTCAGTGTCCTGTAGTACAGGATGATTTTCTCTCGTGAGTTGACCACGACGCAGTATGTCAAAAAACACAGAAGCCCCCAGTAGTAAATCGACTTCACCTGGTGTACTAAATTGAGGATCCGCCAAGGAAATGTCCTGTGGTAGCTGCCAGTCAGACGTGTCAAGCTGTACTGTAGGGAGCTGACCATTTATGTGAGGAAGTACAGTACAAATCATAGGGGTAGTGTAGTCTGTGACCCTAGATGTAACATGGATTTGACAAATATGTGATGATTCAGTTGCCTTAGTATCACTAATTCCCCTTATAGGCATTGAGTGCCGACTCAGTTCAATCCCTAAGCGATCTGCCAAACGCCTGGACATGAAATGCATTTGAGACGCACTATCAAGTAGAGCTCGGCACTGATGTGCATTCCCACGTTTGTCTGTGACCACTACGAGAGCTGTTGAC
This sequence comes from Anabrus simplex, assembly GCF_040414725.1. NCBI lineage: Eukaryota > Metazoa > Arthropoda > Insecta > Orthoptera > Tettigoniidae > Anabrus > Anabrus simplex. The sequence goes on along the minus strand of NC_090265.1, from coordinate 886,451,137 downwards.
AATAGAACTTCTACATGAGTATAGTTGCTCTTCACAGCACAGTAGGTTTGCTGCTGAGTCTGGTTGGTTTCTGATGTAGTAGAAGCATTGTAGGATGTACTCTGCTCCTTGTGCAACAGAGTATGATGTCTATTATTGCAGATTCGACAATTTCCTGAACTACACTCCTGTATGATTAGCACCCAGACAGTTAAAGCAAAGTTTACACTTCTTAGTGAAATCAATTCTATTTCCAACGCTGGCTTCACGAAACTTAGGGCATTTTGTTAGGGTGTGAGAAGCCTTACAAAACTCACAATGAGTTGCTGATGTGACAAAGGACTTCTTACTGCTCTTATCACCACCATGTTTGGATACGACCTGTTGCTTGTCGCTTTGGTGTTTTTCGGGGTTGATTAGCTCCAGAGTTTGACAACTATTCTCCAAGAAAGCTACTAAATCCTTTAAGCGAGGGAACTTATCTGAAGATTTAACTTCCCACTGTTTTCTTAGACCGAGGCTGATTCGATCTAGCACTAAGCGAGATAACAAAATTTCATGCAGAGGCACATCTATTTCCATTACTTCAATAGCGCTCAGGTTGCTCAGCAGTTGATTTAGCAACAATCTTAAGTCCTTAGCTGACTCTGTTTTAACTGACGGAAGATCTAGCAGTTGCTTAACGTGTAGGTCTACAATCAATTTGGGGTTATTATATCTCTGAAAGATTAATTCCCAAGCTACCTTGAAATTGCTTTCAGTGACAGGCAAGCTTTCAATTAATTTATGAGGTTCTCCCGATAAGCATGATAGTAGGTAATAGTACCTCTGTATGTCTGTTAAGGCATGATTATTAATTACTAGGCTCTGGAAGGTATCTCGAAAATGAAATTCAGAAATAATTCCTGTAAATTTTGGCAGTGAAATTGTAGGGAGTCTTATTTCATGTATGCTACTGGTATTTGAAGAACTAGATGTTGCGGGGGAAGTTGCATTCGAATTTGCATTCAGCAGAGTTTCCATCTTAGATTCTATTTCTAGGATGAGTTCTTCAGTGGATTCCCTATCTGCATCATGAACCTCTTCGGTATCGCTAATTTCTAACTGGATTTGAACATCGTTGTATTCCTCCTTACTTGAACATAGCAGCCTTTGCCTAAATCGAATATCATTCAGATTTGAGCCTTCATTAAATGTACTGACAAAACTAGCTATATGCTTTATACGAGACTTAATAACTGCTCTCTTTTTTTATGAGACCTTTTCGCTGGACAGGATCCATGGTGAAGGATAACAAGAAATAACGGATATATTATAAAGGACTGGGAATGCCAGATTACTTACAGTTCAGGAGAATGTATCCTTCCACACCAGGGCTGAAAACCAAAGAGCACTGCGCGGCTGGGCTGCACTCTGGTGGCCACTTCTCGAACTACTGCTACGGATCTGGATTACTACTCCTTGGACTTTCCATCAATTGGGTTGGCAAGACTGTATTCATCCGCGCAAGATGGCGGCAACACTCGCTCCAATCTCGAAGTTTAAAATGAATGAGAACTGTATTAGAACTCAGTTAATCACATCACAAGTCACAGTGTTTCATGTAGAAAATGGTTGTGAATCACATACACGGCACGTTAGTTGAAGTCACTCATTTGTACCTTACTGCGCAATACTTAGCACGTGGGTGGTTGTAAGTTTGGCGGTAAAACGAACACATTCATACTTCACAATGTAAACACTTGTAAATAAACTGTTATCACTAATAGACCTAAATGCGCAGATTATAAGATGTAATATCGTCACTGAATCACATCGGGCACTGGAGGACCAAAATGTTCCGTCTCGTTTTAGAGTTGCTTACTCGTGTTGAACGAGGCCTAGCTCTTCCCACAGTCCACGAAATGAATGTACTTCATTAAGTGCAAAGGGAAGGCGAACATAATGTACTTTACATACTTCATTTATTCACAAAACTATTTACGCTGTACAAAATATACATTAGGACGCCATGGTCCATGTTGTAGCGCACAAACACAATACTGTTACCCACGCTTCTCCAAGTGTCGGAACTCACTGACGCCGGTGAGGCGCGTGACTCTGTCCCCCTTCCACTGGGGCTGAAGCAGTCTGATTGTGCTGACCTCTGACGAAAGAAAACACATGGCGTTCAACAACTTTTTGGATTCATATTGAGGATTTGCATGTCACTATTAATGTCCGTGAAATTGTGTTTCTGATCGTCAATGTGCTGACCCATAGCTGAGAAGTGTCTGTGTTTGACGGCATTTACATGTCGCCAACTACAATCTCAGAGCAACACGCATTAGATCTCAACAGGCAGCTACACAGAGTGCACGGTTCCAACACCTAACATAAGTGAAACGACATACGATTTACTATTACACTTCCATACCACACCATTTTCACACTCATTATTTCTACTTCCAGATACTTTGTTTTCACAACATATACGCTTCTACGATAAAATCAACGTGCACCCCACCAGGACGCATAACATTCAACGCGTTCTTACAAATGTCACCAACTCAACATATTACGGCACACGAAAAGAACATGCTCCATCAATAATATTCAAGACTCTTAATAGCTCTAACAACAGTAGCTGCCCAAAATATCGCCAGACATTACAACCAAATATTTCCTAAATTGCAAGCAGATTATACAAATACTTACCTAACCGCAATTATGTATATAGTTATATATTTTTACGGACCCATTATATCGGAACATCATAAGTAATCAAATACTGTTGTGAAAACTTCATTAACCCCATTTTACCCCAAACAGTGTATATATAGCACCACATATTAATAATGTTAATGCAATGTATTTTTAACAAGGTATATATATACCACTGTTTTAGTTATGTGTCCAATTTAACAAGATTATCCAATGCCTATGCTCAACAAAACAAATAGTTTTCTAAAAGTTCAACCCTATTCCAAGACATAAAATAAGAATAATAGGCTTTATAAACTGATACTTTAGTATTTAAGATATATGCCAACAAGGTATTGCATACTAATATTTTAATCACAAGTGTCCAAACCAATAATTCTACATTTTCATATGGCTGATCAATAATCAATTAATGTAATTTAAGAACCAATTTTTAATGTATATTACTGAACTTTCTACTATTAATTTACACAAATGTATGTATATCTCATTCCACATTGTACAACCCAAATTAGATAGTGATAACATGAAAAATAGCATGTAATTTTATGGATGATGTAGAAATACACTCTGTTCTACTTGGAGGCTGTTCAACCCTAAATTCTGTGCAGTCAGTAATGACTCAACAGTTACCGTAATTTCTCTTCATCATTGGAGGCATTTTTTCTTGAACACTTCCCTTACTATGCCAGAATATGAAATGTTTCGTATGCAGTGCCAGTTGCATATGCACGGTCGTAAAAATACGTGAAATTGTTGTCCTCTGAACACCGAATAGCACTCTCTAAGAAGAATAGGACAGTCCGGTTTTCGTTTTCACTAGGAAAATCAATAATCTGGTTTCTTTACATAATTTTAAAACTTTACAGTTTGGTAATAACGCAAGCAGCAAGGCAAAGACGTTGAAGTTCACACCTGTTCAATCACGCATTTGTGTATTATGGAACTGTAGCCTTGGAAACCTGGATCCTTATTGTCTGCACGATCGTCTTCCGTTCTACACATTTTATCATGTTTCGTAATGTCCCCTCCCAGACCTAAATTAAGTTGAATACGTGCTTGTGTATTTACGTTTTCATTTATTGAACAAGAAAACATGTAGTCTGAACAATGAACAATGAAAATCAGACGCATCTGTTCCTGTGCATGAATCCTTGGTTATGTTACTTGGGCAAACTGCACTTAAAAATTTTCCGTCTGATTCTTCCTTTTAAAATCGCTTGAGTTGTGTGTGAAAGCGCCGTAAGCTGGGTCCCGGTGACATATTCCTCTTCTTGTATTCATCCGGAAATATTGTGGGAACATAGGCTGGATTTAGTGGGTGACCAGATCTTCTGTTTCCGATGAAGTGTGCACTACATATTCTTAAGTCGTAGGCTGCCAAAATGATCCATTGGTGCTAAAAATTAAAAACCAAAATTAAATTAAATCAGATCAATTGGACTTATTGCAAACGTGCAGTACGTATTGAACCCGAGTGACTTAGGCCCAAAGCCAATCATGATTTGATTTATGAAGGGAAATAGTACATTTATTGAAATACAGAAGTGTAATTGAAAATATTTCATCTGTGTAATGTCGAAATCATTAGCCGGAACATGACAGACTGGAGCCTGACGGATTAGCTCGACACAACATCATTTAGCTACTTCACAGCCGGAGACCCCATTAGTGGCGACCAGGAAAAATACAAGTCCACAAATAAGTCTTGGTCAGAAAGAGAAGGGGGCAGTTTGACACAAAGGAATCTTGCAACATGAGTAGTGCGCTGGGATATTTTTGGCGGACGGAAATTTCCGTGACGTCATGGAAAGGTACAGTAGTTGCGAGGACATTCGCTAGCCTAGGTTATCGCAGGTGGAAACTTAAATCACGTGACCACTTGCAGGCCAATCGCTAAAATTTGATGGAAGACCCAGGGATACCATCTTAAGGAATGATGGATGAGATATTCTCGTAACTTCAAAAGTAATTAGTAATAAATTATTGTGAGTACACGGATCGATGTAATGAACTTATTAGATGTCACATATAGAAAAATAATCAATAATTATTGGCAAATTAAATAAATTGAAGGCTGGATTTCTTGGAAACCAGACAGCTTGAATGTCATTGGCTGGACGAAAACCACGTTGTAAGGGGCGCCTACAAAGGCGCGAAATGTGAGGAGCTAAATCCACCCGTATCTCCTAAATCTATGATCATTAGGAGTTCATATTTAATCCAGCAAACATGCTAGCGGAGTGTATTAATTTGATATAAATTTTAACGTCCAATTCGGAGTGCAAGTGCCGATATTAAAAATCCACCCCCTCCCTCAGGGGTATGACGTCAATGAATCCGCGAGGGAAAGCTTCATCCATATATACGGGACAAGGGGTACTCGCCACCACACTTGAAATGAATCTCTGGAGCTGAACCGTCGTTCGCGGCTGACTTCAAATCCGTCGGGCGTACAGTAACTCAACATTTAATGGCGCGAGCATCCGCCAGTGTTTATAAAATGTGATCGCGCTCAAGCAACATGAACTGGAAGTAGTTAACGTAGGGCAGTGTTTGCCAGTTATAAATATCATAGTGAAGTAAATTGCACTGTAAGAGTGTAATATGAATTGCACCGCAATAAGTACGTAAATAACATACTGTGTGACGAACAGTACTTTGAGGGAATAATAGCCTGTACTTTGGAATATCGAACCGCTATCATGAACACTTCAAGAGGGCTGTATGAAACAGACGTATCGCGTCGGACGACATAAATCGCGACGGGCGTAAAGTTTGACACCTCGTCGTACGTGTCCATGTCCATTATGCGGTAATTGGATGAAGATTAAAACAGTGTAAAATATAAAATTTTGGGTCTAGGATATTAATTTGTTTTATAAAAGTAAAGTGTTCAGTGTTAACATTGTCAATGGTGGAGATTGTGATAATTAAGGTATTAGTGTAAAATGGTAATGTGCCAGGATATCATTTGTGGAACTACGCCATCAAGAATGGGGGAGTAATATGGCAGAGAGGGGCCGAAAGGAGCCTCTCATCTGCCAAGCTGCAATGGATTTCCGATAACTAAGATGAGTACAAATGTAGATAATATTTGGGAAATGTTAGTGTGATTGGAAAAATGGGAATAATTTGAGTATACTTGGTTACCTTCTGTAACAAGATGAGTCGCTTAACGACCCCATCCTAAATTTGTAGCACGGATAGTATTAAATAATGACGATGTAAATAATCGGGTCTTTTTAGGTATTCAGTTTGTTGTAGATGTAAATTTTGTAGATATAGGGTAGTACGTTAAGTCATGCATGCATTCATATTTCTTTGTAGTCAAGAATAATTTTCTTTACATTTGATTTTGGATATTATAGTCAAATAGACCCGATATGTGCTTTTCTGTTTGTCATTTTAACGAGTTATGTAATGACATTGAAGGAAAATCCAGCCTTGTCATACCAAAGTGAAGTTGTTAAATTTGTGAGAAGCGATAATAATAATAATAATAATAATAATAATAATAATAATTCATGAGATATTGGAATTTTTAGTGAGCAGTGCGTAATAATAAAATTTAAGTGATCAGGTGTTGAGTTTGTCGGGAATCATTTAATGACGGGATGTCGTCTTTAATTCGGAATTAAAGTGTGTGGTAATTTAACTTGATAAATTAATAATATTGAAATGTAGATCGGTGCTAATAATCCGTACATGTTAATGAACGTGTGGTTTAAATTACGGTCCAAATTTTATCTTTACGGATAAATGTCGTGTCTCAAAGTTGCAATTCATTAGCCGGAACACGTAGGACTAATATTATGAAACCATGATTGTCAAATTTTGGTAAATATAATCTCAAAATGTTAAGATTATTTGTGGAGAATGAATTAAGGCGTAGATCCAAATGAGATAGAAAAATGTTAAAGTATCTGCAGTCAGATAATAAAAGGTCGTACGATGTCAGAAGTGAATAAATAAGTCAGTTGATAATTCTGTGAGAAATAAATGAATCAAGGAATATTGAGATAAAAATTGATATAAATTCCGTACGAGAGACACTTAGGATATTGAAATGAGTGTAAAATGTACGGGCAGTGTCACAGAGAAATACTGAGTTACGTAGCGGGTAGAATTCGAACCCGTGACAGCACGTACGAAATAAATAGACTGCGTAGCTATTCGTTGAGATACAACGGATCTAAGGATAATGAAAGTTCAGATTCCACATAAATGATCGTATATTGTAAGCATAATAATGACGAGTGATGACAATCATGATGGCGTGATAATGATAATAATAAATATTGCAGATAAAGGATTGGACCGCCTTAATTAAATGAGCGTTGATAAAGATGTTAAACGGGAATCTAAATGATAATATGCAACCGATAATAATAATAATAATAATAATAATAATAATAATAACAACAATGTTAGGATGATATTAAATCATCGCGGTCAGATTAATAATAATTGTCATAATAATAACAGTAATGATGTCGTTGGTTGATCAGCGAAATAATTGTAATTGCGACCGATATCTTAATATATTTTGGCGGAAGTGACCGGTTCATTAATAATAATAATAATAATAATAATAATCTTGAGTGACATTATTAATAATAATAATAATAATAATAATAATAATAACTAATAACCATTTGTGTTTGCGTCCCGCATAATAATGATGATATTAATCAAACGTGACAGTGCCAGGAACCGTTGACTAATAATAGTAATAGTAATAATAATAATAATAATAATAATAATTATTATTATTTCAAGGATGATATTTTCGGGGATAAATGAATATTCTGACGATTGTGAATTAATTGGTGAAAACATCCATCTACTCGTATGTTTAAATAATATGAATAATAAATATTATAGTCATTTGTTACCTTGTTATTGTACGGTTTCCGCACGGGACGAGTTACAGTAATATTTGGTGTGTTTTACTTCGCTGGCGATGCGAGGGGAGGTCATCGGCACGGTATTTCCCACCGCTTCTCGTTATCTCATTTGTGGCAGTAGTCTACTGAGGCTACTTTGTAACATTCAAATCATGTGTAAATAAAATATAAATGCTAATTCAGTGGTATGGCATCAGCTGGACATCGTAAGATAGGAACTGTCCGTGTAATCCATTTTTCGTAATTCACGAGAAACATTATCCAGTCCGAGTACCGGTCTCGGAAAAATGTATATAGCCGGGGTACATCATCTTAGTTAAATCGAGAAGTCGACCGTAACATGGGTTATGCTCGGGCTCCCGATAGAAGGAAGCTATATCCGTGAACAACGGTTCGATTCAAATGGAATCGATCCGTAAGTTAATTGTAATTTCTTTCAGAAGCAACCCAGCAATATATTGATACCACTTGCGGTGTAGCAAGTGATTTATTTATGTAACATGTGGGGAAATTTAAATATCATTGCCAAATGTATCGAAGTTTCGTACGTCGGATGGCGTAATAAACTGCTCCTTCTGGCAATTATTTCAAAGGAAACCATTTTCATAATCTTTTTTATTGTAGTTAGATGATACCCTTTTTAAAGTTAACTGCATCTTCCTAGTCCTATCATGGAGTCCTTAAATTCAAGTTTACAATCGATCTTTCCCCATTTTAATTTTAATTGCTCCGTTCATTCCCGTGTTCTATTATGCCTCTATATTTATATATTCGTGGACTTAAAATAATGAACCGACACCCCTGAGATAAATGCTAGTCTGGGACTCGGGAGGTGGACGGGTGCAGTATGTGTAGGCCTACTTACTTCGTTCGGTTAACTGCTTGTATCCATCGCCTTCTTCGGTCCACTTCTATCGCTCATTTTGGAAAATATTAAAATTGTACTTCACTTCCCGTATTTGCGTAAGTACTGGAACATCCGACAACACAATTGCGTTGACTTGATATCCTTTTCTGTGCCATTATCATCGGAGTAACTACACGCTCAGTCATAACAGAACAGTTACTGCGAGTCTGGAGTCTGCCTCACGTGTTGTTCTCCGCCAGCTGCTAGAGCGATATGCGCGGTGCTTATAGAAGAAACATTGTATCATTGTTTGAGTCTGCAGAGATAAGACTAGATGTACTGGGAATTGAGGCAAGGAAAGGAAATTAAGGCAGGAGTTTTTGTATAGTTTCAAAAGAGGAAGTCATGAGTGCAGAATGTTATTGTTAATGTGAGTTATCAAAGCATAATGTGTGTAGATTTACACATATAAATTAGTAATATATTTGGTGTTTCGAGGATCAGAACTAGTAAGATGTACAGTATGAAGTTTGTTTCAACAGACGATGAATTACTGTAATTGCGAATCAACAGAAATTGTACTTGGTTAATACAGTGTTCTGATTTTATGAGGAAAGTTTGGATTATTCTGCTGCTGGCCAACTTTTGGTTCTCTCAGCTGCATTGTGGAAGCCAGGTGACAAAACATCAGAGCAGTTAGTTGCTTCACCTCCCTCTGTGTTTTCCCTGCCTGTCATAAGAGAAGACTAAAGGAGACAATCTAGGTGCAGAATTGGATTATGGCATTGGAATCTTGAACTGGACCCCCTGCCCTTCTGTGTGTGGGAGGGCTTTAAAACATCCGCTGGTAATCCCTGCCTGTCATAGGTGACTGAAACTGTCATCGGTCCCCTCCTAAGGGTTTGTTGTAGACCAATCAAAATTTGTGTGCTGTTTAGGGAAGGACCTCTTATGTGTGCAATTATACTCCAAAATACAGATGATGTCCACAACCTGTTCGATGGCAGTGTCATATACCCTGCAGCAGTACTTGCTAGACGACATAAGTACCCGCACAGCCGAATGCCAGAGTATATTATTAATTTATTTTATATTATTAAACTTTCTTTGTTACGGGGTTCATGCCTATCTGGATGACTTGGGGACAAGAGCTCTGGTGCTCGGTGACTCATGTTGACTTGTTGTCCAATGAAGCTTGCCACCAATATGGGCAATTTATGGGAGCCTATAGTGACAAGGTTGGGCGAGGAGATGTGAACCAGGCCTTTAGAGAGAAATATATCAGCCAAAAGTCTCTGTGGTGAGCAGTAATGGGATAGCACTGAGGAGTGGAAGCTGAGTGTTAGTCTGTCCTAGGCATCGTTCAACGTCGAGCCCGTGCAATACCTGCTTTGACCAGGTGGGTATTGGCTTGGCTTTGTGGTCAGCTACAGAGGTCCCTGTTTGGAATGGGTGGCATTAGGGGACAATGTTTTTGGATATGGGTGATAAATGTTGAAAGGCTGTCCTGGGTAGTCCCCCTTCCAAGTCTTCAACTTTTGATTCTCTGCGCGGTGCAACCCCATGGGAACATGCGCAAGGTAAAATTAAGGCATCCAGCTTCCCTAGATTACTGGTTGCCACCAGAACTGATGGGCATGGCTTCAAGTTGTTATTGATCCTTTTCAGTTGACACATTGATGGTACCGGTATCTACGCCGAACTTAAAGTTATTACGTAATTACGCAATGGTATTTCGATTCTCAAGACTTGTACATCAGCTCAGACGAAATTATCAGAGCACAAATCATTGAATCTATCTTGTGGGGTTATCTTCCACTGCGACCTGATCTTGAACACTGACGAGCAGATGGAAGGCATTTAAAAACCGCGGTGATACATCCGGCACATTAAACGCAAAGTCAATGATGAAGGCATTCCTGTCAGTGCTTTCGTTGTTTCCTTTTGTTGTCACTGTTAATGGAGAAAGACAAGGTAACACTCTATCATTGTGAGGCTGTATTCAGTCTCTCATACGATGCTATAACTGCCAACGCTTTGGACACGTGGTATCTCATTTGAAATGGGCTGTGTCGTCAGCTTTAACTAGTTTTTAGAGTAATTCTTCCAATAAATCCACTTCTGTCTGGATATACTTTTGGTGGTTGAACAGGCCAATTCTAGTATGGAATAAGCGTCCTCACAGATGGCACAGAAATGTTGGAGGAGGGCGTGATTGTGTTGCGTGCAGTTTTCATGCTTCCCTCCTGGTCTCTTCACATCTGCGCCGTTCCCCTCAAAAGAGTGCGATTATGCTAACCAGGCTTAATGTGGCATTAGTAACTTCACTCATTCTAATATTTACAGCTGAACAGCTCTACTTGAAGACGGAACGAGTTTCATCAAATGTTCGTACTTGCGAAACTTGTACGTTATGTCCAGGGTTAGATGTTTATTTTTTACTTTTTTTGAGCTGTCGAAATGTTGTGGACACTCTGCTTTGATTTCCGAGGATTCTCTAAGCAATACCACCTGAATGCGATGCTAAGATGCTCCCTTATGCAAGTTCACCGCCGAACGCTTTTTCGATACAGTACCGGTACTTCCTCAAATTACCACAATGACAGGACGTTAACACCAAGATCCGTAAGTATGTCGTAGTGTACTTTCGTGAGACACAGTCTCGAATAACGCGTTGATGGGGCTGAAATTTCTGGACGGTTGATCCGGGAAATCGTTTCTTTGAGGAACGGATAATGTGGGATTTTTACAATGATTTAAATAGGATGCACGCGGGACCACGTAATTTGAACGAATAATACGGGAGAATGTAATTTCCGGTAACGTATAATCGAGGTTCTACTGTACATGCATTTGTCAAATGTGAAATGGTTGTTGTTAACCACCAATTTTAGGACCTGCATGTAATCTTGGATCTCAGGTTTACTTAGCCCACTACAGTATGTGCACTTAGGTTGTTATGGGTAATGAGAAAGGTTTTTTTTAGTGTTAATGCTGGGATACATATTGTTGATATCGAATGAATGAATGGTGAGAAATGGTAGAATTTTCCAATTTTTAAAATTAATTCAACCATGTTATTTATGGATTCATTTGACTGGAATTTATAATTTTTACTAAGGAATTTCTGAATGAATTGGGTGAATTTGTATAATGGGCTAGGTCTATAATTAATGATGGGGCGCATGGGGACGTTGGTCTTACGGATTTTGGGGAAAGCTTTTGCTGTAAGTAGACCGGGATTCATATTAAGTAATTGTTTCTTCCTTGTTCTGTAAAAAGGAATGATGTGTTTTTTTAAGTTTGTTTTAGGAGACGTTGAATTTTCTAGGTCAGACTTTTTTATATTGATTGATGCCTGCCTGGCCATCAGATAATACAGATGTTGATTCCCATAGGGAATTTAAAATTTAAAATTGGAAATGAGACATAGCTCTCATAGTGCATTGGCACTGCTGGTGGCTTCAAGTAGCCTATGCAGTGGCCTCCACGGTATGCACTAGCCTTGCGTCTTGGGTGGTGTGCTAAGTCCCAACTGATGAGCCTAACTTAGCACACGAGGGCGAAACGCAGGCAACCAAGAATGACTTAGCTGAAAAATTTATAATGTCCAATAACGGACCATTATAGTGGTATTCCTGGAACAACGCGATAGCGATGCATGTCAACTCGAGCTGCTGCTTTATTTTTGCCAACAATGACTGTGTCATCGGCGAACCCAATAATACTAAGAGGGGGCAATTCTGCAGAAACTGATTTGCCATATGCTTGTACTAGGTTTTCTTCTGTTATCTCATCAAAAATGAAATCTGTGGCCAGGTTATATTAGGTTTGATATTCATTTTCAAAGCTAACATGATCGGCTTTATACCACGGTTCCAGTTTGGTAACAATAGACTTACGACATAAGTGACCCTAGCCTCCTTTGAACGAACGAACTGTAATACCTTCAACCTAATGTTCATCCATATTGTTGGTGTAACCCCAATTCACGCTGTGATCTGGTCAATATGAACACATTTGCATAAACTTTCTTCCATACAGTAGCAAAAATCCATATTACATTTTGAACGTTATCTGGTCATTGAAAAATAAAATAATTTAGTTGCTTCCTTCTTCACAAATTCTGGCTTTTAATTAATGTGCGTATTGTAAACTATGTAAATACCAACTTTTGTAAAATATTTTTAGCATAAGACCATTGTATTTAGTATTAAGTTTCAACAATTAACAGATTTAAGACGACCTTAAAATTAGTATTAGGCTGAAACTACCCCAATTAGGGCGAAACATCTTCCTAACTAGTGTTTATAATTCATATAGGATTTAATCACTACAAAATATAATTGTATTGAATAGGTGGACACAGTAATATTATTCTTGAAAGAATTTTACTTATTGTATTGCCCTTGTTGGATTTTGTAATAATAAGTTCATGATCTTTAATTTTCTTCTTGAACTTGACGTGTTCTCGTTCAGTGAAAGTTTCTTTGTATATGTTGCTATTGGTAGGTGTTCTTTTGTTTTTTAGATTCTGGATTTTGTTTAGTTTCCTGTTGAGGTCCAGTCTAACCTCTTCTTTCTTTTTAGGCTTCACTATCTATATTGAGGTGAGAACTTTAATTTCAACCTCATTCAACCACCCAACTCAAGGTGTACTGGCTAAAAACAAATATCAGATGGCCTTGCCAACCATACAGTATGCTGGACCTTTACCTATATTTTTGTTGATATTAACAGGAGTGTGGACATTTAATTTTATTTCATCATATCAAGATTTTTACTCTCACAAACCTTTGTTATGCAACACCAATGTACCATACTAGACTGTTTTATTTAGTTCTAAATGTAAAATTGTAACCATTTGTACTTTAATTGCATGTATCTTGTACACAGTAATATGTTATGTATCCTGCCCATTTTGTGACTTCAAGCTGAAGATGATGCTACCATGCTACTTAAACTTTAAACTAATAAATAACATGTTGTATACGTCATACGACATACTGAGTATTGAATAGTTGAACTTTTCCTCAATTCCAATTGTGAATCTCAGTTCAATACGGAAAATTGAAGTTTTTAACTTATAATGAAAATTTAATGTAACAAACCTAAAAATTTGTATATTGAGCCGAAATTTCAAATTTTCACTGATAGTGTGTCAAATTACGTAAGTTGCAATTTAAAAAATCGTATAAAATGTAGTTGTATTGACTAAGTGGACAATTCTTATACCATAGTAAACTGTCAATACGGAGTTATGATTACTTTTGTCACATGTAGAAAAAAAGTGACTGAAAAAGTGCTCGCCGGGCATTTCAGAAAACTCGTTCCTATACAGCTAATACTCATAACGCATGGTAAAACTAGCCAATTACAAATATCATGGGAAGATAAGCAAACCGCACAACAGTATGATTGGCGGGTTACCTAGACCCAGCAGCATGCAAAGATTGTGATGATGCGTTTCCTAAAATAAAATAAATTATTTACTGTGTTTGGGTTTGGAGGGCATTACATAGGATTAGTTTCTTGTAAATGAAACACCAAATGAAGTCAATTTTAAATAATTCTCTTAAGATTACGGTTCATGGGTTATTTGCAAAGACACGGTATTCTTGTTTCTGTTCGACTCATTGACTGAATTGTCAGCGTTGAGACCTTCGGTTCAGAGGGTTCTGGGTTTGATTCCCAGCCAGGTCGGGGATATTAATCCCCTCTGATTCTTCTGGTCCGGGGACTGGGTGTTTGTGTTTGGCCCAACACTTTTCTCTTCATATTCACACAACACACTACACTACCAACCACCACAGAAACACGCAATAGTGATTACATCCCTCCACATAGGGTTGACGTCAGGAAGGGCATCCGGCCGTAAAACAGGGCCAAGTCCACATGTGCGACACAGTTTGCATCCGCGACCCCACATGTGTGGGAAAAGTGGCAGAAGATACAGTATTCTTCTTTCTGCAAGCTGGTAGTAGTACCTGAAGCAAAGTAATTTTCTTCAAACTGTTTTCAATTAGCTCCAAAGAAATGATATATCCATTGTTATGGATCAATTGAGTTCTACTTGAGGAAACTTAACCCGCTTTCAGACTGTAAAACGCTTTGCCATTGGTTGATAACTTGAAGTGCATTTTTCTCTATTTTGCTAGTACTGCACATTGCACTCGGACACTGAAAACTTCGTTATGCAGTTATTCATATTTGTCCCTTAGTTAAGAGTTTTATGAAATTAAATTATCTTGCTCTATGATCACTTGTATTTTCTGGTACTTTTAATAAGCTGCCTATTTAGCCTTGTAACCGTTTACTCCATCATCCTTTTCCGTTACAGATTTTGAAACTACAAAACGTTTTTTTTCCTGTTTTATTGAGGTTAAGATGATAGTTCCTTACCATTTGGATTTTATAGATTTGCCTTATTCAATGATTTCAGACTGGGTTTGCGGTGGCCAGTGGAATCGTATGGTGCAGTTTCTAGCTGTTCTCATTCAAACAATACAGACAAGTCATATAGATCTTGCTGTCTTTTTCAATGGATGTTTGGAGCAGCAGCGAATGTCAGAGTGGGTTGCAGGACAGTTACGTACCAGGCAACGCATTAATCAGGCAAGTATTATGTTTAAGTACTATATGTACTGGAGATTATTTTAACCCATCAAGGCAATTAGAAATGCTTTCTGTGTTCTTAGTAAAGTCAAATCATTGGATTTCAGTTACATCATAAATTCATGGTTTGAAAACCAGCTGCTTAGTGTGGAGTCATTAAGTGTAAAATCACAAAGCCTCACAACCTATCCCTCTCAGATTTTAATAATGTCATGAATTGTATTCGTTGAAAAAGATTCTGATGCTTTTTAACACTTCAGTGGAACAATCGCTTACTTATAACTACTGTATTTGCATCTAAAGATTACAAACTGATACGTGGTGGGATCACATTACACTTGTGTGGCTCTCTGCTGTTCATAGATAATCTCTGATTTGGATCTCATACTTGCGCTGCTTTACCCAGAACACAGGAAGTGAACTTTGGACACGACTGTGTAGATTAGTGCCTGGAGCGCTACTTCTCAGTACACGTCCCCTCTTAAGTTCACTGGCTGTCCAGGTTTTATCTTCAGGAGGAGAAGGGGAGGAAGCCCACACCCTCTCCGTGGCGATAACACGCTACATCGGCTCTGACAAGTTATTTCTTAGAAGAGACTGCAGAGGGGGTTGGGAAGTAGTGATACTAAAGGAAGTGTTGTACCTGTTCCCATGTCAAGGTGCATCCACACCAAGACTTTTTTTGTTAACTTTGTTAATGAACACTGTTAACAATGTTCATGAACATTTTTGGATGTTAATAAACAAAATAGCATGTTTATTAACTTTCGAGCATGTTGATAAACAGAACTTCTGTAACTTCTGTGAATGAAACTTTTCATTAACTTCTTGCGTTTTGTTAACATTTCAGTTCGCACGTGCGCAAGGACGCACTTAGTGCCCGCAAATTTCGTTGCGCGGAATATGATGATTTATTTCTTCTAAAAATTGACTATCAAATTGCATACCAATATAAATGGTCCGTTATTGGACATAATACATTTTCCAGCTAACTCATTCCTGGTTGCCAGCGTTTCGCCCCCATGTGCTAGGCTGGGCTCGTCAGTTGGTACCTAGCACACCTACCAAGACGCGTGGCTAGAGCCTACTGTGGAGGCCACTGCATAGGTTAATTGTAGCCACCGGCAGTGCCAATGCACTATTAGAGAGACTCTGTCTCATTACCAAAAATTGATGCCTGCTTGGCCAGCAGATGATATACAGTAAAACCTCGTTAATTCGAAGTCGTTGGGACTCAAAAATCGGACTTCGAATTACGTGATTTCGAATTAACCGCCAATTCGCAATTCAGAAGTACGAACCCTTGCCGCATTACGAAATATTCTAAGGCCCGTTACTGCCTGCAGTTAACCTTGATTCACAGTTTATACCTTTCAAATGCCATGAAAAAAGAACTATTTCCAAAATGTATCCAAAAAGGTGCATTTACAGTATTCAAATAATGCACTTGCATATCTCACTGGCAAATATAACCTCACGCAACGAAAAAAGAAAAAAAAGCTCGATTCAAAGACGAGGTCTATGCTGGCTCTCATGTGCAAGTGCGTTATTCATTGGAGTACTATACTGTATACATTTTAGATGCCTTGTATTTACACAGAAAGGACCCGATGCCCTTAAAATCAAACTTTCCTATGACTCTATCCTTGTACGATTTCCCGCCATGGCACTTCTCTCGTACTTCAGAAATGTAAACACTTGCCGCTTCACAAAGTATTCTGAAACCCATTAATACATGCAATCACCTCGATTCACATTTTAAACCTTTCCAATGCCATGGAAAAACTATTTCCGAAATGTATCCAACAAGGTGCATATACAATGTTGCACTATTTTCTTTATTTTGTACCTTTATCAATTCTTTGATATGGTTGTATAAAGCTTCAGACACCTCAGACACCATAACTGAAATTGCTTGTTTTGATATTCTAGACAAATAGGTATATATCAGTATGTGAAATGTCTGAGTCACCAGTTGCTAGGAATCTTCAAGTTTTACCTATAAAACAAATAGCCTGTCATTACTGGAGCTGGCTTTTTGATAATCTATATCATTACTTGCAATTTCAGACCCAGTTGCTGTCAATAACAACTGTAAGTCATACCAATATAATATAAATGGTCCGTTATTGGACATTATAAATTTTCCAGCTAGCTCATTCTTGGTTGCCAGCGTTTCGCCCTCGTGTGCTAGGGTGGGCTCATCAGTTGGTACCTAGCACACCTACCAATACGCTGGCTAGTGCATACCGTGGAGGCCACTGCGTAGGCTAACTGGAGCCACCGGCAGTGCCAATGCACTAAGAGACTTTGTCTCATCACTAAAAATTTTTGATGCCTGCTTGGCCATCAGATGATATAGATGTTGATTCCCATAGGGAATCTGAAATATTTGTCCTGAATGAGCAAATTTATAATACCATTATAAATTTTCCAGCTAGCTCATTCTTGGTTGCCAGCGTTTCGCCCTCGTGTGCTAGGGTGGGCTCATCAGTTGGTACCTAGCACACCTACCAATACGCTGGCTAGTGCATACCGTGGAGGCCACGTGGTATTATAAATTTGCTCATTCAGGACAAATATTTCAGATTCCCTATGGGAATCAACAACTATATCAACTGTAAGTCATGCGAGGGCATTCTCAAGAAAATTTTGAAAGCCTGCTGCATCGTGAATTAAAAGTTCTGACCTAAATGTTGTCTCCAAACTTAATTCTACTTGCCTTTCCAATATTTTTCTTTGCCACACTTCGCGTCTGTACTTTTCTCTAATTGCACTCACTAAAATAATGAAAGCTGCTGCTATAAGTATTCTCTTCTTTGTAACCCTACATTGTAACATCACAGACAACTATTTTGGTGTGGACACAATGTTGAAGTTTAACAAAAGTTTATTAATATGTTGAGAAATGTTTTCATTAACAACTTTATTAACTTTGCTGTGGACTAACCATCAGACATGCTACCAAGTAGATATGGTATTAGCAGACGTGCCAAGTCTCCCGATTTTTCATCGTTCCTCCCGATCGCTGGGTCCGATCTCCCGATTTTCAGAGCAATGTCCGTAATTTTCGTATTTTAAACTCCCGCGGATTTCCTCGTTCCTTCGATATATGGCTGAGTATGGCTGGTCGATAGTAGTTCTAATAACGATAACAGACGGCAGTACGGGGCACGGTGCCCAGTCACGGGCTGCTCTTTGGTCTATGATACAGTCATTTTCTTTGCAAGCGAGTCAAGCGAGTAACATTCTCTTTGGAGTAACCTAACCTCAGAAACATAGTCGTCTACCTGGGGCAAGACCTGCAGAAGTGCTTGTGTTGTGCCTTAATATTTGTTTTGGCCAAAATGTCAAAAAAAAATAATACAGTGTTTAAAAGTGCTTATAGGAAAGAGTTTCCGTGTTTGAGTGAATCCAGAAAGGGACCAACGTTCACATATGTAGGTGCGATTTTTCAGTTGCACATGGCGGGAAATGCGATATACTCAGGCACATGCAAACAAAAAAACATAACTAGAGTGTTCAGTGTGTAGAAGGAAACTAGAAACTGAACTTTTCATGTAAAAACCGAGATATAAATCCTGTGACGAATGCCGAGGCGTTATTTATGTCATTTATAGTAGAACATAACCTGCCTATAAATTGTGCCGATCATGCCGGACCTTTGTTTCGCAAAATGTTTCTGATTTAAATCTAAGAATTTCATTTTTGTCCGTATTGAACTGAGAATGGAAGATAGGAAACTTGAAAGGGTCCACCTTTTCAATACAAAAATGTTACAGTTTATTTAAAACATATAATTACACTTGGAACTAGTTGCGACGCTGTTTGGGTGTGCTGGAACGAAAACAGCGGCTATCATTACAGAAATGTGCATGGAAGAAAGGGCGAAAGTTGTATCACATGTGGAGGTGAATGCATTTTCTGTTGCTACTGATGGTAGCAATAAATGCGACTTGAAGATACATCCCGTTGTTGTAACATTTTTTAGGCCTGAACTCAATGAAATTCAGAGTTGTCTACTCTCTGTGCCTAACTTAGAAGGGGATGCTACTGGAGCTAACATTGCCAATCTTTTGCTCTCAACTTTTCGGGAATTCTGCATTCCATTAAAAAACTGCTTAGCTCTTCGTGCTGATAATGCTCCAGTAATGATACGATTAATGAATCGTGAGGCGGGATGTTTGAAACGGGAAAATAGTAACATAATCATCGTAGACTTCTCTTGTCTCCTAATTAATCTTGCTGCCGGGAAGGGTGCTGCATACTTGCTCGTAAATGTAGATGAAATTATAATTGATATATTTTATTATCTGGAAAGGAGTGCAAAGAGGAAAGAAAAGTGCAGAGAATTTCAGACTTTACACAACACAGGGATCAGGAAAATTCTGAAGCATGTGCCTACTTGATGGTTATCACTAAGAAGGTGTTTAGATAGGATTTTGCTTCATTGGGACCCTTTGGTTACATTATTCAGGAGCGAAATTGTGAGTAAGGATTCTCAGATGGGAAGTTTGATGACTTACAAAATTCCTAAGCACACTTCAACTGCAGATGTCTTGTTTGTCTGAATTTAAGGATTGTCATAACCTTTCACCTCACTCCTCAGTTAAAAGGTAAACCCAGTCATCAGTTCCACAAAAAAAAAAAAAAAAAAAAAAAAAATACTTATGGCACTAAGAGCTGTGCATTGTCACGTGAAGAATGACTTTTCATGTTTTTTCATCAATTTTACATAAATCTTTTTGCCTTTTTCTCTCAAGTTTTATTGATAATTTTGAGAATCCAAACTTACCTCTTCAGTCAAGTATGCCGCACATCCACTTATTGAGGTCAGTTTTGGAGGAACTGTTGAATGTGATGGCACGTTTTGTGAAACCAGACGTTATTAAAAGATCATCCTCTTTCCTTGATGTAGATTATCATACTCCAGCAAATTAAAAGTATGATTGTGATCTGATGATGGGGAACTTTTGTTTGTTTTAGTGAACACCTTGAAGTTTGAGGAAAAGTGCATATTCTATAAGTCTGTTAGATATTGTTTCTCTTCGTGTGACTACATGGTACACAAATTTCCATTCAAAGATGAAGTTTTAATTAATGCAGAAGTTGCAAATATTTCTGCTATAAGTAAGGCATCATTTTCTAGCCTCAGATTTTTCATAAACAAGTGTCCGAACATTTTGACTTATGAAACGGAACATTTGGATGAAGAAACTGATATTCTGCACTCCCAGTTCTGTAACCTTCAGCTCGAAGAAACCGACCTGGCAAAAGGAAGAATTGTTGTTCAATGGGCATTGGTAGGTCAGATGAAATCATCTGATGGTGTACTTAAATATAACAGACTCTCTAAGGTGATACTATTTTATCAATTCCACATAGCAATGCAGAATGTAAAAGAATTTTTAGTAGAGTCACAAAGACAAAAACACAGTTCAGATCCTTGTTGTCTGAACAAACTTTGGAGAAACTTTTAGCCTTGAAATCAGTTCAGCAAGGCAAGTGCTTCGAGCAAAAATTTAGTTCAGAGTTTCTGAAGAAGGCTAAGTCAGCTACTGGTGTGTTGAGCAAAAATTAGTCGTTATGTGATCACCAAGTTGAAGGATGAGAAGTCACATGTTCTTACAGTTCAGGTATGTTCAGTATTTAGTATTCACATGTAAACGATGGAAAATATATATATGGACAAATAGGATTGTTAATGTATTGAATTATAATGAATTTGTACATGTTCTGCCATTAGTGATGTGTCGTAATACGTCGCGATTCGCTGCAAAATTTCTCCTGATTTTTCACTTTTAAAAGTTGGCATGTCTGTATTAGGTTGCACGGTACTGGCAGCTTGTGGTAAGGGCAGGGGTAGAAATACAAAGATTCCTGCAGTTAAAACCTGGCAAGTTCTCCATATCACATGGAAGGATGTGGGCTGGAGAAGTCCAGGTGTAATGTTACTTTGGAATATACATCACGCACAAGTCATTTAACAAATTGCAAGTGCATAAGCCAAACACGGATCTTGAAGGGAAAGAACTTTGGCCGAAGACTAAACACGGGTGTGGGTTGCTGATGGTATGGGGTTGTATGGCGACTTGGGATGTGGGAAAACTCCATTTCATAGATAGTACTATGGATCACAATGTGTATTTGGACATATGAAGGAAATACAGTAAAATTTTCGTTAATTCGAAGTCATTGGGACTAAAAATCGGACTTTGAATTACGTGATTTCGAATTAACCGACAATTCGTAATTCAGAAGTGCCAAGTCTTACGGCATTACAAAATATTCTAAGGCCCGTTACTGCATGCAGTTAACCTTGATTCACAGTTTAAACCTTTCAAATGCCATGAAAAAAACCTATTTCCAACATGTGTCCAAGAATGTGCATTTACAGTATTGAAATAATGCACTTGGATAACTCACTGACAAACATAACCTCACGCAACAGAAGAAAGGAAGAAAACATTATTCAAGGTCGAGGAGAAATCTATGCTGGCTGCCATGTGCAAGTGCTTTATTCATTGAATTCCTGTACTGTAAGGTGGAGGAGGATAAGTGTGCACACTTAATGTTTAAGTCCTTATAACATTGTTTCCTGTAACTATGTTTGTGACTTTAATAGATGTTTCAGTAGAAGGGAACATGAATATATATTGTTAAAATAATATACAGTGATAATGATTTATTCTGACACATGAGTTTACACAAGTTTACGTATGCGAACACTTAGACGACATATGCGGGTAATTGTGCGCAGGCTGTAGTCCAAGTGTGCGTATTTGTTTTCTCATTACATTTCCTTTCATTTCACTCGGTCACAATAAATTATAACAACTTTTTAACAATGATCACAAACAAATCCTCCATGTCCTTCATATGATGTACACAACTCATGCCACCAATCACCACATTCACTGCATTGTACCCAATCATCGTCTTCTCAAGATTCTTGACACCCAGGACAGATGTAGATATCCGGAGATTTTTTTCCTCTGGATATGCTAGGTCCAAATGTTAGCTTTCGTGAAGTTGAACGTTTTGGATAGGCCCTTTTGTATTGTTTCTCATTTTTTGACATTTGAGAATGTCTTTTTGCAAGCTGTTTTTCAGTTTTTGCTTTCATCCTTTCTTGTTTCTTCCTTTCTTCCTGTTCCTTAACATTGTTTCTCCACAAGACTACTCTTATAAGGAAACTATGTTAAAATCTCAGATTTCTGACCATTCCTTTTCCTTTTGATGTTATTTTCACACTTAGGTAGGGGGTGATTGTTTTTGGTTGGTATTTGGGGTAAGGCAGTGGGGCTGACTCCTTGAATTACTTTATTACTTTGTGACTCCTGTTTGTATCTTTGTCGTTTG
Organism: Anabrus simplex; assembly: GCF_040414725.1. Lineage (NCBI taxonomy): Eukaryota > Metazoa > Arthropoda > Insecta > Orthoptera > Tettigoniidae > Anabrus > Anabrus simplex. The sequence continues at coordinate 886,428,721 of NC_090265.1, read as the reverse complement.
TTACTACTTCCTCTCCTTGTTTGTCTCCATCTTTGTCCTGCTGATCACTGCTTATTGACTGATCAAGTTGTTCAACAATTGGCAAGTCTATCGTGGTTACTTCAGAATTCAAGAAATCATCTTCGGTGATCACATGAGGATTATATGGATGAATTCCTGTGTCTCGAAAAGCAGCTACAGCTTTTCCAGCTGTTGCCATTCTCTCAAAGGCCATGCGAATTAGACCAGACACTTCCATTTGTGTCACAGCTCTCCCTGGATTACTGCAAATCCATTTTTCTACTTCCCGAGAATAGAATTTCTTCAAAGGGGCAAATATTACTTTATCTAATGGCTGCAGCATATGATTAGCATGGGGTGGCAAAGTCAGTAGGACAATATTGTTTTGTCTGCAGAATTCTATTGCCGAAAGCGAGCAGTGTGATATGTGATTGTCCAGGATTAATAAAACTGGTTCATCCACTGTCAGCTTGACATGTTTGGCAAAGTGTTGCAGCCAGACTACGAAAAGCTTGGAATTCATGTAACCAGATTCACTCGTGTGTCCAAGAGTACCTGTGGGAGCATTATTGTAGAGCTCTGGCTTATTACGTTTATGGGGGAAAATCAAAGCTGGTAGTATGAAATGTCCTGTTGGATTCACACAACAAACAGCAGTACTATTTGACCTCTCTCTGCAGATTTTATTTTCTTCACCGATCTCTTCCCCTTTGTAACAACTTTGCAAGTCTTTTCAGGAACAGTCGAGCCGGCAGTCTCGTCCATGTTGAACAATCTGTGAGAAGGGAATTTGTACTTCTCCAAGCATTCCATAGGGTTCTGAAAATACCTGTCAACTTTCACCTTGTTGAAACCCATTGCGTGTTCTAAGCTACACTGCTCAGGTGTTCTTAAAGAAAGACCCGAATCCGCAAGAAATCGATACACCCAGTCTTTGCCGCCAACTTTTAGCTCATTATTAAACTGATGCTGCAATCCATTCTGCACAGCAAACTCATAAGCCACTTTCATTCACGTCTTGCGAGTCATTCCATAAAATTTGGCTTCCAGATCTTGAACATGTTTCAATAGCTGCGCTTCCATCTCTTCACTGAACACCTTGCTGTGCCTTCCCATTGAATTAGGTATGGTGCCCTAAAATTGAAAAAATGTACAATCAGTCTATTTGTCCACTGTAGTGGACGATTTCTTTCCGATGGTTTAATGACTTTCTAAAAGTTGGGAAAAGTAGAGGTCATAGTGTACACTGAGGTGGACATGGCATTCTATGACATAGTCTGATTCATCTACTGACTAAATTTGTAACTGCTGGTAATATCAATATGTTACCTGGCAGTGGTTGCCAGAGTTACCAATCTAGGGTGTGTTCACACATTCACACAGTTGTCCAGATAACTGAGAATGTAGGTTGGTATTTTTTTCTGTTTGGGAGTGTTTCTATTAGTCATGAAATATTGGCATTCATGGGTTGGCATAACTGATTTTCACGTAGCTTTTGTTAAAAAATCGTCAACCACAGTGGACATGACTAGCATTGAATGTTTGTATTCTTAGACCCTGTGGTAGTCATAACCTGACAGTTGTTTGGTGTGCATTACTGTCAGTTTTAGGTTTCTTATTTATGTAGTGTACTGATAATTGACGTAAAATGTTCAGGAATAATAGACCAAAGTATAGTGCTGAAGATATTTTAAACCTCCTGGAAAATGGTGATCTATCTGAAATTGAAGAACTAGGAGAAAATGAAGACTTCCATGCAGAAACAGAGACTGATGAATTCGTCTCACTCGTTGATTACTTGCAGCAAGAAGGTGCAGGCACATTTCACAGTTAATCTAATGATTGTCACATTGATGGCCACATTCCTGAAGAAAATAATCCTTCAAAAAGTAATGAAGGTAATGAACATTTACTGAAACATACATGCATGACAATTGATGAATTATCAAGGACATACTTTATTGATCAGGAACTGACACAGAAGAAGGGTATCTCTTGGCGTCCTGGGACCTATGTTTCACCTCCCATAAGTTTCTACCAACCTCCAGTGAGTAACGCATACCAGTTGCCCAGTCCAGCTTTTTACTTTGAAAAGTATTGCAATCAAAATTTACTTGAGGAAATAGTTGAAAATACGAACTTGTATGCAGTGCAGAACACAGCTAACTTTCCACCTACAACAGTACAAGAAGTAAAAACTTTCATTAGAATTCATTTACTTATGGGAAGCTTGAACTATCCACGAGTTCGTTTGTATTGGGAACCTAAATTGTGTGCCTCTGATATCCGAAAACGTGACATTGAACAGATTTTTTAAATTGCGCCAAAATGTGCACTTTTTAGATAACAGAAACAAAGATCCCAACAACACAGATCGTTTTAGGAAAGTCAGTCCTTTGTTTGATGCAATAAAATCTAGATGTAAAGAGTTAGAACTGGAAGGTAAAATCTGCATAGATGAACAAATGATACCTTTCCAGGGCCAGATCGTCAGACAATATGTTCAGAACAAACCTACTAAGTGCGGCTTGAAGGTATTTATTTTGTGTGGAGAGTGTGGCATGATGTACGACTTCCTCCTTTTTCAAGGTGCTTCAACGCCAATAAATGCAGAGTACAAACAATTTGGGCTTGGAGCTACTGTTGTTATGCAGCTTTCCAAGCACATAAATGTGCCATTCCCTCAGTTGTATTTTGACAACTATTCTAGCACGTATTGGCTATTTCAGTGGTTACAGAATAAAGGTATTTGTTCTACTAGCTCAGTTCGTGTAAACCGGTTTCTTAGCCCACCTCTTCGTGCTGATGCAGATGTACAAAAATATTAAGTTCGAGGATTCATGCAAGAGGTAATCGGTAATGATGGCGCTGTAATCCTTACGAAGTGGTTCGACAACACTTCCGTGATCATGGGATCTAACTTCCAAGGAATTGGGAATGCTGACAAGAAAAAAAAAGAATTCCTCAATGTTCCGAGACCTGAAGTTGTGAGACACTAAATCACTTGCATGGGTGGTGTCGATAAATTTGACTTTCTGATTTAAATTTACTGTACCTTCATACGCTCAAGAAAGTGGACACAACGACTATTTACACATGCCCTGGACATGGCCATAACCAATTCATGGTTAGTATGTGCGTGAAGCAAAGGTCCTTGGCCTTCCTGCAAATAAAACATTGGATTTGATACACTTTCGCCAGCATGTAGCACAAGCATGGATTATGGCTGGTAAACCCATTGCAAAGAAGAGGGGCCGACCGTCAATTGAATCCGTGCCATCAGTTGTACCGGCCAAGAGAAGAAATGAGCTGAAACCAGTAGAGCATGTGCGGTTTGATTCAGTCGGCCACTTACCTTGCTTTGACGAACAACAGTCAGCGTCAAGGTGCAAAAACCCGGGGTGCAAAGCAAAAACGCACGTGAAGTGTGCCAAGTGTAGATTACACCTGTGCATTGCAAGAGACAGAAACTGCTTTCAACAGTTTCATACAAAGTAACTGACTATGAATTGTGACGTCCCGTGGCCTCCACCGCTCTATTCACGCTGACGCTCCTCCAGGGTCGCCCCGGCCTTTGTAGAAGGTCCGGATGCGTGTTCAAAGAATAAATGAACTGTTTCTGCTCACCAATTTAAGTCTTTTTCTAAGCGTTGCTTCACTACATCCTATTTTGTTACCAGCAGCCCTCTGACTAGCTCCCGCATTGTCTTTTTGCTTCATGAAACTGCTTGTGTGAGACATGATTTGTCAGTTTTCTGTCTGTATTTTCCCATATTTTATTTAAACTGCAAGAAATAAACACAAATAGTTACCTCCATCATACATCAAATGATCTCGTAAGGTCGAAATACTGTAATTACAAGATAAGGCACCGTAAACTCAGCATCTCATATCAGCAGCTGTGTGGTGGACATGTGTACGCACACTTGAATTAGGCGCGCACATTTGCCCGGCTGTTCAAATGTTTTGTTTGATTCACAGTAGATGGCACTAGTGGTACCATTTGTAAGTGCGAACAACGGAATCCTAACTACCATTAACAGCATTCTTCGCAGTATTTAAGGCAGACAGGTGCCGTTATTCTGGACAACTCAGGGGCTTCTTACTTCATTAAAACATTATAGTACATATGGTTAAAAGTAATTTCTTACCTTTTCTGAATTCTGATAGTTCAGATAATGCATCCAAGCTGCTGAAACCACCTTGCATGGAACACATCACCACACTAGACACTCAGCTGCCGACGAGTGATGTCAACAGCTGAAAAAATTGACTGTGTATACTTAGCCGCCTGCGTACACTTACACTTCGCCACCTTATGCATTTTAGACGCTTTGTAATTACACAGAAAGTACCTGATGCCCTTAAAATATTGTAGCTAATCAAACTTTTCACACAATTCAAAGACAAGGATAAATTGGACGGTGTTATGCATGACTTGACCAAGCGCCAAATTGTTATTTCGAGATATTGACGTGAACGCGTTTATTAGCATAAAAATTCGAGTCGTGAATGGATTGGCAGATTTCTTTCACCATAAGAAGAACTAAGGTCCTTGTACGATTTCTCGCCATGGCACTTCTCTCGTAGTTCAGAAATGTAAACAGTTGCCGCTTCACAAAGTATCTTAAGACCCATTAATGGATACAATCACCTTGATTCGCGGTTTAAACGTTTCAGATGCCATGGAAAAAACGATTTCCAAAATGTATCTAACAAGGTGCATTTACAGTGTTCAAATAATGCACTTGGATAAATCACTACAAACATAACCTCACGCAACAAAAGACTACGAAATCACACAATTCAAAGACAAGGATAAATTGGACGGTGTTATGCATGACTTGACCAAGCGCCAAATTGTTATTTCGAGATATTGACGTGAACGCGTTTATTAGCATAAAAATTCGAGTCGTGAATGGATTGGCAGATTTCTTTCACCATAAGAAGAACTAAGGTCAGTTCTATTTGCAGACCAATCACCAACTGCATAGCAAGTCATTAAGTGTCTGATTTTCCATAAAATGTCGCTTAGTCAATTTCAAATTTCTGAAGTAATTCATTCTTTCTGTTTCGCATCAACTGACCAAGTGACAATTTTGTCGGTTGGTCATGTGATGCATATTAATGTTATGCTTTTATTTATGTTTTACATTGGGGATTGTTACTACGAAAGGGTAATAATCTAGGTAAACAGACGTATAAATAGTTTTATGAGTAATGTTGAACAAAACTTCTGTTTATTATTCTACAATACCGTTAGCATACATACAAAGAAACATATTATCCACAGTACTACATACTGATATTTTACAGATGGTTTCACTTATGCTGGTGTATCTACTTGATATCACTAATAACAGAAATTGAAATAAACTTCAGAATGTTCAGTCTGACACAGGAATGGGAAGTATCATCAGCTTCATCTAAGTTTCCTCTTCAACAATGAAATGAAGTTCCTGGCAATCGAATCCATCAATATCGTCTTCAATACCCGGATGACTGCAGAGTTTACGATAAAAATCAGTGGCATCTTTTGGAATAAGTGACATCAAAGAGCGTATGTCGTTGAGCTTTGCTTCTGAAATGGATTTTCCATTCGGCCACAGAGGTGTTAACACATTGCTAAAATAGTGGGTCACGCCATTTTGTGAAGGACGACCAACAGCTTTCTTCTTCTGAATGTTTATTTCAACTGGCTGTCCTTTATATATCTGCTTGAAGATGCTAAATGGTTTGTCTTTATGTAACTCTATCTCTTTTACTTTCAGCCAGTTTATCTTCTCTCTCAAATTATTTGTCTTCCGGTTCACGATTTGTTTCTCAAATAAATCTGTACTTTTAAAATCCTCAGACTTCATTCTGTGAACAACTAAGGGATTCCTCTTCCTACAAATTTTCATCACATTGATGTAGTCCTCTGCTGTATACAACCTTTGCTGAAGTTTCAGTGCACATTCTATGTCCCCGAAATCACTGTCATTGGGGAGAAAGCTGTGTCCTGGAACAAGGAAATGTTGAGCGACTTTTTTCACTGTGGGATGCTGTTCTAAGATAGCTTTTAACATCAAAACCGTTTTTATGTTTCGGTTCTGTCCTCCACAGGAATCTGACCAAAAGATTACTTCTTCAACAGCTGGTAGCTCTTCCATTAAATATTTCATCAGGCATGAGGATACCTCCTGTGATCCTCAGCCTGCCTCACCCTCTAACCAGACATAGCAGTGTCCTCTTTCATCCTTACCGCTGCGTATTCCTACGTTATAAAGCCATAACTGCCTTTTATAAAAGACTGTATTTGTAGGAATTCTAGGCAATGACAAGGTTGTCTCTAGGTCAAAACAAAGAACTTCCAGGGCGCCATCTTGTTTTGCCTTCGACATGTCCGATGATCTCATGTCCTGCACAATTTTGGTTTGTTCAAGATGATTATCTTGTTTTGATTTAAAATTCCTCATCTTCTTATAACTTGCTTTTGATACAGGATTTGAAACCTCGTCCTTGTACATATCATACATGACATTGCCCGTTATTTCAGGGGCAAGAAATTCTGCTTGTGTATCGCTTCTCCTATAGTGAGATTTGTAACGTGGAAACTTCTTTACGTGGTTTATGACTTCTCTCAGTTTATTTTCAGGGAGTTTATTTCTTCCACCAGCCAATCCACGATGATCCACAACGCCCCTTGGTGATTGTACCTTCTTAATTGCCAGATGGACCTTTCCACTGGAGATCCTAAATGTTTGCAAGAAGAAGCTTTTGCATACTTTGACACCGCGGATGGTGTAAGTTCTTGTGGCTGTTCTTTTGTTGGAGTCCTTCACTCTTCCGTTTGACATCTTTTGTTGTTACCATGGCACAAATAAGAGCTGTTTGTGCATCGTGTGATGTAGTACTATAGGAGTTTTTAAACTCTTCTTTCACTGCATCAATTCCTATCTTGTTCAGAAATTTACATGAACAAATGTATTCTCTAAATTCTTTGGGTTCTTTAAGATATCCCCGCTGTGTGATATAGGTTTCATTTTGAACACATTTCATCTTCCTAATTCTTTGATTCTGAAATGGATGTTTTCTTTTCCGACCTTTTCTTGGTCTCCCTTCTCCCAGAGAATCATTATTTTGAGCTTCCAATATCTGAGATGCTTCATTCATCGGCTGAGGAGTTGAATAATGTGTCTGGTTAGACGCATAATTAGAGATGCTGGAGTCTAAAACATGTTCATTAGTAGCATTACTATCATCGAAACTAACGTCTGTATGGGAATGAGAGAAGTGATGTTCGTCCAATAATACAGGAACGGACTGCTGCTGATCTTCAGACCGTGTATTTTCCTGTAAAACAGAAACACTATATTGTGGAGTAAGAATGTATTTCTTCCTAGAAAAACCTTACCAGACTCTGATCTACAGTATCTGCCTGGCAATGCTATAGGATATGATAGTGTTGTTGCGTCCATTCTTCCCTGAACAAAGTTTAAATCACTAGAGCATCTCAGTTTTAAATCTGAATAATCACCCTGAATATTGCTAGTCGTGGCTGTATTACACCTCAGAACAGTACTCTGGGTAGCATGACAGCATTTCATTGGACTCGGCTCTGTCATTCGGCTGGAAAAAATGACATCTTTTGGGGATTCGTAAACGGGTGTCGCAATAGCTGGTGTCTGTGGATGTAAATCAGGCTCATCTTCCTGCATAATGAGAAAGGAATATAGAATGGTGAAACTGTAAGTAACATGTATTTGCCATGTATGCTAGTGGTACTGTGATATAGACTGCACAACTAACCTGTAATAATGTTTGCAAGTAGATTTCCTTCCTTGCTAACTCGACAATTCGATGGGCTCTTGAGGAAGACCTAAAATGATCCATGCCAAAACAGAAGTGAATAGTGTTATTAAGCACTCTCTAAATAATTTTGTTGATATGAATACGGTAGACAATCACGGAGAAACTTCACTGTTGTCACGGGAATAAAAAGGCGGGAAAGAGCAATATGCATAACATAACCAAGCGACTGGCAAATTTCGTTTAGTCAGGTGATGCAAAATTCAATTGCATGAGAGTTTCTTTGGTCAGTTGATGCAGAAATATCTTCAGGCGATATTTAGATTGGCGCATGGTCCTAATCGATTTATTTTTTATATAAATGTTGTTCGAGAGTACGAATATTTTTTTTCCATGTAGTTTGAAGCCTCGGCTACCAGGTGGTGTAGATATCTCGAAAATTGAGAATTGGCGCTTGGTCAAGTGATGCATAACACAGTCAGATTATGCTGGTTCCGCTATGCAAATGCATTATTTTTTGGATTACTGTACTGTTGGTGTTTTTAGATGCCTTGTACTTGCACAGAAAGTGCCAGACACCCTTAAAACATTGTGGCTTATCGAACTTTCCTATGACGAGGGAATAAAGTTTCTCGCTTCCGTGTGCATTGCAACACACTACAATGACCCCCAACCTTTCTACGATTTTCCGGCTGGCACTTTCTCCTTTAAAACCATAAGACTGTTTGGGGTTGGCATTAAAAGAAAGCAATGCAGTTTCATCGGCAAGGACAATATTGTTCGGTGCCTACGAATTGATTATATGAGTGATGCTTTTTCGTCAAGTGTCGGCATCGCTATTGTTTGTGGATTCTGCTTTTCCACACACTGTCTGCTGCGTGATATTACGGCGTTCGTTAAAAGGTTCAATACAAAAGAATTCAGATTTCATTCAACTTAGCAGTTATGAAGCACACTGTTGACGCTCCGGAGTGAGTGCAAGTGCGGCAAGCGGAGAGCTACCCCTCCATGTTCCAGAACACTTGTTCTATCATGACGCGGATAAATTTTGAATTCAAATTACTCTAACATACTGTTGTTTCAAAATGTAAAGGCAATTTCGAATTAAAAGTTTGAATTCCGTAATGGGGCTGACATTGTACTTCAAATTACGAATTATCCGTATTTCGAATTAAACAATTTAAATAACACACAAGACCGTATGTCATGTTTCCGGGAACGAGAGCTTCTTTGAATTAGGTGGGATTTTGAATTAACTGATATCAAATTATCTAGGTTCTACTGTAATTGACACAGAGTGCAGAGAAATTAGGCTTGTAGAATTGTTCCACTTCCTCCCATGGCGGCTGCCTGAAACATAAGACCTATAAGATAGTCGTGTAGTTACTCGATAGGCCTAATTGTCCCTATAAACTCGATATCCCTCTACAGTCTCCAGACAATGTCATTAAAAATTTGTAGAATATATTAAAAGAAAACATACGCAAACATCCCATATCTCTTCAGAATGACCTCAAAATTGCCCTTCAGACGGAATGGGAAAAGATTGAGCCCTCTTATTATGAAAGATTGGTTTGATCTATGCCAGATAGGCTTAAGGGGATGAAAATAGTGGATGTCACACTAGGTACTAACTGTCCACATGTCCTTCGCTGAAAATATACAGACTACTATTTTCATTGTTGTTTAAAACTTGACCTAAAAATGTATATCTGTGTTGTAAATGTGTATATTATATCTATATATATAAATTAAGAGTTTTGTCTGTACATTGCTCAGAATTTAACAAGGATGGTATTTCTGTATTGGTCGTATCCATAGTAGCAAGGAAATGCACTTTTTAATTTTACGTAATTTCTGTATGTATGTACAGGCATCACAAGAAAACGGCTGAAGAGAATGTAATGAAAATCGCTATGTAGTGTCCGGGAATAAGTCGCTATAATCTAGGCCATAAATAATCTTATTCACGCTGTGAGAAATGATAGTTTAGGGGAAGGCCTAAAATTTAATTCTCAAATATTTATTAGTTGTCCTATCTTATTGAAAATCGGTATGCAAAGTCGGGAAGTAAGTTGCTACAATCTAGACCATAAATAATTTTATTCACGCTGAGTGGAATGGTAGTTTTGGGGGAGGCATAACATTTAAATATAAAATATTTGTGTTATTAATGGTCCTATCGACAAATACTACATTACTTAAGTTATGTAGTATCAAATTTCCGATCATTTATGACTCGTACATTTTTACCATACCGGCTATGGTAACAGAGATATTCATTCATGAATTTGGATTTTTGTTGCTAAGTCCATATCACCGCCTAGTCACGAGAAAATGGGTAAACAGTATTTTATGAAAATCGTTATGTAAAGTCGGGGAATAAGAAACTACAGTCTTCGCTATAAATAATTTCGTAAGACGCCCTAATATCACAGAGTCGAAAGAAAACTAAATGTGAAGGCCTACAATGCAGAAAGCTCATAACAATGAATAACAATAACATTACATTGACAATTGTTTGTTGTGATTTCCTTTGTGTCTTCTGTTGCCAGTTATGTCTGCAAGATGGGATTTCTGCTGTATACAGAGTATTTTTTAAAAATTTGCTTTACGTCGCACCGACACAGATAGGTATTGTGGCGACGATGGGATAGGGAAGGGCTAATAGTGGAAAGGAAGCGGCCCTGGCTTTAATTACGGTACAGCCCCAGCATTTGCTTGGTGTGAAAATGGAGAACACAGAAAACCATCTTCAGGGCTGTTGACAGTGGTTTTCAAACTCGCTACCCCTCGAATGCAAACTCACAGCTGCGCGCCCCTAACCACACGGCCAACTCACCCGGTCGTACCAAGTAAAACAGCCTGCCTGAACATTGGTGGGAAGTAGCTGCGGAGTTCGATAACTTTCTTCTCAAGCATGCTATTCCTCTGTTTATAAATTTTCTGATACTACTGGTACGTAACAAACTGCTTCATCATAGCATTCGAGCTATTCAGTTCCTACCCAGGCACTGATTGGAATAAGCAGTGTGTATATTTAACGGAACAATGGCAGAGGAGTGTTCACGGCATTCTGCGGCCTGGTCATTCCTGCACTGGAACTTTGGATTATTAGATCTGCATCGTAGTATTGTTGTACCAGTATAAATGGTCTTTATAAATTTTCCAGCTAACTCATTCCTGGTTGCCAGCGTTTCGCCCCCGTGTGCTAGGCTGGCCACATCAGTTGGTACCTAGCACACCTACCAAGATGCTGGCTAGTGCATACCGTGGAGGCCACTGCGTAGGCTAATTTTTAGCCACCGGCAGTGCCAATGCACTATGAGAGACTTAGTCTCGTTACCAAAAATTGATGTCTGCTTGGCCATCTGATGATATAGATGTTGATTCCCATAGGGAATTTTTGGTAACGAGACAGTCTCTCATAGTGCATTGGCACTGCCGGTGGCTACAATTAGCCTACGCAGTGGCCTCCAGCGTCTTGGTGGGTGTGCTAGGTACCAACTGATGAACCTAGCCTAGCACACGGAGGCGAAACGCTGGCAACCAGGAATGAGTTAGCTGGATAATTTATAATATCCAACAACGGACCATTTATATTGGTATTATAAATTTACTCATTCGGAACAAATATTTCATATTCCCCATGGGAATCAACATCTATATCGTGGTACTGTTCGTTAAAAGTGAGAAAATATGCGGGTTTTCATTGGAGCGAATATTTTATGATAACATTGCTTTTAATCCCTACATTCCTACTGACGTTTTTGTAATGGCCTAAGTTCACTGTAGTTAGGTAAACCACAAAGACGGTCTTTCTGAGAATCCCGTAGCGAAGCATGGGTACAGCAGCTAGTTGTGAATATAATTGCCTTTTGTATCTGTTATATGATTGAATAGAATAGATTTATTTATCAACAGGTTATTTTCCCAATTAAAGATGATTCAATAAAACATAATATACAACAAATACACCTTAAGTAAATAACACTAATTTCCTAAAATAATAACCAATTTCAAACTAAATCTAGAGACCATTTTTATATGCATATTTACAAAACCTTAAATAAATAAAATAAATAAATAAATAAATAAATAAAACTCAATCTCCTTAAATAATTGACATTATTAAACTACATGTAGTAACATTTACATATTTACATATCTTACATATAGGGCCTTACATTCATGAGGTCATTAGGGCATGTCCTATTTTAGATGGGGGTGAGTGAAAAAGGTCCACTGATTCACCCACCTCATTCAGTGATGTTAGTGCCCTCACAAGCCATGCGTTAGCCCGGGCCACAGTTCTCACTTTAGGCAGATGAGAAACGTACCCTTGTGCCTAGTATTGCGACGAGGAACATGTAATGGAATCAGCTCCAGTAATGTTGAGGAATCCACTCTGTTCGTCAGACACTTATAAAGAAAGAGGGCATTGGCACATCTGCAGCGTGAGTGCAATGTCCTCATGCTCATAGTCTCACAAAAAGACTCGTAATTGGACGAAGAGAGAGAAATACCCAAACCCTTGTAGCTGATCCATTTCAAGAACCTTATTTGGACTCTTTCCAAGTTTTGTATTAAATACTGCTGTGAAGGCAACCGCACCTCTCAACAGTATTCTTACGATGGCCTGATTAGAGTGCAAAACAAAGTTATTAGAGTTCTAGGAGAAACAAATTTGGCACAATTTCTTTTCAGAAAGCCAAGTAATTTAAACCCTTTCCTAGAAATCTTGTCTAAATGTTTCTCGAAGGAAAGACCGTAGCAGTTTGAAAGTGACACACCAAGATCATTTATTTCATTCACACAAGCTATTTGGTTATTGCATAAATGGTAAGGGTAATTTACTGGTTCCAACTTGCGTGAAAATGTAATTGCGTTGCATTTTGAAGTATTCAAACCAAGCAGCCACTTTTTACTCAGTAGGTTTAAGTCAGACTGTAACAACTTACAGTCCAACTCGCTATTGATTACCGTAAAGATCTTTAGATCGACAGCACAGAGAAGGCAATTACTGTGTTGTATAACTGATGTTATATCATTTATGAATATGACAAAAGAGGGCCCAGTAAAGAGCCTTGGGGGATACCTGAAGTAGGGTGGTACAGATTTGACATAATACTATCAGCTTTTACTACGCAAACTCTATTAGTGAGATAGCTTCCAATCCACTCCAAAGCACTTCCTCCTATCCCATATACTGAGTAGAGCATCATGTTGAACTGAATCAAAGGCTTTGGAGAAGTCCATATAAACAACGTCCACTTGTTGCCTCCTATCGAGAGATTCAGAAATGAAATTGATATACGCCACCATATTGGACACAGTAGAGCGTTTCTGTACAAAACCGTGTTGCGCTATATTAATATACCGTGAAACTGAACTGTACAGTCTCTTATACACGATCTTCTCTGCCACCTTTGAAATTAGGGACAATAACACAACGGGCCTATAGTTGTCAAACATTTTGTCTCCTTCCTTGAACACTGGTATGATCTAACCTTTCTTCCACTCACACGGAAAATACCCTGACGAGAATGACATATTTATGATGCTCAGTGGCCTACCTAGCTCAGATGCGCATTCTTTCAATACTACTGCGGGTATGTCATCTGGACCACATGATTTGGAGGTATCCAAAGAAGCAAGAATTGAATATACCTCTGCTGGAGAGATCACTATTGAAGTTAGGCCTATATCGCACATGGACGAAGCAATAGGTATCTGCAAAACTGTCCAAGATGCTCCTCTTTTCCTGTAATTCTTCCCTGTCCTGAAGCATAGTAGATGGCAGGCGAGATGACCTCCGTTTGTTGTTTACAAAATTCCAGAACACTTCGGGTTGGCAGCTAATTTATTTTCCATCGAAGTTACATAGTTTCTGTATTTTTTGAGCTGAAGACGCCTAAATTCACTGCGTGTGGTCGAAAATTGCACATAATCACTATTATGGCCTGTTTTTTAAAACTTCCTTCTTGTAAAGACATTTATATGTACACTCAAATTTCATATCCATGAGACTTGTAGGTGTACCACTTTCGCTGTGAGAGTTTTTTACCGTATTTACCCGAATAATCCCCGCCGTCGAATAATGCCCGCGCCCTCATTTTAGGAAGGCTCATTTAAAAAAAATGACATTAACTAAAATTCCTTCCATCAAAAGAGTAACGTAGGCATAAACAAACATTAAGTATCGCTCTGCGGGGTCCATGTGGTCTTTACACAAATATGAACATGTAAATTTATGGATATAGCTGCTTTGCCTGAGTTGTTAAAAATACATTATTACTGCTATGAAATATACCGTATTTTCCATAGGTATTTCATTAATCTGAATTTACAATAGGCTTTATTCCCTGTAGATGGAAAGATTCGTTGTTTCTTGTATCACTAGAATCCTCTCCTAAATTACTTACAAGTTTGTCACACTTCATGTCTAAAACACTTGTCACATGTGGTCTCTTTTTACTGGACAGTAACACGACCGATGGTGAATAATTCTTTTCGTGCAATGTAAACATAAGTAGACACACCGGTGAAATCTGATGTTAGTTTTGCGATACAGTAAAACCTTGTTAATTCAAAGTCTTTGTAATACAGAAATCGAATTTCCAATTATGTTATTTATAGCCATCGTGTAATTCAGAAATGCCAATAGGTACTATTTTACAAAAATCTAAAATCAGTTTAGAATCAAAAGTCTGAATTGTTTTCCGTTTAAGTATGATATATGGGGACAGTTTTCTTCCATCTATGGTTGCACAAAGCATAACTGTACACTCAGCATCGAAAACCAGGTGAGCCAGGAGCGCGTTGGCAACCTTGACGCAAATAAAACCCGCACCCCAATTTCGTGCCTCAAATTTAAAAAAAAATATGCGGGGATTATTCGTGTAAATATGGTACTTCGTCTGGGCAAGTGTCTTCCCATTCTGTATCTGTTACCAGACTGTGCATGTTTGAATGCTGCATTGATATTTGTCCACCGAGCTCGATAGCTGCAGTCGCTTAAGTGCGGCCAGTATCCAGTATTCGGGAGATAGTAGGTTCGAACCCCACTGTCGGCAGCCCTGAAAATGGTTTTCCGTGGTTTCCCATTTTCACACCAGGCAAATGCTGGGGCTGTGCCTTAATTAAGGCCACGGCTGCTTCCTTCCCACAACTAGCCCTTTCCTGTCCCACCGTCGCCATAAGACCTATCTGTGTCGGTGCGACGTAAAGCAAAAAAAAAAAAAAAAAAAAAAAAAAAAAAAAAAAAAAGGTTGTCCAATTGGCTATGTCACTAAATAGTTTTTTCTTCTCCTAACATATGTAAAAAAATAATCTTTCTCATGATCCACTTTCTAAATTATGGGCAGATCCAACATCACCCATATACAGAAGGTCGTTTGGGATTTCTGGGGACGATGTTTGAAAGGTAATTAACTTATGAGAAGACATGTCTCCACCAACAATCATGCTCAGATTGAAAGTGATCAGTTCTAGCTTTATTCAGACATCATTTCCATTGCAGCAGACTTTTTCACAGAGCTAGCATGTCTGTCTTAACTCACTCCTCCAGAAGTCTTTCCAGAGGCCATTGATATTGCGTGGACGTCTATTTCCTAAGTCCCTGTTTAGGAGTCCAAATATACAGACTTCTATGGATGACCCATAGGGTGCCTTCACCGGAATGTCAGAAGGAATTGCGCGGATTCCAGTTTACATCTCCATTCTTTAAGAACAGAACAGTCGAACGAGAGGTGTGGCTGGATGCTTTACCTTAATGTACCCATGCATAATTTTTTGCCCTGCTATACAATGCTGGGTTATGTTTTGTTAATGGGTGTTAAAACCTGCTCCTAATAGTATGTAGAGTTCACCTTCACATTATTAGTCACACGGTGAATGGTTAACTTGCCATTGTAGAATTATCCAGCGTTGATCATGAAAGTCCTTGGAAAGCTTTCCTGGTGTTCCTTATACAATGTTTGATAAAAAAAATTCTTCTCTAGAGCGGTAATAAATTGAGCGGGATTTGTTACAATCAGTAAGGTACACATTCTTTGCCTAATGTCACCCCATTTTTCCATCTGTCCCCTGCCAGATAGCCCTCATAGAGCTTGCATTAATGCGACATTCTGAAATGTGACGAGGCTGCAGCTTGTGAACTTGGTGCTTATGCCACTTTTCTAATCGCACGTCATTGTTGATTATGGTGTTAACTGTTAAAACAGACATCCCAAATTTATGTGCAATCGTCCTTTGGGGACAAGGGTTACCATTAGAGACAAGGGTCTGAACTTTTCCTCATCCTCGTTCTTCCTGGAGTTAAGTCCAGTCAGCCTTTGCCTTTCTCATTCAATACAGCAGTGATCCCGTTCTTTGATATCAAGAAATCACGCATATTGCAGAATAGGTATATTTAGCATCGGAAAGGGCTGTTCCGTAGCCCTCCCAGTAAGGGTCAGTCTTATTTTGGCATTGTTCCAGCTAATGTCTCAAAACCACACATACTCAGTACTGACGTGAATCATCACTCGCCATTCTGACGTGCCCAAGTTGATAACAGCTCCACCAGCGGCCTTCAAACTCTTCACCAGGGATCCCGAACGACCTGTAATCATTCGGAGCAATAAAGTAAAATGTTTGTGTTACCTGAATTGCTGGCGCATCGCCATGAGGTCGGATTTCTTTCTATTTTTGCTTGTATCACTGTTAACTTTTACTGTATTTTTTTACATAATTAATGCCCTTGCATAATTTACGCATCCCAATGCTTCTGGGTCCAAACTGGAGAAAAGAAATGTTCAAGTTTTCTTTGAACAACCATCATGCAGCTCTGGAGGAGTTTCGTAATTAAGATGTCAACTATTCAAGTAGCAGCCTTCCTATTACCAAAGCAGGCATTCCAAATACAGGGCAACGTGCTGTTATTAGCCGTTAGGAATCCCCACTGCACTGGTGCAGTGAGAGAATCGGTCCAGAAGTGACTAGTGATGCTCTATTCCAGTCTGATACATATTTTAAGAGTGTTTCGGGTACAGGACATTCTTTGATGTCAAAATTGTTTTAGTCCACAGTGAGCAAGTATTCAGTTTCCCAATGCATCGTGCGGTACCGCAGTAATACAGAAATGCACTTCAAGCGACCAACAAGTCTTGCAAGGCATTTCATGGACCAAAGAGCGGCAAGTTTCCGCAAGTAGAGTAGAGTCTCCTTATGATTTCGTTACTCAACGTTGGATAAGCAGTTTCTCATGAAATGCTGTATTTTAAAGGAGAAATAGCCGCTGCACATGGAATCAGTGTCTCGGATTTGAAGGTTATCCACGGCTGGATGATTAATTTTACGAAGAGAAATGAACTTTCTCTTTGAAGTACGTTATGCCAAAAAGTGGAGAATGATTTCAACCAAAAAGTAATTGATTTTCATCGCTTTGTGATTGAGAAGCGTAAAGTGAAGGAATATTTGATCGCCGCAATAGGAACCGCATGTCAGACGCCAATCAGTTTCCATATGTCACAAAGTCGAACAATCAATAACAAAGGGACATCCCGTGTTATCGTACGCGCTACCGGAAGCAAAAAACTTTGTACTGCATTGCTTGCCGTAACAGCTGATGGCAGACAGCTTGCACCTTACGTTGTTCTAAAACGAACGATGCCTAAAGTAAAATTTCTGCATGGGTAAGAAGCTACAGATTTAATTAACATAACATATAGTTCCTAACTATGTTTGGCTGCCCATAATTATGGATTTTGCCTCTGTATTGAGAAATTACGGTAAAGCAAAATTATCACAAAAGTATTCTGTGTCAGTGGTGCTTGTTTTGTGTGCACAGTAGTTTACCAGCATATGTATTTGAATAACACTTCCATTTGCCAAAGAAGCTGGGAACTTATTCCTGAGTTTCTGAACACTAGCCCATACGTTTATGAACATATTAGGACCTGGCGAGCTTACACCGGTTTCAAGAATAAGGTCCCTGATGAACATGCGCGTTAGTTTGAGGAGTGAATGGCTGATGGCTTGCTGTGAGCAATGTAGTTCATTTCTGTTGGTTGTAGTGGCTGTGTATGATGGGATTACTAATAACCCACTTCACAGATTGGCATTTTGATACGTTCTAGCTTACAAACATACTTGAGCGTCACTCTTATGTACCATGTCCCACTAAATTTAATGCAGGGAAAACTGGAATACCCTAGGCTAAACAGACTTCCATTAATAGTGGGGCACCTTGTCTATGCTTGTATATTGATTTTAAAAAGGACTTTCATTTGCAAATTAAAAAAAATAATATATTTTACCCAAAACTAAATTTTTCAATACATTTTTCAAAAATCATTTTTGAATGATTTAAAGAGCTTTCTTTAGCATAGTTGCAACAAAGTTGTGCAGTGGTAAAAATTCTCAGATATCAGAATATTTGTTCTCTGTTCCCAATCATTTTCAAATGTTTGGAGAGCTGACGGGAGAAAAAAAGGAGAAAAAGGAAAAAAAAAAGTTTGCCACAAGACTCTGGAGTGAATTTTTAAGAATGAAACACTGTTCATACTATTGGAATTAGAACATACCGTGCTATTCAGTAAGCCACTGTTTGGAAAACATCCATTAAAAGAGATTGCTGTTTCATCCAGATTTTCATGTATTTTTGTGCGAGTTTGGTATCTTTCCTGACTTATGGAAAATATTATCTTATAAGAACAAAAGTGGTTTAGGTTAAAATTACCCGTAGAATCTAATCTCACAGGTTTTAGTGAGTTGAGTTTAGTTGAAAAAATTGTGGGTTTGTCTTTTAAGCCTGAATGATTTGTGTTTAAATGTCTCTCCAAATGCACAGGCCTCATCGAATCGTTCCTCAGAGCACAGTGGAAGATAACGCATTGAGGCTGTTGTATTCTGTTCCGTTCAACGACTGTGAGGCCATATTTAATAGTCATTGTACAGTCTCTTCTTGGACATCGTTATCAATTTAAAAAAAAGTCACAATGTTAAATAACACAGTTCACACAGTCGCACTGTTACAGCGAAGCATACACAATACTCACAATAAACAACTTGACGGACACGTCTACTGCAAAAGTATACGAGGCACAGAATCAACAGTCGAAGGGCTTGGCCACTGAGCGTCTATCAGCGATGTGTAGTCATGGTTATTACTGCACCATCTCTGATAGGACAGTTGTACTCTCGCCAATTTGACTGCAAGGGAAGAATAAGAATGTGTAGGGGTGGGAACAGAGCATTCAGGGACGAGCTACCCACAAAACGAGTGTATATGCTGCAGAGTGAGAGAGGAGGAACTTCCACTTCATTTGTTGCTTCTAAAACTCCGATATTCTTTGTTCTTTAGAGTTAATGTTGACTCCTGACTGTAGTAACTTACTGCCAGTTAATATCTTTGGTGAGATAATGCCACTGTTTCATTAATTGCTGTGGTTGAATATTAATTAGTTGTAGCCCAAAATACCAGTAGGCCTGCATAGAATTTCATGCTAGCCATGAAAGCCTAACATGTTATATTTTAAAAATTTATTATAATTTAGCCTACTATTATTGCCTTCCTTTTCTCGCTACTAGATCAATTTGATATAATACAGACATTTATACGAGTACCTCCTTCATGTAATATATGTTGTTTATCGAAAAAAACTTGTACAATATGTAATAATACTGGAAAATGAAAGCAACTACTACATCATTGACAAGTTAAAATAAGTCTCGTATGGTCATAGTTTATTTTCACGCAAGTAGGTCCATAAAGTGTGCAGTTAAACGTGCGTTTAGTGGTCTTGTTCCCGCACCTGCTCTCAGGCTTCATTTTGCTCCTCACAACACAGCAAATTCTTTACTTCACCTCGAACCTCGCGGTTCCCCAGAGGTTTGTGCAGACAGTTGGCAACTACCAGTGCTTTTGAACGATTGACTTGACGCGACAATCCTTGGAGAGATTCAAAAAACGTTTATTACACAAAATTGTAATACAGAATCCACCAGAAAAATGTGTACACTCTTTGTTAGACGATATCGGGATATGGACATTGTGAACTGTTATCATTGTTTTTAAATGTTGTAGTATGGTCTGTCGCTCAACAGATGTCGGTACTTGCATCACGATAGTGGGAAAACAATATGGCTGGAGCACGCTTGACGTTCGAGCAACGAAAGTACATTCTGAAGTGGTTTATCAGGTTTGATAATGCCGTTGAAGTGCAACATCAGTTGAGGGGGGAGTTTGAAACAGAACCCTCAACACGCCTAACAATTAAACGCACTACTGGGAAGTTTGAGAGGCCTGGACCGATTTGTGATATTCACAAGGGAAAATCGGGAAGAACGCGCACAGCTACCAGTCCTACTTCATTGGCTCATGTGTTGGGAAGTTTTGCTAATTCTCCACAGAAGTCTGCTATGCAATGTGCACGGGAAGTGGGGATTAGCAGTACACGTGTACGACGAATTTTGAAAACAGCTAAGTGGAAATTTTACATCCCACGATTATGGCATACGCTTAAATGAGGACGATCCCGATCGTCGAATGCAATGTTGAGAATTGTATCAGCAAATGGTAACCCAAGATGAACAATTTCTGATGAAGTAAGTGTGGTCTGATGAAGCCCAGTTTAAACTTAATTGAACAGTGAATCGACATAATTGTGTCTACTGGGCTCCGGAAAATCCGCATATTCATGTGGACAAGGCGGTCAATCTACCAGGGGTTGATGTCTGGTGTGGACTGTCGTCAAGTGGCTTACTAGGATACTTTTTCTTTGATGGCACTGTCACTGGAGCAGTGTACTTGGAAGTGTTACGCACATTAATTTCACAAGCTGTACGTGTGCTTTATGGAGCCGGTGATGAGGTCTTCTGCCAACAGGACGGGGCGCCACCATACTACCATGTAGAAGTACAAGCTTTCCTGGATGACAATCTGCCGGGACATTGGATTGGACGACGAGGGCCCATTGAGATCCCCCCCACGGTCGCCAGATCTTACCTCTATGGGCTTTTACTTGTGAGAGAGCCGTGAAAAATCAAATCTATTGACGTAAGCCACGCACACTGGAGGCCCTTCGCCAGGAGATTACAGCGGCATGTGCAGAGATCCCCATTCAAACATTGATGGACGTATTTGCAGCTACGGCTCGTCGTTCTGCTATGTGTCTGGCAGCCAACAGTGAACATTTTGAACATTCCATGTAACCATATGTTTAACTGAAGAGTACTACATGTGTAATCAAAATTTAAATGTAAAGAAACCACACAACAAATAGTTTTTGTTCCGTAAGGAGTGTATACATTTATCTGGCGGACCCTGTATTAGAGTTTGAAAAGTATTAATTCGGAAATCACTTCTCGCCCTCCCTGATAAAGCCCCAGGCCCCCCAGGTTGAGAACCCCTGGTGCAAAGGAACAAATTTGTTAGGGTGTACCCAAGCATGCTTTAATTATTTAATTAAGTCTACCAATCTGAGCCAAAGCTAGTTATGGTGCAATACAGATTTCTTGCTTAGATAGTACGGACAGGTTAACACAAGAGTAATCTTCAACACAAACAGTACAAAGTTGTAAGTACAGTAGATATCTCCTTGTTTTATTGCTGTCACTCTGAAAATAATGTTTAATGGTACAATTTAATATAGGTAAAGATTTCTGCAAAAGGTGCACTTCCTACTGTAACCTTGATTTAAGGTTATCAGGTCCCTTCTAAAACCACTAAATTGGGGTTCTAGTGCTTTTTTCCCTTTCATTTTGGGGAACTGTATTAAGAAAGGTCTTACTTCAAGATGAGGTACGTCCGTCCCTTTGAAGGATTTTACATTCTTTCAAGTTCTTCTCTGAGAAAATTCTGGAGTCATGCTCTCTCGTTCCAGTTAATAACTTCCCAACAATTGATATATCAGCATTCATTACTCTCATGGCTCAAGTACTTTGGAAGTCAAAGGAAACAACTTTGGCAAATGGTTTCTTTAACCCTAGAACTGCGGGCTGTCTTTCTGGAAGCCGGTGCACTCTTTCGTCAAGTGCGATTGTCTTTCTGACAGATGGTGTCGTTATTCCGCCATAGATTTATAACAGGATGCCAGATTATAATATGTACTAGCTGAATAATACTTTTATCTTCACTTTTGAAGAACAATCAACGTTCTGGAGACGTTTATTTAACTGTAGAAATGAAAGTACTTTGTTATTAGAATCAAGATGGCAGCCTGCGCTGTTGATGATTCTGAAATCAAGCGCTTGATTTTTGAAGATCTTATTGGCCGTATTGATGGTGAAAGTGATTGTGTTAATTCCGAGGAGGAAATTATTCCTGAAAGTAACGAAAGTGACAGCGAAGTACAAGGTGCCTCGGAAGTAATGGGAAATTCCGATATCTGGAATGATTTTCAAGTCTGTGCATATTGTTATTATTGGCTGTACTCCATCATTTGAAGAAACCAATGAAGGGATAAGTGTGAACTGTTGACATTTTTGTAGATTGTTATAAGAAATATGATCATGTCACATGAAGAAATGAAACTGACCTAAGAAAACTAAGATAATCTGTAGTTTCAAAATTCGTGAAAAAGACTCAAAATCCGTTTCGAGAAAAAAATTGCGTTTTACTTAACATTCTAAATGAAAAGTGAAGAACTGTGGGGGAATACATAACATACTTGTGTTTTTTCAGAATATTATGTTTTAGGAATAAATTATCTATCAGAAATTGCTTTCTTAGAGCAAAACATTTCAACAATTCCCTTTGTTAAAAGAATAATTATTTTATGATAGAAATCGTAGTGATGTTCATTATTTCTGTCACCTTTGTGTAGATCAGTGTTTCAGCTTTCTATTCATGTATAATATGGATTTATTAGGACTAATATGTGATTACAGGCATGGTTTAATTTTCATAGTGGGTATTCAGGAACATAACTGCAGCATTTGATAGATAAACCCACAGCAGTTCTCGGGTTAATACTCCCAAGTGGTATGAGTCATTAGTAATGGTAGTAGATACTTAATAATGATAGTTAATATAGACTCGTATCATTTCGAGGGTTAATACTTCGTGGGTAAAAGCATCACAAGTTGACCACGTCTTCGGGTATAATGTACCAGCCCTTCGGAATTATGTATGACCAGATTCATAAATTCTGTACTGTATCATATCTATACTATTATTATATATTACTATTAGGGTCCACTATTCATATTGTCATAGACTATTTTTAAAATAATAAAAGGGAAAATGTACTTCATTTACTCATGACTAATGTGGAATTGAGCAAAGTCCTGAGAATATTTAGTACTAAAAATATTAAAACTAAGGTCACTTGTGAAAAAAATGACTTGAGTGCATATGTTCTGTGTCTTCCAAACTTTTCATTTTTGGGCCTTCCAGTGTTTAATCTGACAGTAGTTTACGTGTGGTGACGAACTTCACGTAATATAATGCATGATCATTATTCTAGATTTGTATTTCCTGTACTTCCAGGTTTTGAAGCATATAAATACCAAAGGCCATCCACCACCGAAAGTTTGGTGGACCCCTCCAGTATGCTTACGGACTTGTTTGCGAATGGCACTGCGTCATCTTAGCGTGAGTGTGGTGAGTAATTTCAGGATTTAAAAAAATTTTGGCTTGCGATGGTACTATTTTATTAATCCGTATCCATATTTTAAACTGATTGTGTTTACAGCTTTGTACAATGGATGATCACCATCAGGAAGTAATAGCTTACTGTAGAGAAAATGGATTCCATGGATTAATGGCAGATGATGGAGAATATGCTGTGTTTGATCCTCCTCGATATTTTTCATCAGAACATCTGAAGCTGACATACAAGGTGGAGTAATTTTTAACAGTGATTACATCCATTCTTTACTAAAGTTATGTAGTTCCTGCTACTTCTCTATTTACTTTACAGCTGGGCTTATGCCTATCCTCTTCTGACTACACAAGTATGTCTCTTTTCTTTCTTGTGTATTCTCGCTCTCAAGAGTTCTCTTCGTTATTTATATTATATTATTATTATATTATTTATATTTATAGGGACCTACAGTTTTTGCATTTGCAGTAACATGATTTTTCAGTGCAAGTTTTATATTTTTTATGAAGTAATTTGAAACCCTTGTCATTAAATGCGCTGAAAGGCAGAATATTCTCCAGAAGGATTTCCTCCACTCACCTATGTGCTCTAAGGTTCCCATGCTCCACGAAGACCAAATCTGACCTTGCAGGAATATTGATTCTTCCTCACACCATCAAAGAACCACCCTGAAAAGGCATCCTGGATGAAAATGTGCAAGGGCAATACCTTTCCCCAGGCCTTCTCTAGACTCTTCCTGTATAGTCTGGCGATCGAAGGCCAAATTGAGACTCGTCAGTGAACAGTGCTTGCTCCCATTGTATTGTCCAGCTGTGATGTTCCCTTGTGAAACTGTTGAGCTTTGCGATGCTGTTAGGTGAGTTCTGGTGGTCCTTTAGCAGGTCCTCAGGATTGAAGATTGGCTTCTTTGGACAGTTCTCTCTCTCTCTATCATTGACCCTTCAAACTTGGAGGATTCAGTTTTTTTGCATACGGTGGTGGTGTGATGGTGGCGACTTTATGCCATAAGAAGTAATCTTCTCTTGCCTTATTCTGGTCTCCTTGAATAGTCAATATACGGTCGTGGAAATTGTAGACAGTGCATTTTCAACACTTTTGCAATGTTATGCATATTGCGACCATCTATAATGGCAATAGCTTGTGCAACATCTTCAGGAATTAACTGGATGTGCACTCCAGAAAACTGATTATGATGGAAACCTTTATGAAGAACTACCAGAACACTGGACAACAGCCCTCATTCATCCACTGCACAAAAAAGGAGACAAAACCGACCCTAATAACTACAGGGGAATCTTGCTCCTAGACATAACATACAAAATATTTTCAATAATCATCCTTAATAGGATAATAGATAATAGGTTATGATTGCATCCATAGAGAATCTCTGTTTAAAATTTTAAGACACCTTGGACTACACCCCAAATTAATAAACATGATAAAATTGACTCTCATCCACACCAAATCAAAAGTGAAGTTTAGGGGTGAAACGTCAGAGACATTTGAAATTAAAACTGGACTAGGCAGGGAGATGGGCTCTCACCACTATTATTTAACTGTGCTCTAGAAATGGTGATGAGGGAATGGTTTAGGAAATGTCCCCCCAAAATAAAGATTGGCCGAAAAATCAAAACAAATTGCCTGGGTTTTGCTGATGATTTAGCATTACTAGCAGTGGATATAAAAGAAGCAAAAACCCAGATATCAGAACTTCAAAACATTGCAAATAAAATTGGCCTCAAAAATATAATTTGAAAAAACAGAAATTATGCCCCAAAAATCAACACAGCTAAAAGAAGTCACCATAAATGGTAATAAAATCAAAATAGTAACTCAATTTAAATATCTTGGAGAACTAATAACACATAACCTAAACGAAAAAATCTCGATCCAAATAAGTACAAATAGATTAGTTAAAGCACAAAAATTAACATGGGATATCTACAAAAAGAAATGTCTATCAATAAATACAAAAATAAAACACTACAACACAGTTATAAAACCGGAAGCTACATATTGCAGCAGGAACACTCTTTTACCTGAATAAACAATCAAAGACTGACAGACTTCAGAAAATTGAAAGGAGGATTGGAAGAACCTGCATCAACAAAA
This sequence comes from Anabrus simplex, assembly GCF_040414725.1. NCBI lineage: Eukaryota > Metazoa > Arthropoda > Insecta > Orthoptera > Tettigoniidae > Anabrus > Anabrus simplex. The sequence continues at coordinate 886,403,228 of NC_090265.1, read as the reverse complement.
AAATACCAGAAAAATTTACAGTGGCAGTTAATACCTAACAAAGTCATGTACAAAGAGCTAGAACCCATTACAGATACTATGTGTAAGAGGAGACTGGCATTCTTTGGACATATCATGAGGATGCAGGATTCGAGACTTCTGAAAGAACTAGTACAACACGATCTCGTCTCAAAAAATACCACAACAGGATGTAAATGGATCAGAGAAGTAAGAGAGGATCTGAAGGAAATAGTTGGTACAACAGAAGATACCACAAATAAGATAAAATTGAATACAAAATTCAAGAATACAAACCTTCGCTTTACCCTTACACAAAACAAACACGCACATTTTCAACTGAGGAAAGGGCACGAGGATCGGAGCGCCTGAAGAAGTACTGGGAGGACCGCAAAGCCCGCACAATCCCTTCAAAGAGACCTGAACGACGGACTGACTAAAGTGATCCTATGTGGTCATAGAAGAAGAAGAAGAAAGGGATACAACAGAACAATAAGTACTTGAAGAGCGGGAAAACGTTACCCAAATACAGTGATTTAATTTTCAGATTGCGTGAGCAAGAAATGAAGGCTAGTGCAATAAACAATCCACATTTCATTGTTTGCTCACAAAGCTAACGTCCCTTGTCTAAAAGTATAGAATAAAGTTTGAAACTTAGATTAACCCTCAAACACATATGCCGGGGTGAAATGCACCCCAGCTGAGTTAGATCCTTTGACGCATAGGGAGAAACTTACCTGACAAGAAAATGGATAATTTCAATACAGAAGAGGACAGAATAAGATCAAGTTCATTTGATTCTGTTGACGACGAAGATTCTCTTGGCAGCTACTTCAGCGACGGTGAAGAGAATAATTTAAATGAAAGTGAGCATGACTCGGAAACTGAACAGGGGGTGAAAGTGGCGAATTAGGTATTGAAAGTGACGGAGATGACGATTTGCCGTTAGCACATATGTTAGACATTTACAAAGGAAAGGATGGCACCGTTTAGAAAAAGAATCCTCCGCCAGGAAATGTAAGAACTAGGGCAAGAAACATAGTTTCCATACATCTCCCTACTGTGAAAACTGCAGCTAAAAAGGCGAATACTTCTCATGATGCTTGGTTGTGGAACACGGCTTCACTTATTGCGAAGGGTGCGTTCCGGATAAAGGCAAGTGTCCCCCTCCCACTTCCCCCGGAACTTCCTGTAAATTACGTGTTTGCAACAGCTGATTGATACTGTATATTTTTAGTGTTAACTACGTGTTTGACAGTTAACCTTATATTTTGCATTCCATTCCTTGTATGACTCGCTAATTTCTCTGTGTTGAAGGAATTTTACAAGCCAGATTTTGTGCTGTTAGGCCTATTTCTAAACATTTTCTCAAATAAGTGTGTGTTGAAACTTTAGATTTCATGATTTATTACTCCTTTTGCTTAACACAAACAAAATAGATTGATGTTCTCAAAGAATTTGTCTGTTTTTTTTTCTTTCTGTAATTGGTGTAAACTTAGGAAAATCCTTCTGGAAAAAGTGCGTATATTAAATTATGCTTCGTACTGATGTCCATCGATCAGTTGTGTAATAAAAGTAGTGATAGAAGATCAGCCAAAGAGTTGTTTTATGTCAATAAATTACAGAAATCAAAATCACTATCATAATTTTTGAAATATGTTGTTTTAAATGGTGGGGTGTTTAAGAGACCGCATGTATGTTTGAGTCCTAAAATTTGGTACGTGTGCTTAAGGGTTAATATATAATTACAAATCATTTCTTTAGCATATTTTATTTTTCATGCCATACGAGTGTAATGCTTAAGCTTTGAACACTGTCATGTTAAGAATTGCCCTGGTTATGTAAACACCATTTAGTGTGACTTGAAATTATTATTATTATTATTATTATTATTATTACTATTACTACTATAAACAACATTTGTTAGTTACTCTATAGGCTTTTGGGCTTTTGCCGTGTCAAGAAAATAGGTGAAATTCTTAACGTTTCGCAGGGAACTGTGCTCTGCATCCTCACAAGAAATCTCGACTGTCCACAAGAAAGGCTTCTTAAAGTATATGCAAAGTATATATAAAGTATATGCAAATCTGTGAAGATAACATGTTCACACATTCCTTTAGAATTTGTAGAAAAGAAAAATGAACAAGAGAAAGGAACTTCTTGTGTTGGTTTTGGAAGGACTATGCATATTATGAATATAAATGGATATTTAAATTTTTAAATGGTAATCTAATTGTATACTCTACTAAGAAGTGGTGTAGATGTCTTATTCTGGATGTTTACAGGGTTCTCTGGAGACTAAGGAGTATATCTTAAGTGAAGTGGCCAAGGGTCTTGGTCTAAGTTCTGATAGGTTCTGTGTACTGGCAGCTCTGTTGGGGAACTATCTACTTACTGAGCAGGACCTGGCAGAATTTTATTCTAAACTAGGAATGGTGCAGACTCCTGGAAAGGTGAGTACTGTTTAAAATGTGTGAAAGGTGGCAAATTTTCGACATACTTTACTTTCTTGACAGCACACTTGCAGGTTGCACTGATCTTATCAGTGACATTTTTAATACTTATTTTCTGCATTCTATGGCGTTCATATTATATTTGGGTACTGAGTGGCAAGCTTTGTGAAGACTGTTAAGACATCAAATCTTTTGACTTGTCCAGTGTTGTACAATTAGGGAGTGTAACTTTACAATAACCTTATGTGCTGGAGAGAAATATCGAAGGTCCAGGTGATAACAAGGTTTTAGAGCAAAGGGTTGTGGCTTACCTACCATAGAGAACGGTTGATAATTCCAGAACTACTCTCTCTTTTCAATATAAATAAAAATAATTTTATGACTATCTTTAATTATAAAAACACTAACAATATTTCTTCTGTAACAACTGTTGTATTATCATCCCTTCATGCTGCACCCCCTCTGCGTACATTTCACCTGCCCAAGGAATCTGTCGCTCCTCCTCCTCACGACTCACCCCACCTCTACGTATACATAAGTACAACACCAGAAGCAGTAAAAAGGCTACTCACCAGTTTGCTTCACGCAGCCAACGCTAGCGGACACGTCATACCAGTCCCAGTGGGGGTAAGCTGCCTCTTTCAATTTTATTTTCCTTTTCATCTTCCATTGTCAACATAACTTAATTTCCCCTTTTTTTCTTTTATTTCAAACTCCCATGATGTGCCATAATCAGCTCTCTTTCACCTAAGGACTACTAGAACTCTACCTATATTAAAGATCGTCATTACTCTTTGACAAGTCCATTATTTGGTGTTCTATGTTTCATACAATTTTCTAGTTTTTTTGCTAGCACGTGAATATTGACTAGCTTAACTTGTACTTTCTTTCTGGCATAAAGATTGTGTCTCTCCTATGAAATTTGCAACTATTGGAGTTCACGTCATACATCAACCTTAGTTTGTTCGTTATGTGCCTTTTGACTGGTTCAACTTGACTCGCGATAATTCATTGAACTCTTACTTTAACTCTTGTTTTTACGTAATTCAAAGGAACTCTCATTCTCGCAATAATTAATCCATGCTTCACGCATTGCTGTATATTTTAATGTCCACCATGTCTATTGTCAAACTTCAACAACCCCACGATATTTTTTAATTTCACAGATTGCCATCGTTAATGCATTTCACAACAAATACTTGTTTTTAACTTGCACATGTTTTTTACAATCTCAATTCCAATGTTATATTGTGTTGATGGTTGATTATCACTTCCTTACGACATGGTTATTCTTTTGATATGAGGATACTGTTTCGATCATTTTTAAGCTCAGGGTCCTGACCTAGTCTTCGTGCATTAATGGCTGATAATGTTGGCTATGCCGAACGAAACATATCTCATTGTTTAAGACACTTCATGATTATACTATAATTCAGTGAGTGTATTGTAATGTATTGAGTAGGTGGTTGTAAATAAAAGAATTTTATAATTTTAATATATTAGGGTTGAAAATCTCCAGGACAATGAAATTAGACGGAAGTACATGGATATGATTAGCGAGAAGTTTCAAACAGACACTAAACAGGTTCAGGATATAGAAAGAGAATGGGTGGCATACAAGGATGCTATAGTAGAAACAGCAAGGGAATGCCTAGGAATAACTGTGTGTAGATGGGAAGAGGCGAACTTCGTGGTGGAATGATGAAATGAGAGCAGCTTGTAAATGTAAAAAGAAGTCTTATCAGAAATGGCTCCAAACAAGGGCCAAGCCATACAGGGATTTGTACGTAGATGAAAGAAACAAATAGTTGTTGAATTCAAAAAGAAGTTTTGGGAAGGTTTTTATAATAATCTGGAGAGGCTAGGTCAAGCAGCAGGGGAACCTTTTTGGACAGTAATAAAGAAGGAAGGGGGGGAAAAAGAAAATGAACAGTTTAATTCAGGTGAACTCATAATAGATCCCAGGGAATCACTGGAGAGGTGGAGGGAGTGTAAAAGAAAATCCTCCTGGTGGTGTTGCGAACAGCCCAGCTCATGGGGAGGAGGGAAATGTTGGTGAAATTAACGCTTGAGGAAGTGGAAAGGATGGTAAATAAACTTCATTGTCATAAAGCAGCAGGAATAGATGAAATTAGTCCTGAAATGGTGAAGTATAATGGGAAGGCAGGGGTGAAATGGCTTCATAGAGTAGTAAGATTAGCATGGAATGTTGGTAAGGTACCTTCAGATTGGACAAAAGCAGTAATTGCACCTATCTATAAGCAAGGGAACAGGAAGGATTACAACTATCGAGGTATCTCATTAGTATACCAGGCAAAGTATTCACTGGCATCTTGGAAGGGAGGGTGCAATCAGTCGTTAAGAGCAAGTTGGATGAAAACCAGTGTGGTTTCAGACCACACAGAGGCTGTCAGGATCAGATTTTCAGTATGTGCCAGGTAATTGAAAAATGCTATGAGAGGAATAGGCAGTTGTTTGTTCGTAGATCCAGAGAAAGCATATGAGAGGGTACTGAGGGAAAAGATGTTTGCCATACTGAGGGACTATGGAATTAAAGGTAGATTCCTAAAATCAATCGAAGGCATTTATGTTGACAATTGGGCTTCAGTGAGAATTGGTGCTAGAATGAGTTCTTGGTTCAGGGTACTTACAGGGGTTAGACAAGGCTGTAATCTTTCACCTTTGCTGTTTGTAGTTTACATGGATCATATGCTGAAAGGTATAAAATGGCAGGGAGGGATTCAGTTGGGTGGAAATGTAGTAAGCAGTCTGGCCTATGCTGAAGACTCTGTTAATGGCAGATTGTGCCGAAAGCCTGCAGTCTAATATCCTGGAACTTGATAATAGGTGTAATGAGTTTGGTATGAAAATTAGCCTTTCAAAGACTAAATTGATGTCAGTAGGTAAGAAGTTCAACAGAATTGAATGTCAGATTGATGATACAAAGCTAGAACAGGTTGATAATTTCAAGTATTTAGGTTGTGTGTTCTCCCAGGATGGTAACATAGTGAGATTGAATCAAGGTGTAGTAAAGCTAATGCATTGAGCTCGCAGTTGCGATCAGCGGTATGCTGTAAGAAGGAAGTCAGCTCCCAGACGAAACTATCATTACATCGGTCTGTTTTCAGTCCAACTTTGCTTTAACTGAGCGAAAGCTTATTCATAAGTTAGAAGTAACAGACATGAAAGTAGCGAGAATGATTGCCGGTACGAACAGGTGGGAACAATGGCTGGAGGGTACTCGGAGTGAGGGGATAGTCTAATTTAGGAATTAACTCGATGGATGAAGCTGTATGCATAATGTGGCTTCATTGGTGGGGTCATGTGAGGCGAATGTAGGAGGAAAAGTTACCTAGGAGAATAATGGACTCTGTTATGGAGGGTAAGAGAAGTAGAGGTAGACTAAGACGACGATGGTTAGAGTCTGTTTCCCACAATCTAAAGATAAGAGGTGTAGAACTAAATGAGGCCACAGCACTAATTGCAAATAGAGGATTGTGGCGATGTTTAGTAAATTCACTGAGGCTTGCAGACTGAATGCTGAAAGGCATAACAGTCTATAATGATGTATTTATCTATGAATATCATCTTCAATATGGCTCCATTACAAGATTAATTACATGTAGGATAGTATTTATCAGTTTGCTTAGTTTTTGTGCCTGCTTGCGATTTTACATTGAGACCTACCATTGTTGTTGTTCGTCGTCTCCATTAATGACTGAGCTTTTTGAAATATGGCATTATGTTACGCTATGATTTGGTACTCATGTTCGTCCGTGCGAGGCGATATGAATATATCACGCCGCGTGCGTATGGTGTTTTTTGTAGTGATTGTAGTTTGCGTAGTCTTGTTTCCTTGTGGCAACCCAATATTACGATCTGTGGTGTCTGAATCAAGCTCGTGAGTCCATGAAATTGCATGTCATGCTATGCAGATTGTTTCCATAATGGGCATTGACGCACCAACCTATCATTTTGTCTATCTATTGCGTGTGCATGTGTTCGTGCCGTCCGCTTGTGTGATTTATGGTATTCTCCGCATCTCAGGGTGTTATTTTCATTTAACTTTCATTTCTCTTTTATTTTAGCTTTCGGCTATTTGTGGGTCTGACTATTTTGTGATTTTCCTTTAGTTTTATCTATTTGATTATTGATATAGTTTACCCGTCCTGTAACTATGCCAACCATTCCTTTAACGTTTTCTTTTTTTCCTTGTGAGGCTGCTTTTGGTACAGATGGTGATTGTTGTGTGTTTGCGTCTCGGGTGATGCTCGCTTGGAGCTAGGATGATTCACTATCGATCGGGATCTGCGAATCCCTGTACAGTTTATTTTGATTTTCTCCCGCACCTGTCCAGCTTCTCAATTTTATGTTTGAAGTATTTTACGTCTTGAAATTATGTATTTTCGAGGCAAGTTGATATTCTGAGGTGTGGTTGTTATTTTTGAAGGGACAATTGTGGCTACTCTCATCAATACTTATTCAGGCTCTTGGTGTTGCTTAACACCTGTCTACGTGTAACATACACTAAACATCTTTATGTGTAAGTAACTATCCCATGCTTTACCATTTTTTGTTCAGCAGTTTATTCATCTAATTTTCGTGTGTGTTAATAAATCCCTGATGTTTATACCCATTCTTTCATTTGGGTAGTGGTATGGGTTTTATGTTTTCCTGGCTTCCTGTCATTATTTGCCTACGTACAAGTCTAGCTCCAGACTGTTTTAGTCTGTTCCGACCGGTCCACGAGGTGAGTATCGACGTGTCTGTTGATATATACTTGGTAGTAGAAGGTCCTCTGGTGAGTATTGCGTGTCGTGTGTAGGTGGCTGACTGCTGTTGTTAATTTTCACCCGCTAACTTACCATTAAAAGCATCCAGATCTAGCAGGAAAACCGCTGAATTGGCAACACTGGGCCCATACACAACTACACACGTTTTCCATCATAGCAACCCCGTTCAGGTTCGTATATATTCATAATAGTTCATATATTTACTTCCTTTCAATTGCTAGGAGTTTATCTCCTCATTAGCGGTGAACTAATGCCAACATCACACTCTTAGGTTATTCAGGAGCATGTTGCGAACCTTCAGGCAAATGAAACCTGTACCAATATTTATCTCAATTTTCAAAAAATATATGGGGATTATTCACATAAATAGGCAATACTAATCAGTTTCATCATCTTATTAATACTTTTTGAGAAAACAGCGATAGGTGTTTAAATGAATTGAGAAAATATCACTTATTCACACTTTTTTTGTTTCGGTAAACCAAATACTCCTACCACAAATCAGATTGTAGGAAATTTAAGGCACCTGATAATAAATGGACAGAGCATAGAAGTATTGGTCATATCAGTTATTGCCTGTCACTATGCAGTAATCAGAGAATGGAAGGGAATGAAGCAAGCATTTCAGAAGCTAATGTTACATATAGAACTCTGGTGTTCTCACTATTGCCTTGCGGCCACGTCTTTTTTTCTTCCTGGCTGGTGTGTGTTGCACCAGATGATCCATCCTGTTGTACCTCGCAGAATCTGATATCAGACTGTCTTGGGACTAGGTCGGCGAAATGGACGGTCTTCCAGGTACCTTTCATACTACCCGTGTGTCTGGTGGTGCACTCTAGTTGCTTCTCTTCTGAATTACAATTGGGACATTTTCTGATTGTTGGTTTTGTTGTACAAAATCCCATAATGGCTATGTCGAACATCCATGTAGTTACTGGCCAGTACAATTTTTTCTCCTCGAATTGTAGTCTGGTAACAACTCTCATTCTGAATCATCCGATCAGTGCTGCCAATGTATGAATTGTAGTTTGCTATCATTTTTGGAATAATTTTCTCTTGTGCTTTTAGAAAAACTTTTTACAACGGTAATTTCTGAAAATCATGGTACCAGCAGCATTATCCATCAACCTCACATACATATGACAGTCATTCTTCGCCATTGCAGTTTTGAAACATCCTTACTCTTTCTTCAGAAACATTGCTTATTTGTCATGGAATATTTTTTGGAATTCTGTTTTCCCGAACTCTTACTATGGCTGAGTACCCACGAAACATTAGAAAAGTATTGCACCAGAAAGAAAGTTGTCCATAAAGTGAGTACTTCAGATTTTTTTACATCAGGCAGTTAATCATTTAATAGTAGTGCAGATGATGACAATCTGTAGAAACCTCTCTTTGCATGGCCAGTGAAACAGTTGCTTTTTAATGTGCTTCTTAGACACAATAATTTAGTTTAGGTGGAAGGCTATTATAACCACTATATATATTATATAAAGGAATGAAATGGAGTTTTTCATCTGCAGTTACCTTGGGATCCGCACAATTCAGAAATATAGCATACCTCCTTGTTTCCTCCACGAAGTGGTCGATTAATTCATTCTTAATAAACTGCTTGAAATTTCGTCTATAGACAAATTTCTGTACGTAGACTAATCTGAATTTGCTTGAAAGGGAATTTCTTGATTTTTGATGTTATGATGCCTCTTTAACTTGCAATCTTGTGGTGTTGCTTGATAAGTCCATGAATAGTTTTCATTCGTTCATTCAGTTCTCTATTTGTCTTAGATACCAGTGGATACACTTGTGAAGAATGTTGCCAATTTTGTGAAAAGTCTACCATCCATCGATAACCTTGATGCAGTGGCAGTGCAGGTGTTTGGTTCTGCATCTGACAAACGTGCAAATAAATTAAAAGAAAGTGTACAGTATTATTTAAATGGTACTAAGGATGGGTTCTTACGCTACAGACCACAGCCAACAGGTGAGATAAATTTACTTATCTTTTAGAAATTCCTCCCTCAGAATTTTATTCCGGTAATGTGTGTAATTTTAACGTTTATGCTGAAGTACAGGACAATGTAGGAAAGGCTTGTTAATGGATGAAAACAAAAACGGTACAAGTGACACTTTAAAAAAGAATGAGTTAAGTGCAGGATGTAACTCCGGGAGGATGTATCCTTTCACCTGCAAAGAGATACAAGTGATAGCGGTAATATTCTGTGCTCTAGTGATGGGTGGTATAAATAAAAATAGCATGCGTTATGAGTTTTAAGATGTTTGAATGCCTTTTTCTCTGAATGACCAAAATGTTACTTATACTGTTATGGTTTTCATCCATTCATATTATCAAGTGTACACCCTTTATTTACGATTGTAAATGTGAAATTGATTTTCAAAGGTGTACTTTTTTGTTTGTACTTCATATACAATGGAACCTCTTATTTGTTCCCGGAAACAATTTTCCTGGATTATTTGCTTAAATTCTGGGCCCTGCAAACATCCTAATTGAATTCTTGTTTTAAAAATACTGCAGTATCCGTTCCTCGAAGATATTTCTTGCATTAGCTGTCCGGAAATTTTGGCCCCATCAGCACTAAATCCTTGATCAAGCGATTTTCAACAGTGGCAAAATCTAGTATATGTCCAAGACTGGAAAAGTGATCAGCGGTGATATTGCTGATAGTGAATTGTTTCGGGAAACCATGGAAGTCGCAGAGCAGAGTGGGCGTGACAGACGGAAGGAGAGACAGCGTATTCAGAGAGCTCTGCTTGAAGACTGAATGGGTTTAGTGTTTATTTTCATACTAGTAAAAATAAGTTTTGTCCAGGGTTAGAAGTTTTTCGACAGACTTTTTCTGTTTGCATCGTCGTACAGGTTTTTGACACTTTTCTTGGCAGTATTTACTGGGCTTTCAGGAAGGAATCGTATCTCAAGAGTTTACAATATGCTCAGAAGATATCCTGTCTCATGATTTGAGGTAATCATACCACTGTGGTTGGCCATGGTGAACCTCTAGGTGGGACAAGGTCTTAACAAAATGTAGTTTCTTTGCACTCCCGAGGACATGCAGCTCTCTCTGTATGAATGATGTACTGATGATGGCTTCCTCCCGGGTAAAATATTCCGGAGGTAAACTAGTCCCCCATTCGGATCTCCGGGTGGGGACTACACAAGAGGAGGTGATCATCAGGAAGATGGATACCGACATTCTGCGAGTCGGAGCGTGGATTGTTAGAAGTTTGAATCATTGTGGTAGGTTAGAGAATCTGAAAAGGGAGATGGGTAGACTAAAGTTAGGTGTAGTTGGTATAAGTGAAGTACGTTGGCAGGAAGAGCAGGATTTTTGGTCAGGCGACTACCGAATTATCAACACAAAATCAAACAGGGATAATGCTGCAGGAGTTGATTTAATAATGAATACGAAAATAGGGCAGAGGGTAAGCTACTACGACCAGCGTAGTGAAAGAATTATTGTCGTCAAGATAGACACTAAACCAATGCCCACCACAATAGTGCAGGTCTATATGCCTACTAGTTTAGCGGGTGATGAGGAAATCGAAAAAAATATATGAAGAGATGGAGAATTTAATGCAATATGTAAAAGGTGACAAGAATCTAATTGTGATGGGAGCGTGGAATGTGGTGGTAGGCCAAGGAAGAGGAGGTAATACAGTAGGAGAATTCAGGCTGGAAGAAGACTGGAAATTGAAAGTTGTGGAAGTCAAACACCAGTTTCAAGAGGAAATCATAGGTAAAATACCAATAACAGACAGAGGAATGGAATGATTTTAAGGCAAGTCTGGTTGGTAGTGCAGATAAAATACGTGGAAGAACAAGCTGAAGAGTGATAGAGAAAAGAACATCTTGGTGGAATGATAGTGAAAGAAGCCATAATGAAAAGGAATAAAGCCAAAAAAGTTCTTGATGTGGCTAAGTCTGACAGAAGAATCAACAGCGACTGAATAGACAACAATAAATTGGAAGAGATGGCAAAGGAATATAGATACAGATAGTTGGAAGTCAAGAGAATTGTACGGGAAGAGAAAGAGGAAAGTTGGGAAGAATTTACAACTAAACTGGAAGAAGAGTGTAAAGGGAATTTGAAAATGATATATGGAATAGTAAAAAGTAAAAGATCAAATAAAGGAGCAATTACAGCTCTGGAGACAGCAGGTGGGAATATAGTTCGCAATATGAAAGATATCACGGATACAATGGGGCAGTATTTTGACAAGCTCCTAAGTGGCCCTAAAGAGATCTCTGTTGAGGATGTAGCACAGAAAACAATAGAGGAAGATATCCCAATTACATGGACAGAAGTAGAGGAAGCTCTCCATAGGATGAGAGATAGTAAGTCATCAGGAGCTGATGAAATTACAGCTGACGTGATAAAAAGCTGCTGGTCTGCCAGGAATACAGTGGCTGTATAGAGTTCTCAGAACAATATGGAAGGTTAACGAAATACCTGAAGATGGGACAAAAGGGGTGTTAGTTCCTATCTTTAAGAAAGGGAGTACAAGGAAAAGTGAAAATTTTGGAGGCATTACCTTCTTATCACACGGCTTTAAAATTATGGAGAAGATCATTGAAGCCAGAGCAAGGGATATACTAGAGCCTATCTTAGAAGAGGAACAACATGGCTTTAGGACAGGAAGAAGCACAACAGATCTGATATTTGCTTTGAGGATGTTGGCAGAGAAACACTGGGAAAGAGGAAAAGACCTAATTATTCTGCTTATGGATTTGAAAAGGTGTATGATAATGGTCCTATATCAACTATTTGCAAAAGTCTTAGAAGACTTGGTGTATCGGAGTATCTTACTAGGAAGACCCAAATGCTATATACTAATTATAAAAGCTGTGTCCGAATTGGAGATGGACACTTTGAATGGTTCAATACAACCAAAGGAGTACAACAGGGAAGTGCCTTATCACCTCTTCTATTCATAGCAGTTATAGATACCATTTTAAAGGAACTAAAAGGAAAAGGTAATAAAGATCTTCAGGCTCTGGTGTTTGCAGACGATGTGGCAATATGGGATGAAACAGAGAAGGGAGTGCAAAATAATCTGAATTCATGGTGTAAGAAGTTTGATGATTATGGAATGAAATTGAACCCATCAAAAACAGTAGCATTGAAAATCAGCAGACTTAATACAGAATGCAACATAAAAATACAGGACCACCAAGTTGAAGTAGTACACCAATTCAGTTATTTAGGAAGCGTAATTGCTAGTAATAACAGAGCTAGGCTTTAACTTTTACAGTATCGTTAGACACCTACTATGGGATGAGAAGGTCCCACAAAGAAGAAAAATGACAGTGTTAAAGTCTTATTTCATTCCCATCCTTACATATTCTCTGGAAACCTGCACACTAACATCAAAGGATTGTAGTAGGATTCAAGATTGTGAAATTAAATTTCTTAGAACTGCCCTCCAAAAGACCCGACTTGATCATGTGAAAAATGATGAGATCCGATCTAACCTAGGTCTAAATGAATCGATGGAGGAAAGACTTGGGTAATCTAGACTTAAATGGTTTGGGCATGTTAAACGAATGAATAGGACAAGGTTACCATGTCAGTGTTCTCCTCAGAAATTTTTGTCAGCTGGGTGGCAGGAATAAGTAGCCAGGTGGGGTAATACTACTTCAAAAATGAATAATAAAATTTCAATACATAAATTTTTTATTCCCCTCTGGTTGATATAGGCGGTGCACATGCTTGGATTAACAGTAATATCAGAGAGGTAAACATAAACTGCAAAATTGATTTCACTGTTATCACGAACAAGACAAAATAAGATATCTTTTTCTACCATAAAAAAAATTGAAATTTACGTTTAGCATGACATTCTTTGAGGCCCAGTTGTCTGCAGCTCTTACATAATTGAATTCTGTTGAGTCTGGTCCCTCTAGTGAAATCAGCATCAAATTGTTGAGTGTGCTCTACTTCATACGATTCCTCAAACAGGTTTTAACTCTCTTCAAAGCCGAAAATCACCTTTCACATTCAGCTGTGCTCACAGGTATGGACAGTCCAATAGCAGCTAGTCTTGCTAAATTTGGAAAAGATTCCTTAAGCTCCCATGTTGATGCAAACTTCATCATTTTTTTAGGTCTTAATCCAATGTAGGACTCTCCTTGGAACATTTTTGATGCAACAGACCATTCCAGTTTAGTGCTATTGTAATTTATGACTAGAGGGCTTCCCATTTTAGAGTAGAAATCAAGAAGCAACTCAGAAGCTAACAGAACATAACAGTATCTATGTACTTGTTATAAATTTTTGTCTTGAAGGTCACAACATTGACATCTGAATAAGTGATGTGGAAGTCTGACCATTCACCAGCAAGATGGTGCTTGAGACTTTGAAAATGATTTCCTGGAGTGTCTTTAATTGTAAAACGCTGAGTTTTGTGGCTTCTAAGATTGGCTCAATTTCTGTCAAGTCAATATCTTGCGTTTGCCAAGCTCTAGTTAATGTGCACGGAAGAGGTTAGATATCTGAAAGCATCATAATTGCAGCTAAGAAATTGTATGTCTTCATGCACTTGCTTATGCCTTCAGCTGTAATATCATTCCTTTCGGTGGCCTCTCTTTCAAGTGCAGCAACAACACTCACCATAGATCTTCTTACAGACTGTACAACAGTCTTGAGACAGTCATCTAGTATCACTGGCCATTTTTATTTTAATTTGAGGGCTGTCCACGAGATTCTGGATTACAGTTAAACCAGCCATCCTGACTTGAGGAATTTTGAAAAAAAGAAAGAGAGTCGTCTTAAAATGTAATTTAACTTCACTAAATAAGGTAGGTACTTCAGCTGCTGCCTGGGCACTAGCAAGTGCCAATCTGTGGTTAATGCAGTGACAGTTTAATGTGAGTCCATTTGTTTTCTCTCTTAGCAGTGTTGCTACTCCCTTTTGCTTACCAATCCTGACAGCTGCCCCATCAGATCCTAGACTTCTACCTAATTACAAGTTTTTAACCCTAATTTATCAAGGATTTCAGTTAGTTTTTTTTGTTATGGTCTCAGCTTTACTATCAATGATGTTGCAGGTTGACACAAAACTAACGTTAACCTCTTTTTAAAGTTGGTTGACATATTTTATGTACACAATAAGTTGCTTTAGTACAGAAATGTCTGTAGTTTCATCACACAGAACACTGAAATAATCTGCTGAATGTATGTTCTTTAATATTTCACATCTAATTTCTGAAGCTATAACATCAAGTAACTCCTGCATTATTCTTTCTGTAGTTAACATTATCACCAATATTAAGATGCTTTAGATATGTACAACCCATAGCCTCACAGTGTTTGAGCAATTTTCCGTATAATGTAGTGTGTGGTAGCTAATTTTTTGCCAACCAATACATTGATCTTAGGGCTCCGAGAAAAGCATCTCTCTGTAAATTGTTTAAAATAGAAACTGTGTTTTTCTATTTGCCCAAATCCAGTTTCTTCAAATGCACGTCTTTCACTTAAGTTTGAAGAAGAATCGGTATGCAGCTTGCTTTGTTCATGTTCAGCTAAACTCTCCTTTGCCGTCTCGCACACTGTATAGTCACCTAAATCACTTCCTTCTTTGTCGGTTTCTTCAATGAACATTTTATACATGTGGAACATAACATGCCATTTTCTTTCACAACTAACCATGTAAATTGCTTAAGCCAGTCATTGCTGATGCCCGATAAGCGGTGTTTAGAAGAATGTTTCACTTGTGGTTTTTCATTTTGAATACTTTCCACTTCACCAGATGAGCCGACCTCAGCAGTGTATTCTTCGGAAATCTCTCCTGGTGTTGAATTATTACTTTTACTAGGTTCTTTCTTAAAGAAACTTAGAAGAGTAGATGTTTGACTAGATTTCCTGCTCATTTTGAGAACACAAGACTTGGCGTCAAAAACACGAAGAAATGAAATGGGCAGTTCATTTAGGTTATTCCCTCCTAGAGATTGAAAATAATTCGTGATGAATTAGAAAGTAAAGCACAAATGGATAACACTGACATTTACAATAGTTAAAATGTAATTAAATCGGAACTATAAATCAACTGAACTCCATTGTTAGCAGTAGTAATATTTGCTTCGAAAATAACAAAGTTGGTGACACTGAACTCTAACACACACACTATCGATTCGTGTGTTTCATATTCGATTGTAGATCGATATTTTCCGTCAAAATAGCTACCGTAGCAAATGCGTAATACCAAATATTGTATTGAAGTATTTGGTAAAACGTTGTGATGAGCTAGCAATGGTGTGGAGTCCAGAAAATCTATCTCGAGTTGAGTTCTATGCCTGGAAATGGACACTGCCCCAGAAACTAGTACATGGGAATACGCGTCGGTATCTCTGACCGTTCGTAAAATTACTTGTAACAACGAAACTAGCGGGAATGAAATCGTGATATAACGAAGGAAGTGTGTTTAAAATAACACTTAAAGACTCCAAGACAATGATATGGTTCAATATGCGAAAAATATACTTTTGAAATCAAGAATAAAATAATGAACAAAACCCCAAACTCGGTTAAATGTTAACTTTAATCTCCGATATTAGTGTGGTATTCGCCTTACCACCTCATGAAATTAAGTATTGAAGGACTGAATGTCAGTAATTTCTCTGTAGCTGCTAGTGATGTTGTTGCCCGGCCGAGCGGTTCAGACTGTTGAGGAGCTGGCCTCCTGACCCCAACTTGGCAGGTTCGATCCTGGCTCAGTCCGGTAGTATTTGAATGTGCTCAAATATGTCAGCCTCAGTAGATTTACTGGCACGTAAAAGAACTCCTGCGGGACACAATTCCGTCACCTAGGAGTCTCCGAAAACCGTCCAAAGTAGTTACGGGTACGTAAAGACAACATTATTATTATCAGTATAACACTGTTATTGACTACACCAAGGTGACTGGGAGGATGCCGGTACCAGGCATCACATTGGGATGCATCACGTTAATAATGCTGCTGCAACAGACAATCCTCTCCAACTGATTCGTAAATGTATTTCTATATTGAGAGAATGTAGTTCGAATTTTATGTTTTAGAACGCTAGTAATATATCACAATCAATCACTATCTCGTTCTTATAATGGTCTCTAACAATCCTGGCCAATATTATACGGCGTATTTCTTCAATTTGTATTGCATCATGCTTAGCCACTCCGTTACTGTGGAATGCCGTGCGGGTTCGCGACATACGGAATCGAGACGAGTGCTCGCATGCTATTCCACGGTGATCCAAGAGCCGCTTACGCACATCGCTACGTGATAGTGAAGCAAAACAAACTCCAATGTAATTATGCTGACAACAATAAATTTTTATAATTTAAATAAACAATTTCAGAGTATTTATATTTTATTTCGAAACAACCAATGATTCAACTGTGTTCATATTATGTAACTAGCACACATCTAGGTTATGTTAGCCAGGCGGTCCTGGGGAGAACACTGCATGTGCTTATTTGGAAAAAAGAATAACAGGTAGAAGACCCGCTGGAAGACCATGAAGAAGATGGATGGACCAACAGAGGGAAGATGTGGAGAGAAGAGGATCGAAATGGGAATCTGTTTTGGACAACAAAATGTTTTTGAATAGGCAACTTTGGAAGACGCTAGTTTTCAAACAACCTACCCGGCTCGCTGGAAGGGCAAACCGATGATGATGATGATGATGATGAATTCGCGCTGGGACAAAGGAACGAAAGAGGAAATCGGCTGGTTGAATTCTGCACAGATCATAATTTAGTCCTTACCAATACTTGGTTCACACTGCAAACTACAGCTGTTTACGTGGATGAGACCTAGAGACACTGGAAGGTATCAAATAGACTTCATTATGGTTAGGCAGAGATTTAGAAACCAGGTGTTGGATTGCAAAACTTTCCCAGGAGCAAACATTGACTCTGACCACAACTTGTTGGTCATGAAATGCCATCTGAAGTTGAAGAAATTGAAGAAAGGAAAGCATGCATAAAGATGGGATATAGACAGGTTGAAAGAAAAGAGTGTGAGGGATTGTTTCAAGGAACATGTTGCAGAAGGACTAAATGAAAAGTTTGAAAGAAGCACAATAGACGAAGAGTGGATAGTCATGAAAAATGAAATCAGCAGGGCTGCTGAGAAATGTTAGGAAGGAAGAAAAGATCAACTAAGAGTCAGTGGATAACTCAGGAGATACTAAACCAGATTGATGAACGACGAAAATACAAGAATGCTAGAAATGAAGAGGGCAGAAAAGAATACAGGCGATTAAAGAATGAAGTGGGTAGAAAATGCAAGGTAGCTAAGGAAGAATGGCTGACGGGGAAGTGCAAGGATGTCGAAGATTGTATGGTCGTAGGAAAGGCAGATGCTGCATACGGGAAAATTAAGGAAACCTTTGGAGAAGGGAAATCTAGGTGTATGAATATTAAAAGCTCAGATGGAAAGCCACTTCTAGGGAAAGATGATAAAGCAGAGAGATAGCAGGAACATATCCAACAGTTGTATTAAGGTAGAGCTGTATCTAATTTGGTTCTGGAACAAGAAGAGGCTGTTGAAGTTGATGAAATGGGAGACCCAATTTTGAGGTCAGAGTTTGACAGAGCTGTGAGCGACCTAAATAGGAGCAAGGCACCTGGAATTGATGACATTCCCTCTGAATTACTGACTGCCTTAGGACAAACCTGGAATCCAAGTTTATTCCATTTAGTATGTAAAATGTATGAGACAGGAGAAGTCCCATCCTGTTTTTGGCAGATCGTTTTTATACCTATTTCCAAGAAAGCCGGTGCTGACAGGTCTCAAAACTACCACACCATTAGTTTAGTATCTTATGCCTGCAAAATTTTAACACATATTATTTACAAAAGAATGAAAAGACAAGTTGGGAGAAGATCAATTTGGCTTCAGAAGTAATGTAGGAACACGTGAAGCAATCCTGACTTTACGTGCGATCTTAGAGGATCGAATCTAGTAGAACAAGTCCATTTACATGGCATTTGTAGATCTAGAAAAGGCAATCGATAATGTTGATTAGACCAAGCTATTTAAGATTCTGAAGGTGATTGGGATCAGATATCGAGAACGAAGAATTATCTACAATCTGTATAAAAACCAGTCTGCAGAATTGAGGGCTTTGAAAAAGAAGCAGCAATCGAGAAAGGAGCGAAGCAAGGCTGCAGTTTGTCTCCCCTCCTTTTCAATGTTTACGTACATAGAACAGGCATTTAAGGAAATCAAAGAGGAATTTGGAAAGGGAATCACAATCCAAGGAGAGGAAATCAAAACCTTGAGATTTGCCGTTGATGGTTATTTTATCTGAGACTGCAGAAGATCTTGAAGCTGCTGAATGGTATGGACGAAGTCTTAGGTAAGGAGTAAAAGATGAAAATCAATAAGTCCAAAACAAAAGTAATGGAGTGCAGTCGAACGAAGGTAGGTGATGCAGGAAATGTTAGATTAAGAAATGAAGTCTTAAAGGAAGTAGATGAATATTGTTACTTGGGTAGTAAAATAACTAACGATGGCAGAAGTAAGGAGGACATAAAATGCAGACTAGCGCAAGCAAGGAAGAGCTTTCTTAAGAAAAGAAATTTGCTCACTTCAAACATTGATATAGGAATTAGAAAGATGTTTTTGAAGACTTTCGTGTGGTGCATGGCCTTGTATGGAAGTGAAACATGGATAACTAGCTCGGAAAGAAAGAGAATAGAAGCTTTTGAAATGTGGTGTTACAGAAGAGTGCTGAAGGTGAGATGGATAGATCAAACCACGAATGAAGTGGTACCGAATCGAATTGGTGAGAGGAGATTTATTTGGCTAAATTTGATGAGAAGAAGATAGAATGATGGGACACATCTTAAGACACCCAGGACTTGTTCAGTTGGATTTGAAGGAAGTGTAGATGGTAAGAACGATAGGGGTAGACCAAGGTATGAATATGTAGGAAGCAATAGTTACATAGAAATGAAAAGGTTAGCATAGGATAGGGTGGCAGGGAGTGCTGCATCAAACCAGTCTGTGGACTGATGACTCAAACATCATCTAAGGTGTACATTTCACTGTTACGACAATTTTCAGAGGTGCACTTGAAATTCTGGCACTGACAGTGTGAATCCCTGATCCAGTTTAAAGCAATTTTATGTTTGTAAATGCATATTTCAGCTGTTTTCATTGTTTCGGTCATATTTTTATGATAGCATACAAGAACATACTGTATTTGCTAATATTCTGAACAGTTCTGTATAAATTGAGGCATTGTTTATAATAATGTGCATGTTATCTGTTTCGATTTCCAAATGCTGTAGTATACATACTTTTCTTTCTTTACCTGGAGCAGTCATGTAGCAGGTTTAGAAGGCCTGGTTCCAAGAAAGAACTGCTTTATGGACATTTCATTGAGGATTATGTCACTTAAGTTGATATATTTAGCTCAGAAACATCAGTTCTGTATTATATTTCAGTGTTGTAGCAATTTTGAAATAAAAATAGAAGTGAGATCAAATTATACATAACATTTCTATTGTTCACATTGTTTTTCAGGTGATACGGATGTACAGTAGTTGATAGTGTTGCTAACTTTAATTACCGAATCATCTTTGAAAATTTCGATAAATTTGAAGTATGTAGTTAGAATGAAGTGTGATATTGTATAGTCCACTCTAATGCTTCTTAATGTAATCATTTTGGAGTTTCGCAAGTGGACTACAGAAATTCCAACATTTTGCAAGAGCATTGTGGTGGACTTAATTTTCCCCACAATTTGCAATTTCTTGGTACAGTTAGCCTTTAAGATTTATTATTTTAGATTACAATCCATGTTATCTTTGACGTTTGATGGGTCTGTCTGTTGTGTCCTAAGACATTTGGTAGACAAGAGTGTTGATTTCCCCATATTTTGGATAAAAATAAGAATTGTTGTATTTTGTGAAATTATTGGTTGTATTGCTTCTTATATGAAATGAGGTCAATTCATGTCTGAGATTCTGCCCAAATGAACCTTTTTCTAATTTATTTTCAGTATACAGCGAGTCACAATGAAACTATTACATGATCGTAATATGTTTAGTTATGAACGGAAGGTTGGGTGATTATATTTATCATTATGTGCAATTATAGGTGTTGTCGTTACAAGTCAGTGGAAAATCTATTGATACATGTTTAATATCTTATATTACAGTTTAATACAGTTTCACTATTTAGACTGTATTATGGTTTTTATTATTCATGTGGGTACTGAGTTTTTCAGTGTTTCTTGCAATCTGGGTACAATGTACAATGTTCTCGAACACAAAACACAAATGGCTTGTGCTCCTCATCTACAGTCAGTAGTCATGCCAACCTTGCATTAATTTAACACCTCTTTCAACACAGTCGTTCATAGCTTCTAACTCCATAACTATCCTTTGAGCTTCTAAATATGAAGTAAACTAGTATCCATCTTCAGGCAAGAGAACAGATCTCTGCTTTTGGTTGACATGAAGTCGTGTACCAGGCCTCTTCGGAGGCCACACACGATTATTATTAAACGAGCAAATGCACCACTGAGTTGCTACGCTATTCTACAATGTATACGGATTTCTCGGTAACTGACTGTAAAGCCAGTGTGTAAGATTATATTGAATTGCACATCTCTTCGTGATATCAGAGAAACGAAATGGGAGGACGCCATACCTTAATTTTCCAATGTAAGGTAGGCATTGGGGAAGTTTTGTTGATAATGCCAGGCCACACACATCCTACTGCCAATCACAATCGTGTTCGGGGGTTCCTACTATAACTGCGGCCTCACTTGGCAACTGCTGTTCACTTGGCAACTGCTGTTCACAGTAGAGATGGTGAGTTTTCATTGTAAAGACAGGCCCCTTTTCCTATTGCCAGTCACAATCAAGTTGGAGATGCTTGATCATAATCTAAAAGGGCAGGATCAAAGTTGTAGATCTCTCCAAATTGAACGGCAATTGTGCTATCTGTTTTGTGATACGACTTATCGTTTAGCCACCAATTATCCTGAACCGAACGTGTGCAGAATCATTAAAATTGCATCCATATTTCAGTATTTTCCGGGGCCAAAAGATACATTTCAGCAGCTTTGAGTTTTTCCTCAACGAAAAATGTGTCCAGGTTTTGGGGTTAGCACTCACATGTGGAGTAATTAAGGCAAGGCTCTAGAAATAAAGGTATTTTTACCTAATGCATGGATTTTCATGAAACTTCATGGGAATGTCACCCACATAAAAGTAGAGATAACACGAAGATTTCATTCATTTTTTCCAAAACATTTTTGAAATTTTTAATTTGATTTTTTTCATGGAATTTAATTAACATATTAATGTAAATTTGTAATTAGATAGATAAGTCCTTTAAAAGTACTACATATCGATTTTTTGGTACATAATTTAAATAAGGAAATATATCATACTAAAGTTTGTCATTTTTACGTTCTAAAATTTAGGACTTACAAATCTCTATTACTTGAAAAAATTCTGGAATAACAAATTCCATACGCAGGTTTCTTAATATAGATGTAATACATATACCATACAAATTTTGTTACAATTGGCTGAATATTATGGGAGAAAATGGGATTTTAAGTGTAAAAATTACAATTTGCGGAAAATTAAATCAAAGTTTAGGTGAAGTTTTCTTCCCGATTCATTACATAAATTCACCAGAACCATGTTTTCCTTCCCTTCCTTTCTTAGCAGCTTCTGTACGAATACTAGTAACTCTGGAAGCTTCTCTTCTCCTTCTCCAAAGAACAGAAAATGATTCACCTGCATTTTGTTTTTCACAATGCTACCTTTCCTGCGTCGAAGTTATGGGGATTGTAGTTTCGGTCATGTCATGATTGTTGGGTATAGGGGCAGGACGTACATGGCTTGAAGTTGATGCGACACTTTCCTGATGAGAACAATATGATTCCGATAACATTTCATGACCTTTTGTCCCTAGTTTCTTCAGTGGAAACTCCTTCCTGGTAATAGCTGATCCCCATCTCTTTCCTATCAAAAGTTCAGCAATACGTCGCTTAGCTAAGGCTGATTTATGTGTACGCATATTGTTTATTCCCTTGAATATAGGCTATCAATTATTACAGCACAGTGTCCTTCAATAATAACAGTATCTTGATACGCAACTACAAGACGTTACTTGTGTGTGTACTTCACAAAAGTAAATAGACTGGCTACCACCACATAACCCACAAAAAAGATTAAACGTACGAGAATAACAAAACTTACAGTTGTCAGCACTGTTGTAGTAAAGTTAAAGAATAATACTAGATTATAAATTCCACCTATTCAATACAATAAATTTAAGAAATAGGTCTTAACATTAATGTTTCCCCCATAATGAGGGCATCATCAGCCTAAAAATATCCTACCTGAAAGAAGAAAAATCAGGATCCTGATTGTTTTTATTCGTGGTTCAACCACAGCATTTTTGATGTTTCATTTAGCTTCAAGTTTGTATGTGTTGTTCGGACTTCATCGGTGTTCTGAATTAAGATTGCAAATTGTAGCATACCAAAGTGTTATGTGTGCATATGTCTTCCAATTGTAGCAAGGCTGAAGATGACCCAATATAGTCCTATATGGGGTCGAAACTAGTCCCAGTTGTATAAGACAGTATACAAGTTTATGGTATTGAATAGGTGGACCCTTCTCTACCCTTTGATAGTGATCAGTTATCAACACGGACCATAATGAAATCTCTAACTTATTTCTTTTTCCAAACATTCACTCTGCGTGGAACTGACAGATCACTCTACCTTGATAAGAAGGCCGCTTACACTTTATTCAGATTGTGAATGTCCTGTTTGAATATAACAGTAAATTGTTTGTAGTATGCCTTAGTTAATAAACATAAATTGTGGATTAACACATCCACCACTTATAAGACCAACGCCTAATATCAAGATGGTAAAATCACTGTCAGTTATTTAAAATGGAAGTGTGAACGTAATAAACATGTTAAAATGTATACGGTTGGTATATCTGAAAGTAGAAAAGAAAATGGAACTTCTTGTGGAGGTGTTGCTAATAATAAAACGTATTTCAAAGCTAGTGGATGTCAGTAATTATGTAATTCCGTTTTAAATAACTTCACAGTGATTTTACCATCTTGGATTCGAACTATGGGAATTGAAGAAACATCCCCATATGATGATTGTGTTTACACTCAAGGCCATTACAGTCTTAATGATATTATAAAAAAAAGATCCATTTTAGTTTTAAACTCTCAAAATTCATGTTTAACCACGTTTTAATCTTCAAAAACAGTTAATTTACTCTCTTTTAACATACTTTCGTGCATTATCGTTGTTTTAGATGTTACTGTATAATGTTTTACGAAATCACTTTTCAACATTTTACCCTATAATTTATAAGATTAGAATGACTCCATATGTATTATTTTTAAGATTGATATAGGCTGATGATGCCCGTAAAGGAGGGTGAAACATGTACCATTGACTTTTATGTATTATGTATAAAATTTTGACCATATGAAATAGTGGATCATATTGTATTGTATTGAACAGGTGGACTTAAAATATTGTAATAATATTTGAGACATACGTCAACTTCAATACGGAACCAAAATGAGAATAGTTACTTGTATACTTGTATACTTGTATTCTTTTATTGAAAATTTAAAACAATCATTCACTTACTTATTTTATAGTGGATAGAAAGCAGAGTATCACGTAGTGAAACGCGCAACAAACGGAAACAAAACTCCACATGACAATAAACCGCACGAAAAATCATCAAAAGAAATGTCACTGTTGAATCACATGGATAAGCTGTCACACAATAACACAATCTCCCCCAATTATTTCAGCAGATTTTATCATAGTATCAAGATTATTATTATAATAATATTTTGTCTCCCTTCAGAATTAGGTTTAAGACCCTCGCATTATTTGCAGATAATAGCAATAAATCACCATGACATGCGATTAATGACCAAACTAGGACGAATAAAATAAAACAACCACCACCACCACCACCACCACCACCATCAGTTAGGGATACATCGAAGAATGCACTGATATAACCTCATGGAAAAAATGATTGAATCTTTACACAATATAAGTTGTTATTAATATTCCCTGAATAATTAACCGTATCACCATAAATCACAATATCCTTACGGCTAACATGTACCCTGTCGGGCTGAGTGGCTCAGACGGTTAAAGCGCTGGCCTTCTGACCCCAACTTGGCAGGTTCGATCCTGGCTCAGTGCGGTGGTATTTGAAGGTACTCAAATACGTCAGTCTTGTGTCGGTAGATTTACTGTCACGTAAAAGAACTCCTGCGGGACTAAATTCCGGCATCTCCGAAAACTGTAAAAGAGTAGTTAGTGGGACGTAAAACGAATATTATTATTATTATTATTATTATTATTATTATTATTATTATTATTATTATTATTATTAACATGTACCCTAGTGGTCATCATGTTTATTATCATGAAAATCATCACAATCGTCGCTCACATTTAACTCTCAACAAGTGTAAATTTGTCCGACTCATTATTATATCCATGATTATTATTCCTAAACGCATCATCTCGACGAGCTGCCTACTGTCCACAGCTATCGCCTTCCCTTCTGAGGTCACAATTACGTCACAAGTCATTCTCTACCAATGCTTTGATTGAATCATTGCTTTAGTATAATCCGATAATTTATCATTATAGTCATGATTTTTACCGAAGTCGCACATCATCCTTATCATTAGCCTTCATTCCCCCGTAATCCATTTCGAAGACCTTAATTACACGTAACCTCGCGAAATTCACTAAGAAGTGGGGTTATCAACCACTGAGTCAACACAGCAATACTCCAAGAAATCAACAAAATGAAATCGTATCAACAAATCAATGACTACTCTACCATCACCACAATTTAAATACATCTCTAACTAATCTAGTTTCATTATATAAGAATACAATCCAACTAGCAAACTACCGAAAGAGAGGAAAATGTGACAAGAGTACTTATTATGATGTAAATCTCCGGCATCTTGAATATAGGTGTAGATGTAGTTTCCTCCTCTGGATTATGGCGGATTGTAGATGAACAAATTCATCGTGCTGGCTCTCACACACATCGGCTTAACACATCAGGATTCCTGTGCAGTCAAATAGCGTAGAATCACTCCTGCGGATTTCCTTCTTGGTCGGTCCATGATGACTGGCCTTCGTCGATTTTGCTGAAACTAAAACATTATATTAAAATTTGATCCACACTCGTTGCAGACTAACAGTTTCTTACAATGTGAAAAAGGCTCATTCCACTTTTTAAATTTTAACTGTACACCTTTCTATATTTAATTTTAATGATAAAAACCCTTGTACATATGTACAGTAATTCAGTTCGACATATATTTTAAATATCAAGTATTGATATTAATTTTAAGAAATGTAATGTACTCCATGTCCAATGTCTTTGTCTTACTTCCTTGGCTGATGGCATACCCTATTGCTGAAACCAGTCCCAAATAAAATCAATATGTGATGACCATATAATTATCACTATTTCTTGTATTGAATAGGTGGATCCCCATGCATAACAATTTTGAGTATAAATCTTGATTCAATACGGAACCTAAAAATGAATTTTTTGACACTAGAAAACACAAATGCAAAAAAATAGAGGGCAGAAAAGAATACAGGCATTAAAGAATGAAGTGGATAGAAATTGCAGGGCAGCTAAGGAAGAATGGCTGAAAGAAAAGTGCAGGGATGTTGAAGGTTGTATGGTCCTACTAAAGGTAGATGCTGCATACAAGAAAATCAAGAAAACCTTTGGAGAAAGGAAAATTAGGTGTATGCATATCAAGAGCTCAGATGGAAAACCACTTATAGAGAGCGAGTAAAAAGAAAAAAAAAACCCAGAAAGTTTGCAGGAACATATCCAACAGTTCTATCAAGGTAAAGACTCGGATCTGATTCTGGAACAAAAAGGGGCTGTTGATGCTGATAAAATTGGAGACCCAATTTTGAGGTCAGAATTTGACAGAGCTCTGAGAGGCCTGAATAGGAACAAGGCATCTGGAATTGGTAACATTACCTCTGAATTATTGAGTGCTTTAGGACAAACCAGCATGGCAAAGTTTTTCCATTTAGTGTGTAAGAAGTGACGGAAGTGGGCCCTTTTTGACAAAATGCTGTTATACCTATTCCAAAGAAAGGCAGACAAGTGTGAAAACTACTGCACCATTAGTGTGTCATGTGTTCAAAATTTTAATACTTGTTATTTACAGGAGAACGGAAAAGTTGAAACAGAGTTGGCAGAAGACCAATTTGGCTTCAGAAGCAATCCTGACCGTCTTATCTTAGAGGATCAAATTAAGGACGACAAACTCATCTACACGGTGTTCGTAGATCTAGAAAAGACTTTCAGTAATGTTAATTGGACCAATGTATTTGAGATTCTTAAGGTGATCAGGATGATACTGAGAACGAATCGTCTACAGTTTGTATTAATCATTCTGCAGTGGAAAGAACTGAGGGCTTTGAAAAAGAACCAGCAATTCAGAACGGAGCGAGGAAAGCTGCAGTTTGCCCTCCTGTTTTCATTGTTTATATAGCACAGGCATTAAAGGAAAGCAAAGAGTAATTTGGGAAGGGAATCACAATCCAAGGAGAGGAAAGCAAAATTTGGAGATTTGGTGGTGATTGTTATTTTATCTGAGACTGCAGAAGATCCGGAGAAATTGGTGAATGATATGGACGTTGGTGGGTAAGGAGTACAAGATGAAAATAAGTCCAAAACAAAAGTAATTGAATGCAGTCAAACTAAGTCAGACTATGCAGGTAATATTAGATTAGGAAGTCTTCAAAGGGAGTAGATGAATATTGTTACTTCTGTAATAAAATAACTAAGGATGGCAAAAGTGAGGACATAAAATGCTGACTAGCACAAGCTAGGAAGGCCTTTTTTTTTTTTTAGGAAAATAAATTTGCTCACTTCGAACCTTGATATAGGAATTAAAAAGATGTTTTTGAAGGCTTTTGTTTGGAGCGTGGCATTGTATAGAAGTGAAACATGTATAACTAATTCAGAAAGCAAGAGAATAGAAGCTTTTAAAATGTATTATTACAGAAGTATGCTGAAGGTGAAATGGATAGATTGAATTGCGAATGAAGAGATACTGAATCAATTTTTGCAAGAGGAGATAAATTTGAATTCCATCTTGGTCCATGCTGGAATTATTATATACGTCTACATTTGATGGGAAGATGAGGTAGAATGTTATGACTCATGACTTGTTTTTGAGGAAAGTATAGGCGGGTAAGAACCGTCGGAGTAGATGAAGGTATGAAAATGGCGAGCAGATTAGAGCAGATGTAGGATGCAGCAGTTTTCTTGAAATGAAAAAATTAGCACAGAATAGGTTGGCATGGAGGGCTGCATAAAACCAGTCTATGGACTGATGACTCAAACAATTAGTAGTTTATTTATTCTGGCAAAGTTATGTACTCCCCTTCTTACTTTACCAGTGTTAACCTTGAATACTCTTAATAACTACTGCTGTACTTGTAATTGTTAAAAAAAATGACAGTAAGATGAAAAACATTATGAATAACAACAATAATAGTATTAATAAAATATCATATATATAAAAGAACAAATTATATCACATGTACAAAAGAACATATGATATAGACACACAAAATACATTGTATGTACATAAAATATGAGTAATTACGATATACTAATTAAAATAACATTTCAAAAAGATATAAATATTTCAAGATAACCGAAATATTGCTTTCAATTGAGAGGTGAAGAGAAGGAATAGGAAGACAGTGTTTCAGATAAAGACTACATGATTCATGTTTACCTAGTATTTCAACACAGGCATGTTTAAAAGCTGAGTTGCTTTATATGCTTTCAACATCCACTGGTGGGAGATTCCATTGGCGGGCTGTGGTTATGGTGAACAGTGAATGATTTCATATAGAATGTTGTTCTGTGTACAGGAAGGGATATACATGGTGCTGCAGGATCAGGTATTTTTTAAAATGGTCTATAGAGGAGTTTGATGTGATTACGGAAATAGGCTGGTTGAGAATTTTTTAGAATATTATGCAAAAAGCATAGTTTGAAGTGTACAGTGCTCTTGCAAGCTAAGCCTCCTGAGGGACGTGCAAGGTGGTGTAACATGGTCAGTGTAACTAAGCCCACAGATAAATCTCACACAAGCATTCTTAGCACACTGTAATTTCCTTCCCCATTCTACTCCTTTGGTGTTGGAAACTATATCGCAATAATTGAAATGAGGTAATGCAAGTGATTCAACAAGAATTTTATTTGGTTTAAAAGTGAATTTAAATTTGCTGTGCTGAGACTATGTAGCATTCAGTATATTTTGCTCCACACAGATGTAGTTTGGGAAAACCAGGGCAGATGTTCATCAAATATTATACCAGGATTTCTTACGTTTAGTTATACTGTATGAGAGTGCCATTTATGGACAAGTGTGGTAATGCTGTTCGATCGAGTTTGTGAACTAATTTAGCTTACCCTATAATTATTGTCTGAGATTATAATATTTCCTTACGCTAAATGTGGATTTTGCTCCAATGTAAATTATGTTGAACCCAAAATTGCATTGCTCTTATGGAATAATTTTTGGGACATGATATTTCTAATTAAAATTAAAAGTACAACAGTTCCACCTTTTCAGTACAAATTCAAGTAAAGCGGATTATTTTACAGAAGAAACATTTATTAGGTACTATTTTCGAACTGTTATCAAGGTCATCATCAGCCAAAAGCAAGAGTTGCACAATGCATCAAATAGTCTACAGGAAAAAAAAAAAAAATAGTGGATTTGACACTATACGAGGGGCGTTTGAAAAGTCCGTGCAAAAATAAAACTACTTATGTGTTTGGGGTAATCCTTTTTTATTTTTCGACAGTCTCCTTTTAGGCTTATACACTTTGGCCAACGATGTTCTAGTTTGTTGATTCCTTCCGAATAATAGGATTTGTCCAAGTCTGCAAAATATCCATTAGTGTTTGCAATTACCTCCTCGTTTGAATAAAATCTTTGTCCCACCAGCCATTTCTTCAAATTGGGGAACAAATAGTAGTCCGAGGGAGCCAAGTGTGGTGAATAGGGGGGGATGTGAAACGAGTTGGAATCCTATTTCCATTAATTTTGCGACCACAACTGCTTAGGTGTGTGTGGGTTCGTTGTCGTGATGGAAAAGGGCATTCTTGTGGGCCAATCACGGGCGTTTTTCTTGCAGCTCGGTTTTCAAACGGTCCAATAACAATGAATAATATGCACCTGTAATAGTTTTACTCTTTTCCAGATATTCGATGAGGATTATCCCTTGCGAATCCCTAATCCTTTTTGGGTCAAGCGTAAGCAATCGCGGCACCCATCTTGCGGATAGCTTTCTCTCCAAATGTTTATGGAAAATATTATGTACCCGTTTAATCGAGATGCCCACAGCACTAGCAATCTCACTCACCTTAAATCTTTTGTCATCCATCATGGATTTGATCTATCATGGATTGATCTATTTGATCTATCATGGATTTGATCAATGATTTCTGGATTTGTAACCTCCACAGGCCGCCCAGAACGTTCAGCGTCACTTGTGCCCATATGGCCAGTCCGAAAATTTTGAAACCACTTATAAACTGTTCTAATCGAAGGTGCAGAGTCACCATAATATTTATCAAGCTTCTCTTTAGTCTCCTGAGGTGTTTTGCCTTTCATAAAGTAATGTTTAATCACCACACAAAATTATTTTTCGTCCATTTCTTGAAAATCGCTCAACTTCCTTGATTCACACGAATGCCAAACACAAAGAAATAGACTAACATGGCTGAAACTTGGTGTGCGATCATTCAAGAGATGCTGGTAACTAAACATGACCTCGATATGTGCCGGTGGTGCCATCTCTCGGACTTTGCACGGACTTTCAAACCACCTTCATAAAGATGAAGAAGGAAGTCAAAATTGCAATGTAATCTACTGTTTATAAGACAACACAACTCACTCGATTCACTAATGAATACAGCAATAATATAAATTTTCTAAACCTCTTAACAGTGGCAATGGAGAGCAATATACAGTAAAACCTCGTTAATTCGAAGTCGTTGGGACTCAAAAATCGGACTTCGAATTACGTGATTTCGAATTAACCGCCAATTCGCAATTCAGAAGTGCCAACCCTTGCCGCATTACAAAATATTCTATGGCCTGTTACTGCATGCAGTTAACCTTGATTCACAGTTTATACCCTTCAAATGCCATGAAAAAGGAACTATTCCCAAAATGTATCCAAGAAGGTGCATTTACAGTATTCAAGTAATTCACTCGGATATCTCACTGGCAAACATAACCTCACGCAACGGAGAGAGAAGGGGGAAAAAAAAAAAAAGCACGATTCAAAGACGAGGAGAAATCTATGCTGGCTCCCATCTGCACGTGCTTTATTAATTGGATTACTATACTTACTGCATTTTAGATGCCTTGTATTTACAAAGGAAGTACCCGATGCCCTTAAAATCGAACTTTTCTACGACTCCATCCTTGTACGATTTCCCGCCAACTTCTTTCGTACTTCAGAAATGTAAACACTTGCCGTGTCACAAAGTATTCTAAGACCCATTAATACATGCAATCACCTCGATTCACAGTTTAAACCTTTCAAATGCCATGGAAAAAACTATTTCCGACATGTATCCAACAAGGTGCATTTACAATGTTCAAATAATGCACTTGGATAAATCACTGACCAACATAACCTCACGCAACGAAAGAAAAAAAATATCGCACAATTCAAAGACGAGGATAAATTATGCCGGTCCCCGTGTGCATATGCATTTTTTTTTTTGATTTCTGTACTGTTCGCATTTTTATATGCTTTGTACTAGCATGGAAAGTGCCCGACGCCCTTGAAACATTGTGGTTTATCGAACTTTCCTATGACGAGGGGATAAAGTTTCTCGCTTCCATCCCATGAGCATTGCAACGTACTACTATGCCCCATTTAAAACCATAAGACCGTTTGGGCTTGCATTAAAATAATGCAGTGCAGTTTCACCGGCAATGACAATATTGTTCGGTGCCTACGCTTTTTCGTCAACTGTCGGCATCGCCAGTGTTCGCGGATTCTGTTTTTCCACACACTGCCTGTTGAGTGATATTACGGCGTTCATTAAAAGGTTGAATACAAAAGAATTCAGATTTCATTCAATTTAGCAATCATGAAGCGCACTGTAGACCCACCGAAGTGAGTGTAAGTGCGGAAAGCTACCCTTCCACGTTAAGGAACGCGCGTTCTATTATGACGCGGAGCGGATAAATTTCGAGTAGAAATTACTCTGTAACATACTATTGTTTTAAAATGTAAAGGCAGATTCGAATTAAAAGTCTGAATTTCGGTAATGGGGCCGACATTGTACTTCGAATTACGGATTATCCGTATTTCGAATTGAACAATTTAAATAACATGCAAAACTGTATCTCATGTTTCCGGGTACGAGAGCTTCTTCGAAGTAGGCGGGATTTTGAATTAACCGATTTCGAATTATCGAGGTTCTACTGTAAATACAAATGTAACATACAGTAACGACAAGTCTCGTTGGCTGGAGACTCTGGCAATTGTGCTGCCACTGGTGGAAGAACCGCCACTGTCTTCAGTAGGCTTATGAGTGAAAGGAGAAGATCGTACACTTTGTCTTGTGTATGGTATGGTATAACGTGGAAATTATAGGAATTATATGGAACAGAATTATGAAAACTGCTTGCCCTTTCCAATTGGTAGTTTCATCACTTTGAATTATCAGTTATCTATTTCTCACAGCTTCTTTCACTTCCTCTTCATATTCTGTGTTAACAAATGGGATGAATTTTGATGGCGTGTATTTGCTTGTGGAAGGCCACCAGCACCTGTAGGAAAAAAGTATGGTTTTTGATGGTTTAATTTTAATCCATGGATTTTGGCCCGTATGTCTGGTTATCAAGTCTTAATTCAGATGAAGTGTTTCTGAGTGTTCGTTATTTACTGGCTGTATATATATGGGCAAGTCATCTGCGTATAAGTATTTACTGTGTCTTAATCCTGATAGTACCCCATTTATATACAAATAGAAAAATAGGGGGCCTAGTACACATCCTTGTTTTAATCCCACTTCAACCGTGCACCAATTTGAATATTCATTGTTATTAAGTACACACTGCTGCAGTTCGTGAGATATTAATTAATCCACTAGAGTGGAGTGCACTCGTGGAGAAATGTAAACTACTTATTTTGGATGTACGTATGTCTATCAACAGTGTTGAAAGCGTTACGGAGAAGCAAACCATGAGGTTATTTGTTCATTTGCCTTTCCCTCAGTCAGTATGGGCCTGTTCATGTGTCTTGAAGGGCATAGGAATTTCTTGTAAAAGTGATTCACAGAACAAATTTTACTGTGTTACAGTAATCATATTTAGATATCATGCTTACAGTTATTGAAAATTACAAGTTGTAAACACATTCATTTTGTACGTGGCAGTATGACTACTCTGCTTATTTGAATTTATTTCCAACTAATAGATCACGCCCGACTGTTGTTACAGCTCGACGTACAGATGCAAGTCACCATGTGAATCAGAAGTCTTCCATCCAGAACAACAAGAGCAAAGCTCAGCAAGAAACGCTCGTGCCGGACAGCCTAAGATTTGCATCTGAAACTGCAGAGAGTGAAGTATGTGATTTTTAATATTAATAATAATAATAATAATAATAATAATAATAATATTAATAATAATAATAATAATAATAATTCTCAACAATTTATTTCTGTTCCTTATGGTTATGGGACATTAAGAACCTATGGAAAAAGACATAAGGTTGCTAAGGATGATATAAGCCCAAAGAGGAATAATAAGTGCAGGCACTCGGGGCTGAAAGTAGATGTCAGACTGTGATACACATCTGACACAATCGCTGTAGTACAGTAGAAGAGAACCCTGTTGTAATGACAGTATTATGCCCTCCAAAATTTAATCTGCACAATATCCTTAGGTTTCAATGACGACTCTCTTACTGATTCATCCGTTGTTACGGACAGATTCGGGGGTGTTAGTTTCTCAGTTATATTCATACACTACTCCAGAATTTATACTGAACGTGATCAATCATCTTCCATATTGATTCCTTGCTACATGCAAGAGAGAGTTCTCCCCAACATTAAAATATGCTGTCTTTCTCGTGATCCTCGCTGTCGACATCAATTAACCCTCCGTCGGTCGCAACTGATCTGACAGGCACAGTCTTCAGTCATCGGTCGCTACTGGTCCAGCGCGCAGACCGATCATTCTCATCCTCTCACTACCCTCACTCCTTGCCATGTTCGGCAGTCACGTGACAGGTAGTCTGTATTCAGTCACTATATTAATTGCAACATCAGTGACACTACTGTACAGTCATGTCATCCCTAAGTGATGCAGCTCTTCTCAGGCACGCCCCCAGTAGAAGTGAACTGCATGCACCATTTTACTGAATACTAAGCTTCCTGTCATTCTTAAATAAATACCTGGCGGTACTGAAAGTCTAACTTGGGCCAATTGTGCTAACCATTACACTGCGGAGGTGGACCTAACTACAAAATATGGACATATTGCATGACTGATGCATTCTTGCAGTGCATGGATCGGGCATACGAAAAAGTTCACCTTGTTGTTTGATGTTATCAGAGCTGTAGTATGCTAAGGAGGTGGACAATTCTTAACTACAAAACACGTACCGCGTGATTTTAATGCGTGCTTGCGTTGCACAAGTCAGACACACAAAACTATTCACCTATTTGTGTGATGTCATCAAAGCTGCAGCACGGCCTGTATCCACTACAAAGTGGAATTATATTTGTTCTCTCACGAATTACGTCGGGAGGAGCTTAAATGCCATCTTTAAATTTTTTCATTTTGTCTCAAAAAGTCACGGTAGTCTAATATATTATTAACAAAGTGTAGGCATTACTAACCACAAGTAAAATATCTCTGTAATTGGTACAGAGCTTTGAAGTAAATTATTTGAACTGAATGGAATTCGGATTATTCTGTAATTGGGTAACTGGGAATATTTAGTTCAATCGTCAAACATATGATATAGTAGTGCATGACAGATTTTGTAATCCATTGGGATGCTTGTTTAAATTACTCTAAATATGAAAGTTTGAAAGTAGATCATTTTTTTTTTGAGATTTCAGAAGTATTGTGTGTGGTTAATTTGCAGCGGGATAGTTTGGCAGCATATAAAGAGGCAACAGCCAATTCAAGTACACCACAGATTGTAATAGAGCCTCCCACGGGTACAAAACTTCTGCAGAGTGAAAGTGCTGCCGTTCTGGGTAAAGCCAGCGATGAGGATGAACTTCATAATGCAACTGAAACAAGTGAGTAAATATTTATTGAACTAATTATAATTGGGGGGGCAGATTTTTGTATGCTAAAAAAAGAAAGTGTTTATGTGCTAAAAACCTAAAAAAAATTGATAAAACATTTAAGATATTCTGCTTTAAATATGACATAACCACTTGCGTTGAAAAGGTAAATAAGAAGTTTTGTATTAAAATATGGTGCTATCAAACGAGCTCCTTAAGGCAAATGGATGTCTTTATATGGAAAAGTACAGAACGGTATATTAATTTTTGAGATGCTTGACTAGATATTATGGTATTTACATAAATGGTAATGTTTCGTTTGACCATAGCAAAAACAACCTATCAACTTCGAAAAAATTGTACCAGTTCGTACTCGCCAATCATACACAGGAATATTATTCTTCCATAGTTTTTGATGGTGTTTGGGCATTGTCATTGACAGAGAAGTGAAAGTAATGGTTTTTTTCCCATCTGCTTTTTTAGCATGCCTGGAGAGAGCTGCTTGCGATTGTTGGTTGTGTTCGCTAATATTGATTATAGAGAAAAAATTGCGACAGATGAAAAATCATCAAAAGCCAACTTCCATTTGTATGGAAATTGAACATTCCTCTATCTACACTGAACACCATATTGAACGTGAGGAAAGAAATTGTACAAACTTACGAAGGATAGAGTGGCAAAATAAAGTGAGTGTAAGAGGGCAGGTTTCCCAAGCTGTAAGGCTATTTTATTCACCTTCTACCTGATAAAACCTTGGCTCTTATGGGCAAGAAATGTCAGTGTGGGAAGTTGTGTTGAGAAAGACTGGTAGTCCATTATGTTGCAATGAAAGTGGAAGAGAAAAAGTTGATTCCTGGAGTAAATTGGAAAGCAAAGAGCCGTTGCGCTAATAACTTGCAGACATTTGCAGGCAAGTACACTTCAGATCCGAAAGCTTGAATAACAGCCACGGTATCTGAGCAATATTTACATGCACTGGATGCCCAGAAAGGTTCTTAAAACTGGATAATCCTTTTACATACCTTCCAACTCTCCCAATTTATGTGGGAGACTTAATTCTTGAAATTCTTATATTACCTCCTGATCAATTGTTTCTCCCGATTTTAAGTCGCTGATTGCTGAACTTAAGATATTTTGAAACTCGGGTGCCATTTCAGGATGTTGCTTTTTTAGCTGAAGGTAATTTTCGTAATTGGTCTCTGTAAGTACCGATAGTCCTTCTCTTACTGGTTGGTGTGAATGGCTGAAGGTTAGTGTCTTATTCGCTTCATAGGGTGGGAAGTTCTGTTCTCATTTGTGGCTTCAAAATTTATTTATTTCGTGTGGCTATTTCTAGCAGAGTGCAGCCCTTGTAAGGCAGACCCTCCAATGAGGGTGGGCAGCATCTGTCATGTGTAGGTAACTGTGTTATTGTTTGTGGTGGAGGATAGTGTTGTGTGTGGTGTGTGAGTTGCAGGGATGTTGGGAGAGCACAAATACCCAGCCCCCGGGCCATTGGAATTAACCAATGAAGGTTAAATTCCCCGAGCCGGCCGGGAATCGAACCCGGGCTCTCTGAACCGAAGGCCAGTACGCTGACCATTCAGCCAACAAGTTGGACAGCTTAAAAATGAAAAGTGAAATTGCAATAATCAAATCTGGTGTCCTCTCTCGTCTTGCATAGTTGTGTTTGTGTGCTGTGGTCCTGTTTTAGGTTACACTAGGTTGATCCATATGGGTTGAACAAGTTTGTGTTCGGTTGTTTATGCAGTTTGATATGTGTAGCACCACTACGTGATGAACATCGAGGATCTCTGCATTGCCTGTGGTTAGTACCACTATGTGAAGAACACCACAGGTTTGTGCATTGCCAGTGATTGGTACCACAATGCAAGGAACATCTTGGGTCTGTGTTGCCCGTGGGTGGTACCATGATGTGCGATACACTGTAGGTCTGCATTGCCGATGATTAGTACTGCTATGTGAGCAACACCATGAGTATATGTGGCCTGTGTTTCGTGCCACTATGTGAGGAACACCTCAGTTCTAGCCAGTGCCTGTGATTTGTTCCACAATGTGAGGAACACCATGGGTATATGTTGAGGAGTACCCTTATGTGACAAAATCCATTGGTCTGTTACTTGTGATAGGTGCCATTGTGTGTAACGTACAATGCAAGGAACAGCAGAGTCTGCTTTACCCGTGATCATTACCCTTATGAGGGGCCAGTGATCTAGATTTTGGACCCCTTTATATAATCCCAGTAATTGAGGATTTGTGAATTTTTACGCTATCATTTTTTTATCATTCATTTCTAAACTCCATTGGTCTGTTACTTGTGATAGGTGCCATTGTGTGTAACGTACAATGCAAGGAACAGCAGAGTCTGCTTTACCAGTGATCATTACCATTATGAGGGGCCGGTGATCTGGATTTTGGACCCCTTTATATAATCCCAGTAATTGAGGGTTTGTGAATTTTTACGCTATCATTTTTTTATGATTCATTTCTAGTCGGATACATTTTGAAGTTTTATTTTTTATTTCATTCACCTCGTACATTATGGGTTGATAACCTTGTAACTGTTCCCTCTCGTCATAACACTTGGGGAGATGAAAGTTATTATCTTGGGACACATTAATATCAAACTATTTGTGGCTTGCCCGCAAATTGCCATGCAAATAGAAACAATTAACATTCCATGGTTCCCCATTTCTCTATGTAATGTTTGGGCGCCATGGTTACAGTTTTAAATAAAACTGTAAAACAAAATGTATATTTACTAGCATAGAGACTTATACTTAAATCACAGGGGTAGGATTTTAAATAATTAACCAAAGAAAGAAAATTAATGCAATATAAAATACAAATGAATTTATTATACAAAAAAAATGAGATGAATCGGAAAAGTTTCCTTAAAGCGTGGAGGCATTTATAATTTACTGAATTTACTATTGCTTGCTTTATCTAATTGAAGCTCACCAATTGCAGCTTCCGTTGAAGTCATGTGGTTTCCGTGGTTACTCGTTCTCTTCTTCTCGATGTAGACTTTGCTCCATGGACATCCTTCCTTCCTTCTCTGATATGGTATGGGCTATCTGGACTAGCACTCCCTGCTTGCCTAGTCTTGAAATTAGACATTGGCCCTGTACTTGTAAAAACTGATCAGCGTTGATCGTATGAGGAGAAAATTCAGAGATATGAATTTTTCCATATTAGTAGAAATCTCAATCCAACTGAGCTATACAATTTATACGGTACAGACTTGTACCAAATTTCCGTAGACTTGAACTAAACATAGTTCTTCGTCCACAGCCATAAGCTTGTTTCGTTTCTCGTAGATCCGATAACATAACCGAAGCGACAACACATTGTACAAAAGTAACTATGTCGCTGAGCGACCACACACTATCAAAAATCAAATCACGTCGTTCAAAGTAGATGTTCATAGTAGAATTAGTAGTGATGGAGTATCTCGTAAGGTCGTAAGGTCCCGTTCTCGTGTTAAGAATCAGTATATATCCGGGCTCACCCCCACTCTTGGTAACAGTTCAATCTCAAAACTCACGACGACGTATCTGATTCGATAGATCGAAGCATCAACTCCCCTTTCCTTCTTCCTCGACAAGTCCAGAAGGCGTGGCGATGATATAGCTGACCAGCTTGCAAGCCTCGCGCACGGGTCGCTGTTTACTAGCCTTGGTCATAAAATAAACCCATGACTCACGCAAAATCCCAAGCTTCAAGAATAACCCTCCGTATACACAAATGAGATGAAATGAAAACAACTATGTCTCAACATATTGACCGTATTTACAACATAATGAATTCTTATCCTACATAATATAATAATTAAAATACTAAAACGATGTTATCATATATACAATGTGTTTCCAAAAGGCCTTGATTACAAATGATTGACGTTGAATAAATATGTTATTACAAATAATTGCCGATGGCGGATAAACTTGATATCAAATGATATCGCGTAACATGTTATTATATTAAATTAGTAGGGCTGGAGAAGCCTGGGCGGTTACATATGCCCTCCTGTTATTTACAGATATAACATATATGAAAATAACACACTACACCAAAACGGTTGATATATACATCATTACATCTGACAAACAATAAAAAACATACATAATCAAATCTTGTATCTCACTGTAGAGTGTCTGTTTCAACGATACCAGATAACATTAGTAATAAATCCTGCCAATTTTCTTGTGAAAGTTTGTCAGCTACACTCACAATATTTACAACAACAGGTAAATAACTCTATCTTTGCACTTCACCATCAAAGTGTTCGGCAGTTCCAGGTTATTATAATATATACACCACACACACACGTAATCACACGTGGATTACCTCTCTTAGATGGCCGCAAGCAATTTCTTGTTTTCATTGCAAAAAATATTACTACTTAGAAAATTATTGCATTAATTTCCTTCTGCAGTTTCAAAAAAAATCCCAAGTTACTCATGGCTTCTACAGTGGTGTCAGGTCAAGGTTCACAACCTATACATGAATTCACGTTTTCTAACTCAAGTACATTTAATGTTGTCAAAACAACATCGGGGAGACATTACACTTAATTCGCAGAAATATATCGTCTCAGTGAACGAATATTATAAGTGCCCAACATGACACGATTACCATCTTTCAATCTGTATGCACAAGGACCTACCCGACAATGAATCTGGAATGGACCCTGATACAACAAAAATAATTTCTTCGTCACCTTCTCTTCACTGGACGAGAGCATGGGAACACGTAACAGAACAGAATCTCCTACCTGAAATTCGTCTAACACCTGACGTTTCTGCTGTTGGCTACGCTTCTCAGCCGCTTTAATCAAATTCTCTCTCGCTAACCTGACATATATCTGAGAGTCCTGCTGAGGTTCCTGTGTAATACCTAGTACTTTTGTCAGCTCATTCCTTGGATTGCTGCCAAAATGAACCTCTAATGGGGTGAATTTCGTACTATCATGCTGAACCATATTAATCCATTTCTCAATCAACGCTAAAGAACCAACCTACGCAGTGTGCTTGTCATGAACTAAAGATCGAAACATCCTACCTAATTCCTTCATCGTGCGTTCACACATATTCCCTTGCGGATTCCTAATTGAGGAAAAAACTTGTGTGATACTTAACTCTGTCATCACAGCCTTCCACTTCTTCGATGTAAATTGAGATCCACTATCAGATAATAACCTCCTAGGCGTACCTAATTCCTGAACATACTTGTCACTAATAATCTTACTGCAACTAAGACCTGTCGCTTTTCTCATCGGATACAATCTGACTAACTTGGAGAAAGCATCAATCACCACAAAAACTTATTGATAGCCATATTTACCACGAACTACGGGTCCAAATAAGTCAATATAAACAAGATCACCAGTTTTCTCAGTAATGACTGCTAGCCTAGGTCCTTCGAGATATCTATTGGGAGCTTTACTCCGTTGACATAAATCACAAGAGGAAATAGTTTTCCTAATTTCCCTTCCCATCTTATCCCATACAAAACTTCTCTGAATCTCATACAACACTTTACTTGCACCAAAATGTCCCAACTCCTTATGAATGAACCAAATTAATTCCGTTCTCAAAGACTTAGGTGCACATATACGCCAACGATCGTCACCACAATTCTTCGTTAAATATTGATCAACCATTCTATAGGTGTGTCTACCTTTCTTCACACTTTCCTGATCTCCGTTCTCAAGTTCTCTTATCACATCTTTACATTCATTGTCCTGAGATTGTTCAAAACGTATCTTATTTAATCTATTGAAAGCTTCCTTATCGTCTTTATGAAGACATGCACAGATTAAAATGCCTTCCTGGGTCTTAATAACACTACCTTCATTACACAAATCTCGGTCTCTGGATAGCAAATCGGCTAACACATTGTTCTTGCCTTTAATGTGTACCACTTTAAAATCATACTCTTGTATAGCTAAAATCCATCTACTGACTCTGTTATATGACAATTTGCAAGTAGAAATAAAAGATAGCGCATGATGGTCGGTCCAGATCTCAAATTTAGTACCCAACACATACATCCTGAACTTACTTAGAGAATATATAATCGCTAAGAACTCTAATTCAGTAATCGTGTAGCATTTCTCAGCTGCACTAAGCCCTCTCGAAGCCAACGAAACAATCCCTAAGTTGTTCTCTTCCTCCTGACATAGAACTCCAGCAATTCCACATTGTGATGCATCAGTCATTATAACATACTTATCTCCTCTAGGATATTTCAGAATCACAGCTTTCCTAAAACCATCTTTTAGCTCTTCAAATGCCTTCTCATGGTATTCTGCCCACTTCCATTTATTGCCAGCTTTCAGCAAATTTCTAAACGGCTCTAATAAGTAGGAAAATCTTAAAACAAATTTTCTAAAAAAGTTATACTCCAATGTATGATCTCAATTCTTTTATATTCCTGGGCCTTTTTGCATTCAATATTTTCTCTATTCTCGTGCTTTCTGGAGTCACACCTACTGCAGATACACGGTGTCCTAAAAAGATGACTTCGGGCTGACCAAAAATGCATTTCTCCAGTTTAAGAATGAAACCTGCCTGTTCTAACTTGGTAAATACCCTGTCGAGATGTTCTAAATGCTCTTCAAGACTGCAAGACGAAATTACTAAATCATCAATATAAATAGTGGCATAGTGGTCGGCTTTGTTCCCCAGAGCAATATTCAAAGCACGACTTAAAGCAGAAGAACTAGTACGAGTACCATATGGGACACGACAAAATTGATACAGATTACTCTTGTGACTGAAAGCTCTTTAAGGTCTATCCTCCTTCCTTAACGGAATCTGCTAGAAACTACTACGTAAATCAACAGTAGAAAACCAAACTTTCCCATCAAAATCCTGTATCAGCTCCTCTACATTTAACGATTTTAATTGATCAGCAGCAATACGTCTGTTCATCTCCCTCCCATCAATGCACAAACGGACAGAACCGTCGTTCTTAGGCACAACCAATAAAGGATTGACACACTGACTACTCGAAACTTCAATAATACCATCCTCTAACATAGCTTCAATTTGATTGTCTACCGCTTTAGCATATTTATGTGGTATCGGATATCTCGGTCCAGCGAATATACTTTTATCCAGCACTGAAAATGAGTGTTCATACACATGTTTTGCCAGGTTTCGATGAAAATACTTCCTTGTGTTCTCTCAACACATACAACAATCTGTCCCTCTGACCTTCTTCCAAATTGCTACTATCTACCGCTTCTCTCAAAGCATCATCGTGGTTCTCCTCTAACCACACTTCACACAACTTAAAATCTGCTCTCTCTTCTTCATCTTTTAAAACCTCATTAACAGACTACATGTTACAAACCTCCACTTTCGTCTGAACTTCGGCATCCCACGTGACTTTAACATCCTCATTATCCCACCTTAAATATACTATCGCATCATTGTAATCTAGCCGAGCTGAGTATAAACTTAGCCAGTCAGATCCCAAGATAACATCAAATATAAGATTCGGAATAACAAGACAGATCTGAATTTTCGACTTCCTGTTAATACAAATAGGTATAGCAACTTGTTTACAGATTTGCTTGGATCTTTTACCTACAGCAGTGACGATATATGTGGATTTCACAGGCATTTCTTCAATCTCAATATTCTCCTTCTTTCTGTCCTCGTACCACTTCGAACTTACACATGATCTTTGACTGCCTGAATCCAATAAAGCCTGATACTGCGCCCTCCATATAACGATCGTAACAACGGGGTTCTCACTTTTACTACCAACTTCGACTTGATTCACTTCCACCTTCCGTAATAACTCATCTCTGACATCGAGATCTTAATTCATGTGCGTCATTACACAATTTCTCGCAACATGTACTGAAGACTGATAATCTGATCTCTCATTACAGTCTATCAGTTTAAATTACTGTGTCTCCTTGTATCCTGATTTCTGCTTGTACTTTCCTCTACATTTCGTTCCCTCTGAACATTTCTATTTTGCTGGTGTGACTGATTACCTACAGGTTGTTTCGGTTGAAACTGACCACGGTGATTGTGTTCTTGTCTTCTGGGTGGTGTTTGATAGTTTGTGTGCTCTCGTGTACTACTACTACTATTTCCTAACGCATCGAAACTTGCTTGCAATCTTTCCATTCCCTGAATAGACTCTATCTGTTGCATACAGCTAGCTTCACGGATTTTGTTGGGAAAATGTCTGAGTAATAACTTAACAATATCTTTCTCCGCTGACATCCCATCTACGTTTTTACAAATCATAACGTGGGCTAAAAAATATTCAGTCATAGAAACTCCCTCGTGTGGCCTAAATTTCCCAAAGACAATGCGTTCTCTTTCCCTGCTTTGTATAGCTTGACTCCAAAATTTTTCCGTGAAATATTTCTGGAATTCCACCATACTGGTCATGCTGCTCTTATACACCGCAAACCATGATTTCGTTTCCCCAATAAAAGCTTTACCAATTATCTCTAACGCTTCTTCCCATTCAATGATTCCTTCTTCTATTCGCTTTTCAAACCGTTTCTTAACAGTGTTTAAAAAATCTAAAGGGTTTGTCTGCCTCCCATTTAATTTACGTAAATCAGTTTCATATATGAAATTTGTACCATGGCAATGACTTCCTATATTACCTTGCTTTTCTGATTTCTTTACGTATTTGTGCCTCCGACCTAGCAATATGTTCATTAATTCTTTTCTCTCTAGTTTCTACGTCATTCACCAACATTTCATTACATATCTTAGCATTAGTCTCTACCTTATCACACAGATCATCGTATTGTTGTTGTACTTGTTCTCTAACTTTAGTAACTTCTCCTACTTGTTCCTGCATTTTACAATTAATTGCTGTGATCTGCTGGTCTACTTCGCTCCTAACTTTACAATTTTCTTTCTCTACCAACTCCATGACTTCACTTCTATGTTCAGTTAACTTTCTTTCTACCACCTTCTCATGTTGGCTACGTCTCATCTCCTGTTCCGCTAACTGATTCTCAAAAAGTTTCTGTTGCTCTAGTGCTTCATCTATGATCTAAAGCATCCATCCTAGCATTAACTTCTCTGATAATTTCGGTTTTCGTCTGTTCTATTTCTCTGCTAATTTTGGTTTTCGTTCTCTCTACTTCCTTCTTAATTTCATCTATCCCTTTCGTTTCCTTCCTAATCTCATCCATCCCTTTCGTTTGCTCTAATATCCCTTGCATCATTAAAAACAGTTGTCGAATATTCATTTCACTATTCGTATTACCTTTCTCGCCCTCCATCCTAGCTACATCAGATTCTGTGCTATTTTCCATGCTCCCACCACTCTCTACCGTTTTATCTACTTCAATGCTTTCATCTACAACATTCGTAGAATTCAGCGTCTCGCCTCCATTTACTAAGTTTCCGCTACGTAACTTCATGTCCTTTTCACCTTGTGCAGCCATGATTCCCCCAAAATCACACATACAAATTATATGGACACTCACTTAACCCCCACCAACACACTCTACTTTACTGCTTTCTTTCCACGAATACTTAATGGTTTTCGAGCTCCACGTTGGTGCGACAAATGTAACTGTTCCCTCTCGTCATAACACTTGGGGAGATGAGTTATTATCTTGGGACACATGAATATCAAATAAACTATTTGTGGCTTGCCCGCAAATTGCCACGCAAATAGAAACAATTAACATTCCATGGTTCCCCATTTCTCTATGTAATGTTTGGGCGCCATGGTTACAGTTTTAAATAAAACTGTAAACCAAAATTTATATTTACTAGCATAGAGACTTATATTTAAATCACAGGGGTAGGATTTTAAATAATTAACCATTAAGTATCGCTTCAGAAAGAAAATTAATGCAATATAAAATACAAATGAATTTATTATACAAAAAAAATGAGATGAATCGGAAAAGTTTCCTTAAAGCGTGGAGGCATTTATAATTTACTGAATTTACTATTGCTTGCTTTATCTAATTGAAGCTCACCAATTGCAGCTTCC
Organism: Anabrus simplex; assembly: GCF_040414725.1. Classification (NCBI taxonomy): domain Eukaryota; kingdom Metazoa; phylum Arthropoda; class Insecta; order Orthoptera; family Tettigoniidae; genus Anabrus; species Anabrus simplex. The sequence goes on along the minus strand of NC_090265.1, from coordinate 886,358,588 downwards.
GTTGAAGTCGTGTGGTTTCCGTGGTTACTCGTTCTCTTCTTCTCGATGTAGACTTTGCTCCATGGACATCCTTCCTTCCTTCTCTGATATGGTATGGGCTATCTGGAGTAGCACTCCCTGCTTGCCTAGTCTTGAAATTAGACATTGGCCCTGTACTTGTAAAAACTGATCAGCGTTGATCGTATGAGGAGAAAATTCAGAGATATGAATTTTTCCATATTAGTAGAAATCTCAGTCCAACCGAGCTATACAATTTATTCGGTACAGACTTGTACCAAATTTCCGTAGACTTGAACTAAACATAGTTCTTCGTCCACAATATTTACTGAATATAACACAAGCCATAAGCTTGTTTCGTTTCTCGTAGATCCGATAACATAACCGAAGCGACAACACATTGTACAAAAGTAACTATGTCGCTGAGCGACCACACACTCAAAAATCAAGTCACGTCGTTCAAAGTAGATGTTCACAGTAGAATTAGTAGTGATGGAGTATCTCGTTAGGTTGTAAGGTCGTAAGGTCCCGTTCTCGTGTTGAGAATCAGTATATATCCGGGCTCACCCCCACTCTTGGTAACAGTTCCATCTCAAAACTCACATACGACGTATCTGATTCGATAGATCGAAGCATCAACTCCCCTTTCCTTCTTCCTCGACAAGTCCAGAAGGCGTGGCGATGATATAGCTGACCAGCTTGCAAGCCTCGCGCACGGGTCGCTGTTTACTAGCCTTGGTCATAAAATAAACCCATGACTCGCGCAAAATCCCAAGCTTCAAGAATAACCCTCCGTATACACAAATATGAGATGAAATGAAAACAACTATGTCTCATCATATTGACCGTATTTACAACAATGAATTCCTATTCTACATAATATAATAACTTAAATACTAAAACGATGTTATCATATATACAATATGATTCCAAAAGGCCTTGATTACAAATGATCGACGTTGAATAAATATATTACAAATAATTGCCGATGGCGACGTTGAATAAATATGTTATTACAAATAATTGCCGATGGCGGATAAACTTGATATCAAATGATATCGCGTAACATGTTATTATATTAAATTAGTAGGGCTGGAGAAGCCTGGACGGTTACAACCCGGCTGTTGGGCCCCTTTAAACATAATTATCATGTTTGGTTTTTAGGGAGTTGGTATTGTTTGTTCATGTGATAGAGCCATAGACAGTGTTATTTCTCTTGTAAGAGTTAGTATTGGTTATCATTATGATACAGCATGGTGTGTTCAAGGTTGTATGTTTTATTATGGCAAAGTAATATAATTCTTCTTTTTCTGAGACAATTTTTGGAACAGTTTCCATATATTACTGAATTAAGGAAATGTTCATAATTTGTATTTTCTGTTTGTCGGTGTGACATAATTTTTTTTGCATCACATGGTGAGAAGAGCTGTTTATACCATTTCCCAGTTTTTTTTGTTTTTGAATGTTGGCAGCTATGTTTTTTTGGTTGTGTTTTTCTGTCTGTGTGTCACATCCTACCAAGACTAGTATGATGTGTGAAGCAAAAGTGTAACCTTCTCTTTATTCCACAATGAGGAAGGTAAACATCTTGGAGGCAGTGTGTTTAGTAAAATTTTCTTGGGGTTCTGTTTTCTACGTGAAGCGCTATTTTCATAAAGCCGGTTCTACGAAGGCAGATCATGTATAAATGGGAGTTATTTTTTAAAATTGATTGCACCAACCAAAAAAAATGCACATCAGATCACTTTTCTACATAGTGTCCTGCCTTCGATACACATTTTCTCCATCAGATTGGTAAGTTTTTGATGCCGTTCTGATACAAAGAGGAGGGACATGTGCGGAACCAGTTGCGCACAAACTCTTTTACACTTGCATCATCGAACTGCTGTCCTAGGTGTTGTTTGTGTGGTCCAAACAAATGGTAGTTCCAGGACAATAAATTTGGACAGTATGGAAGGTGTTCCAGAAGTGTCCAGTGAATTTCCTCCAGTTTTTCCTGCGTTAAAGCGGTAGTATGCAGCCTTGCACTGTCATGAAGGAAAATGTTGTTTTGGACTGGTTGCCGGCGTCACTTGTTGCGATACGCAGCATTTACTTAATCCAAAAAGAGTAATAGGCTGCATTATTTGTCCTTTTTTGTGAAGAAATTCCACCAGCAAAAAGCCCACGGAGTCTCTGAAAACGGTTGCAAGCTACCTTTCCGGCAGATGGAAGTGTTTTGGCCTTGACTGGCCCTGCTTTGTCTATTCGCCGACACTTGCTTGCTAGCTTGCTTGCTTCGACTCTGGGGTGTAATGATGCACCCAAGTTTCATCAAGTCACAATACGATGCAAGAAATCCTCTCCTTCCTCTTCGTAGCAACGCAGGAGTCTGACAAACTTCCTGGTGTAAAGTTTTTTGTTCCGGGTGGAGAAGACGAGGAACCCACCTGGCAGACAATTTTCTGTAATGGTTTCATCTTGGATGATGGTTTGAACACTTCCTTAACTTATTCCTGCGCCTAAAACAATTTGCAAAATTTTTATTTGCAGATCTTCACCAAAAATATCACGAATGGCAGTGATGTTGTCTGCATTGATGCTTGACTGTGGTCTCCTTTCATGAGATTTGTTTTCCACAGCTTCTCTGCTAGTCACAAATTTTTTAGCCCACTCGCACAATCTAGTCTGTGAAACAGTTTCTTTCCCAAACTGTGCGCAGAGCCGTCTGAAGATTTCGGAAGGGTTGGTACCCTCTTTTGCGAGAAATTTGATAAGGATGCATTGATTCACAACTAAGCATTTTTTTTATTTTGCACCTTGTTGGTACATTAGATGTTAAAGGCAACTTATTGGTTAAAAATTGTACATGTTTTGCATATTATTAAAATCTTCAGCCACATAACACTGTTTAGATTAAAAATTTATGTACAGTGAAACTCGGTTAAGAAGTTCCCGCATAAGTTTTCCCACCTATATTCTTGGTCCCTTGATCAGTTACGTTAAGATATGTGTATATTTATCTCGCTTAAAGTGTTCTGTTGTAAATATATTTCCCGCTTAAACAGTACAAAGTTTAGAGCCCCTTGAGACAGAAAATGCCCGTTCAAAGCAGCTTATGGTTAGAACCCTCCAGTCCCCGTGCAAGTTGAACCCTGTGTTAGACCGTTTGCGCCTGTCATGAAGCCTCTCCGGGTTTGCCAAGGCCATATGACGTCATGCTATGACAACACCAACACCAGATGATCACTCTCAACTTGTGGAATCGAATCGAACCCATGAGTCGTAATTTCCACTCCACCGTTTACATCAAGCTGAATAGAATCAAATGGGATTCTACGCGGGAAACACAAAGCACACAATGGATGGTTTGATAAAACATTAATGCAGTAAGTTGCAGGCCGCGACAGGGTGAAGTCATTAATTGAGGTGGCCTCAACATTAATTAAAAACAGAAAAATGTATTTGTCCACAACACAGCAGCTTCTTATGCATTACCGTACTGTTTGTTAGGAATACATGAACGACAAGTGTAGGGAACGCAACTTGCAAAATTGTTCACGGTAAATACTGTAAGTTCCAAGCCATGTCAATTATTGTACTGACCTATCGTACTGTATGTGGACTCCAACATAATACGATTCTGAAATAAGGTCGACAATAATTGCGAAATAAATTACCGTATAGGCCTAATCTACCACAAAATTGAATATTCTTACCTGTTTGATTTTTCATTCCCTTGCTTATTTCCTTCCAGACATTCTCTCTTACGTTGTTATTGCAATAATGCTTTTGGGTCTTGTCATAAAGGAAATTACGGTTTGGAACTAAACCGATAAGATTTTCCGTGTCCATAATTAGTTAGGTGAATAAACTGTTACGAAACAAAGAAACATCCCGACTCTATGCAGGAAACAGCCGACTTGCCAGCTGATATGTTATGCCGCCAAACAGCCGGCTGAAAGATCCCGATCGTCCACGAAGTTGAACGAATGTTGATAACCAGCTGGGTGTTGGTGAGAGGGGGTCTGATGCACGCACAGGCATTGCGATACCACGTGTTTGCATAAAATTGAAAGTTATTTTTATTTTTACCTTTATACGAGCTAAACATTGTATTATCATGTCACTCGTAATTATTACATCGCATTATTAGAACGTAGCACAAGGATGAGGAGACATGAAATAAAATTCTCGCGGGAAAAGAAACTGTTTACGTTTAGATGTTCTAGTGTTGCTACTGTGCCTTTATCACTCACACGTAATATTCCAATACTTTCCCATGCACTCATTTCTGCAACTTTGAACCTGCTTTTCTTTTTTCTTTTCTTTGGATTAAAGCAGGAAAATAAACTCAATATCGGCTTGTCCATGTGGTACTTGCGAAACAGCCAGAAACTACGCCTGTGGCCGTGACAACCAGTTGGAATGCAGGGGCGATATACACCTATGAATAGGTTCTAAGGATCTAAGAATAAGTCGCTGATGTCCCATGTCGGGGTGGGGGGTGAAAAACTGACGCGGTTTATGGAAGGTTCAGTCAGTGTGCCTCAGAACACATGGAAGGCGATGTGGGAAATGGAGAGGTTTATAGTTCAAGAAAGCAGTAAAAACCTAAAACAGTAAACCCTGGACAATTTCTTTTCCAAGCAGGAGCCTAGACTTTTGTGTTTGGAAATGTATTTAATGTCTAATGCAGTGTGCAATTCACATAATGTACGGTTACCATCTACCGTTTTAATGTTCTTAGTATTTCTTTTATCCCTTGTGCAAGGTTTTATATAATATGTTCCCTTCTCTTATCAAGAATTTTTATAATACAGTATGTTCAATTACAGTATTTTACTTTATCTCTAAAAATACATGTCATGATGATCTAATATTTATATTGTGGCTTTCTTTTAGCAGCTCTTATATATCAGCCTATTTTGGTATTGTTCATAAACGAGGAAATCTGTTGGCTGTGTGTTTCACATGTATTTCAAAGTACAGAATAAGTTTTTGGGCATTACCCCTTTTAAGAAGTTTCCTGCTTAAGAAGTTTTTTTTTTTTGTCCCTTGTAAAACTTCTTAAGAGTTTCACTGTATTGACAAAGTATCAGTGCTTTAAGATACACTTTCATCTAAACAGCGTTATGTGGCTGAAGATGTAAATAATATATGAAACATGTACCACTTTCAACCAATAAGTTGCCTTTAGCAACTAATGTATCGACAAGGTGGAAAATGTAAAATACCTAGTTGTGAATCTGTAAAGTGTGATACGGGCCATGAAGTTAATTTTATGTAATGATGCATTGCGTGACAGACGCGTGCACCTCTTGCTCACTCATTGCGCACTGAAGCAGCCCTGCTTTCCGCTGCCGCTGGGTGCGCGCCCAAACCACTTCTCCAGACACCCCCACCGACATCCTGGCCAAGCCGAGCTCCAGAATTATTACCAAAGGCAGCGGTACATTCAAATTCCCATTTATTTTGATCTGCCTTCGTAGTTGTCTTGTCATGGCCACAAGTGAAAGTAGATTGGTGGTAGTGGAGGAGTTGCACAATGTAATCATCACTGACTACACAGTATGACACCAGTGTTATGGTTCATCAGTCTATGATGATAAAATCCTAGATCAGCGTACATCCGAGAAGCTGAAGTGACGGGAATTATGGTAAGGATGGAGCGGAATAAACACTGGTGCCTACGCTGTCAAATGTCTTGGAAGCAATTTATTTTAGACGATTTCTCTGTTTATTTTTAATGATTTTATAAGTTTATATTAACGAAGATGGATTCAGTTATATATAAAATGGGACAAAAATGGATAATGCAGTCTATGCCAGTTATGTATTTGTGTGAAATATAGTTAAATCTGTGAAAAATATTTTTTCACCTCACCAGCCTCAACACACAATGAATGGTAAATTTTGCTTTTTTTATATTAGTATGTTTTTCTGCATATTACATTTATATTTGTTGGTCCCTTTAAAAAGCATGCTGAAGAGATTGCACAGTTTCATCATACTTGGGTTTGACATGTTCATTAATGTTTCAGTAACGTAGGTAAAATACTTATTCTTGACTTAAAATGTTAGTTCCAGATCTTCAGTCCTGTAGTAAATTTTGATTGCATACATATTCAGTTAAATTCACTTTTCACTTAGAATTTCCTGCCTGTGAAAAGCTTAGTCCAACTAGTATCTTCATTTTGTCTTTGCCCGTTTGTCTACAACAGAGTTGTGTTCTAGTTTCTTTAAACGGTGGAACGTTTGTGAATCTTCTTTACCAATGAATGTCTTCATATAAGGGGAGTTGAAAGAAAAAAAACCTATGTTATCAGTTATTTAAATCAATATATACGGGCAAATATTCCTAACTTTCTTTTCTTCATAATGGCAGTGGAGACTTCGTGTGCGGGTATATTTTTTTCAGGGTTGATACAGTACTCCTAACATATAGAAATTTCGAAGCTGGTATTTTTATACCTACTCTGTTGCCACATTTGTTTCCACCGAAAGCTAGAAATGTGCCACATACATATCGTGTCATTTGCGTGGTGTCAATTTAAGTACTACAGTAGAAGTCCGTTATAGCAAGTACGACATAAAACGAGAACCCCATTATAACGGCAGTTTTTGGCTGTTTGAAATTCCTATATTAAACTGTGTATTATCCTTCGGTTACAGCGAGAGCCCCATCACTGATGCATCCGTTATTACGAGCGATTAAGCGCGCGCTATTTTTTTCAGTTACCATTATTTTTTCATGCAGCTATTAGCTATATTGCATGCAATCAAGCAATCATCTTCGGTGTAGTTTCCTCGCTATGTCCACTAGCGAGCTCTCTCTCGTGGACATTCGAAGGCAATGTCGGAGTCGATTAGTAATAACCATACCTGCCAACTTTCCCGATTAAGGCGGGAGACTCCTGATTTTAGCTTATTTTTTTGTGAACTTCAAACATTTGTTTTCAAATCCCGCCATTTCAGCTTTTTTACGCCAGTGGCCGGAAGCCCTTTGCACATTGGCCGCTTTCAAACAACATATAGAAGTTTATTAATGCGAGAAATGTGCGCGAATGTGCGATGTTTATTGAAACCTGTATACCATGACGCGTATATCGATTGTCAATCTCTCGTTCTCGCGTGCTATGTTTGTTTGTTCACATCAATCTAGTCGATTCCATTCTCTTTGTTCGATTCTAGAGACTAGTCGCTAGATATTGAGTCTTTCTTAGTAATTGACAGAATTTTAGTGATAATGACTAGTGACTTTTCTAGAGATTTTAGGAGCCATTTGCAGACAATTCTGACTAATTTTAATTTATCTCGATATAAATAAAATGAGTTTTGTCTGTACATTGCTCAGAATTTAAAAAGAATGATATTTCCGTACCCGTCGTGACCATAGTAACAAGGGAAATGCACGTTTTAATTTTCCGTAATTTCGGTGTCTGTGTGTGTGTGTGTGTGTGTGTGTGTGTGTGTGTCGCGCGCACGCTCATGAGAAAACGGCTGAAGAGAATTTAATGAAAATCAGCATACTGTATAACGTCCGGGAATAAGTTGCTACACCCTAGGCCTTAAATAATTTTATTCACGCTGAGTGAAATGGCAGTTTAGGGGAAGGCCTAAAATAGAATTTTCAAATATTTGTGATTATTGGCCCTATCAATAAATATTACGTAACTAGTTATAAATGATAGGAAATTTAATAATATGTCATACATTTTTACCGTACTGGCTATAACAGATATATTCTTGAATTTTTTTGTTTTTTGCCAAGTCCATATCAGCACTGAGGTTCGAGAAAATGGGCGAACAGAATTTAATGTAAAGACGGGGAATAAGGAACTACCGTCTACGTTATAAATAATTTTATTCACTCTGTTCGAAATGGGTGTTTTAAGGGAAGTTGCCAAAAATTTAATGTTTTTTTTACCTATCTTACTGGTCATATTGAAAAGTACTACATAACAAAAGTTATAGAGAATACAATTTCCGATTATGTCTTATTCTGTTTTAGCATACTGACTATAATACTGTTGGTGGTGATGATTAAATTTTGAAGATGTATTTTAAGAATGAGGAAAAAGTCATGAAGGAACGATCGCTTGAATAATAACATGAAGTCATGAAAGAAAGGGCAACTCGCTTTACATTAGATGCTCTAATATCACAGATTCGGAAGAAAACTAAATGTGAAGGCCTCCAATATAGAAAGCTCATAAAATTGATCAACAATAACATTACATTGACCATTGTTGTGATGTGCTTTGTGTATTCTGCTGCCATTTGTCTCTTATAGATACGATTACTGCTGCGTATAGAGTATAACTGCCTGCCTGAATATTGGCGGGAAGTAACTCGGGAGTGGGGAGTTGGATACTTTTCTTCTTTAGCGTGCCATTTTTCTGGTTCATAAATTTTCTGATACTACTGGTACGTAACACACTGGATCATCATAGTATTCCAGCTATTTGATCCCTACTCTGAGGCAGTGATTGGAATGAGCAGTGTGCACTCTTAAACGGAATAATTACACAGGAGTGTTTGCGGCTCTCTGAAGCCTGGTCATTGTAACGGACCGTTTATATTGATATTACCGTAGTTAATACTTTTCGCTAAAAGTGAGAAATGACCGCATCGATTTTAATCGAGTCATTCATACTGGCGTCATTGTAATAACCCATGTTGACTTCAGTCGGGAAAACTATAAGGACAGTCTTTCTGAGAATTCCGTAGCAAAGCACGGGTACATGGGCTAGTTATTTGATCCAAATAGCATTGCGCTTCCCTTAATCGCACGGGCGCTTGATGCCATATATTAATCTATGCGTTTGCTAAGTAATGGCATCTTAGTGCACGACTGATTCACACATGTGGAGCACGAGTTCTGTTGCGGTACATTGGTATAAATTAAATATGAGTATGTATTTCCAAGTACTTGCAGCAACCGCTAGGCAAATGTCAACGAAAGTTCGATATGGAGGAAGCGAAAGACTCCCAGTAATATGTGCTGGTATGCCGCACAGAGAACTTAGCAAAGCAGAGCGCAGGGAAACATGTAGAATGGAGTAATGGCACTATTCAAATGTCATGCTTCGAATAACCACAATCAGTGCAGATCACATCGCAAGTCATGTGCCGATTACGATTATGGGCCTTTTCCCAAGGGGAATTTCCGCGGTAGGTACATACTAAGCAAAACGAAAGAGAACACAGAAATGAGAACTCCCAAAAGCACAGGTTTAGAAAAGATGAACATATATATATTGAAACAACTTCAAAAGAGATAACAAATGTTTTCACAACAGAGAGTAAAATTGGACCATTTAACACACCATAGAAAAAGGGAATCATACAAGTTATTGACAGGTCTTATTTTGGTTCATACAGGCACTAAAAGGGGTAACCACGCAAATCACAATAAATCTTTGGGTATACTCAGGTACGAGATAAGGGCTATAGGAATAAATTAATGTTCTCATTACATTCAAGTTCCAATATGACAACGTTCACATGAATGCTGCGCAAAAAACAGCAAGAAATTTTGAAAAGGAACAAGTAAAAATTATACAAGTTAAAGGGAACTTTTCCAGTACCTAAAATGGTACGCAATAAAACATCATATCCCCCAAAAATCTAACACACACTTGTTTAAGACAGGAAGATGCTAGAACATTCGAAATGTAAACAGCAGACGCAGTGCGAAATTGGCAGAGCACAATGTTACCAAATTTCATTAGCAAATTATGAGAAAATACGAATGGGAGACGAAAAGGAGAATGGAAAGAGGAACGGGAAAAGAAAACCAAGAAACAAACAGCAGGGAAAGGGAAAATGATTAGGCTGTCAAGTCCCACTTCAAAACGAGGGAAGGCAAAGTTCATGCACAACACTTTAGAAGTTGAAGGTCACCATAATATCGCTAGTCCAGCACACTTCTTCCTTCACATTTCCACCACAAGTCTAAAGCCAATAGTTTGGCACAGCGTAATTTCGTAGAGTCCTGAAGGGACTAGAGTTCGAAATCCAAGCATTAGCCAAGTCCATATGGAGAAAGAGAGGGCAAAATGAATGGATGACAATAATAATAATAATAATAATAATAATAATAATAATAATAATAATAATAAAAGTCTGCTCACCCAGTACGTAAAGAAGAATGAAGTAAAATTGAAATGCACACGGTCCAGCCGCGTACACTGCTCAAGCTCTCACTGCCGATTACAATATATCAATCACACCTGATCGCCGGACAAGAAAAAGCGGTGAGTATATATACGGAAGCGAAGCGAGCTCGAGAAAACACTGGAACCGGGTGACGTCACGGTGATTGCGCGTGAAGGGGCAACAGTCAAAGCAGTGGTGAGACAGACTTGTAAGCTGAAAGTTCGTGAAGCAGCGCAATATAATGTGCACTAAATTGGAGCGGAGAAGTATGCATAAGGTAAGCGAAGTTGAGCTCGTAACAGTTCATACTATTTTCGGTGGGCTTATCAGAGACGGATCATCTCACTCACATACTTTCTCTGAGGGAATAGAGATCGTGTAATTTTTAGCCTTACAGCCTCGAATAGCAGGTCGGGCTTTGAGACAATGTGTTATAAATATATCATAGTACTGCGTTGTGCAAGACACGCAGAATAAGCAGTTTTGATCAATTGTATCTCCTGATTTTCATATCAAAATCTCTCTGATTTTTGGTTTTGTAAAGTTGGCAGGTATGAATACCAGTTGACTGCTGTTCTGTAAACAAAAAATGAAAATAAAAGAGAGCATGTTTTCGTAATGAATGTGTCCGAGAGCATTTAACTTTTTAAAAATAAGGGCTGAAGTAAATGGTGGTTTGATTTTAATGTTATATATTGCAAATTAAGTAAGAATGGGATACACCTCAAGATACGGCAGAGTGCATCATTGATTTCAGAGGTTAGTTCTACATTTTCTCGCGTCCTGTTGAATTTGGAAATATTATTTAAATTTATAGCGGGAAATTTTATCATTTCTCTATTGGTGCTTGAAATGTTTTCATGGTACGTAGTAGGGTTAAGTAAGATTAGGTGACTGTTTGAATAACAAAATTAAAACGTTTGTCACCAAATGCGATCGATCGTCTTCGGTACGGTGCTGTTTTCTCGCTATGTGCACTTGCAAGCTCTCTTGTTGACATTGAGGCGATGTTGGAGTCAGTGAGTTGTACCTGTGAACTGCTGTTCCATGAAAACAATTAGACATGAAAGAGGAGAACATGTTTTCTTAACAAATGTGTAAATATCATGGTCGATAGCAATTGTTAACTCGTTAAAAATAAAGGCTAAGTAAACGATCACTGAATTTTAATACTCCTCACTGAAGATAAGTAAGAATGCAAAACACCTCACGATATGGCAGAGCGCAACACTGATTTCAGAGTTTAGTTTATATTTTCTTGCTGCGTCTGGTTAAATATCAGTGAGACTATTCTCATGTAAATTTATAGCGAGTGTTATGAAGAGACTTTTCATTTTTGTAAAATTATTTCATTAATTGAAGTTTGCACTTTCTAAGCCTATTTCCAATTGGTCAGATGATTTTGTATTGTTGAAAATGGTTACGCATGCAACAGTCATGTCCGTCATCAAGTTGTGATATCGTATCATTAAGAAATATCAAATGCAATAAAGTATAGAAGGCACCAAGTTCCTTTACTTCAAAATCAAACACAAACATTGGCGCCCAACAGCACGGCTCTCAATAACCTGAGATGTTCAATACAAGCAAGATCATGAAAAGTGAAATCCAGAAGTGAAAACAATGCGTCGCAATTGAGGTTAAGCATCGGAGCAAAAATACAACACATCTCGAATTCGTGGAATCATTCACGGATATTGCATTCTCGTTCATAACGAAGATCAGACCGCTGAGGCCAACAACTTCAACGGATTGCAGCATAAATCAGTAATCAGGCAAGTAAGATTCGAGTTTTCGTACTTAGTACATCCAAAGAAGTAGCGACAAGATTTTTGAAGTTTTACATTCTCTTAGACGCTCAAGGCAAGAATCTCCGTGAGAGCGTGAGTCTCTTTGACTTATACACCATCCTTGCTATACATACGGTACTCTTAGATTCTAGCCTTTCTCTTAGCGCATGTTTTCGTAACTAACATGCACATGCACCGATCAACATAATAATAATAAAAAATAAAAATAAAAATTCAAGCCCATTGATCCTCCTGTTGTCATAAATATAAAAGATCCATATTCTTTTGTCATATAACCTCAATTCAGCAACACGATTCCTTTAAATTCATACATAACCTTCACGCAATCCCTTCGAACTTTCACAGCATAACCTTAATTTAAATATGTCGCAACTAACGAAATTGAAACAATCGCGTAGTCGAGTAAAGGGCACGTTAACAAGAATAATAAATTCGATTACAGATGACACGTCAAAATCAGAGGCAAAGGTTAGAATTAAAAAATGTGAAGAGCTATGGAATTCTTTTGAAGAAGTACAGATGAAAATAGAGGAAACAGAGATCACTGATGAAACAGCTGCACTACAGTTTCAAGAGGAATGTGAGGGAGAGCGAGAGCTTTTTGAATCTATTTATTTCCGCGCAGTTACACAACTGCAAACGATATTAGATGAAGCAGAGGATGTTCAAAATAATTTACTAGCTCAAATGAACACGGCAGTAAACAACGCCGTTCACCAACGGGAAGTTCCACAACGTCATAACAGAAGAATACATAAATTACCAGAAATTGAATTACCGGAATTTAACGGCGAATTCACAAAATGGTTGCTTTTTAAGAACAGTTTTGAGTCAACCATTCATAATGATACTCAACTAACAAACATCCAAAAATATCAGTATCTGATCGGTCTTCTGCAGGGCGAGGCACGCAAAGTCATTCAAGGTTTTACCATTTCAGAAGAAAACTACACAAGTGCGTGGAACTTGCTTGTAGATACATATGATAATCAAATGATGATAATCGAGACACATCTAAATGAACTTTTCAAGTTTCCTACAGTTTTTAAGGAGAACAAATCTGAATCACTCAAGCAATTACAATTTCATATTCAAACTCACATGGCTTCATTAAAAGCAATGAAGCAACCTGTACAATATTGGGACACATTGGTTATTCATCTAGCAAAGAAGCAGCTGGATTTCATTGAGCAAAGAGACTGGCAGGAAAGGGTGAAAGGCAACACTCCAGAGAAGATGCCAACATTGGATGATTTCTTGAAATTTTTAACTGAGCGTTCCCAATCATACATGCTTTTAAATCATAACAAAACCAAGGCATTGAACACAAAGGCAAATCCGAAGGACAAACAACCTAGCAAGAAAGTTGTTATGACGACGACTCAGGGAAGCTGTAATCTGTGTGGTGGAAGTCACCCCATTTTTACATGTGAAGAATTAATTAAACGATCAGTTGAAGACAGAAGAAAACTGCTTCGAGAAAAAGGACAGTGTCATAACTGTTTGAAACCAGGACATATTGCAAAAAATTGCAGAGGATCGAAATGCAAGAAATGCGGACTTCCTCACAACACACTTTTACATGCTGAGGAAGATGACAAACAGAAACAAAATCTCAAAGATCAAGTGCCCATAAACCTGTGTGTCGAATCTCAGCATTCACTTGCTTCACTCAATGTGAACTTGGTGAAAGGAATAACATCACAAATACTTTTGTCAACAGCTTTAATTGATGTGAAAGATGTTCACGGAAGAAGAATGACATGCCGAGCCTTACTGGATCCGGGGTCTCAGTCGAATCTAATAAAGGAAGGCCTGTATAAAAAACTTGGTTTACCGAATGTCAAGACAAACACACAGATCATTGGAGTAGATTGTTCCAAAGTGGAAACAAAAAGGATCACGAGAGTACATCTTGCTTCAAGGAATGACGGATTTGAGGTGGAAGCAGAATTTCTAGCTTTGCCAACTATAACAGGACGATTGCCACAGTTGGAGATCAAGAAGGACAAGATTATTATTCCAAAGGATATTCGCTTGGCAGACCCCACATTCAACAAGCCTGGAGACATCGACATGTTAATTGGTGCTGGACTTTATTGGAAAATAGTCATAGGTCCACCCAAGAATGAAGCTGAAGGACAACCAGCTCTGCAAAACACCCGATTAGGCTGGATTATAGGTGGTGAAGTTTTTGAGAACAAACAAGGATCAACAACATGCATGAAAATTAGCAGTCAACAATTATCAGATCAGATGGAGAAATTTTGGAAACAAGAAGCAATTCCGGAGATTCAACATTACACATCAGAAGAAAGAATATGTGAAAGACAGTTCACGGACACCGCTTCGAGAGATACAACAGGTAGATTCATCGTAAGGCTCCCTATCAAGCCAGATGTCATCCTCGGAGAATCAAGAAAACACGCACTAAACAGACTAGAATCATTAGTCAAGAGATTAAGCAGACACCCTGAACTCAAGACAGCTTATGCAGATTTCATGGATGAATATGAAAAACTAGGGCATATGAGCTTGATTGAAACAAACCAAAATCAAGATGTACCAAATTCATACTTCATACCCCATCAACCAGTGGTACGTCCAGATAGTGACACCACAAAGGTCAGAGTGGTATTTGATGCCTCGGCAAAAACATCACTCGGGACATCACTCAATGACAAGCTCATGACAGGACCTAATTTACAGCGAGATCTTTTTCACATTGTACTTAGATTTCGCAGCCATAAGTACGTCATGACGGCAGATGTGGAAAAGATGTTTCGGCAAATCCTCATCCATCCTGAAGATCGAGCATTCCAGCAGATTTTGTGGAAAGAGGAATCTTCAGCCCCTGTGAGGATCTATCAGTTGAATACAGTAACATATGGAACAGCATCAACACCTTACCATGCCATGAGGTGCCTAAATGAATTGGCTACTCTTCATGAAAATGAATTTCCAGCAGCAGCAAAGGCTATTCGTGATGATTTTTATATGGATGACTGCTTAAGTGGTGGAGACATTCTAGAAGACGTGATCGGGCTACGGCGGCAAATACAAAATATACTCAAGAGTGGTGGAATGCATTTGAGGAAATGGAGGTCCAACAGCAAAGAGATCTTGCAGGATTTGGAGAGCAAAAGCGACGAAGGGACTTTACTGGTTTTAGACAAAGGTGAAGCTAGTAAGACTCTTGGACTGCTCTGGGACTCAGCACAAGATTGCCTTCAGTTTCGAGTTGAGCTGACAAAGCAGTCACCAAGATCCAAAAGAGAAGTCGCCTCCAAAATCGCACAGATTTTTGATCCACTAGGACTCGTGGGTCCAGTACTGATCAAAGGGAAGTTGTTGATGCAACACTTATGGGTAGATGGATTTGAATGGGATCAGCCATCGTCTCGAGAGCACCTTCAGATTTGGAACGAGTACTATACGTCATTAGAAAGACTGAACAACATCAGAATTATGAGAAACATAAATCCTGGGAATTGCTCTGGCTCTTTTGATTTGTTTGGATTTAGTGATGCTTCAGAGAAGGCTTTTGGAGCATGCATTTATGCAGTTTGTCAAACGCAAAGTGGTCTCTACATTTCCAATTTACTTTGTGCGAAGACAAAAGTCGCTCCTTTAAAAACCATTTCGTTGCCAAGACTCGAATTGGAGGCAGCCCTTCTTCTTGCACAACTTGTCAAAACAACAGTGAGTGCTTTGAAAGAAAAAATTGGTCAGATCAGATTATGGAGTGACAGTACAATTGTTTTGGGATGGATCAACACTGAGCCAAGGCTGCTGAAGACATTTGTGGCAAACAGGATTGCAAAGATTCAAGAAGCCACTGATGCAACCACCTGGAAGCATGTTCCTTCGACTGAAAATCCAGCTGATCTTCTCTCAAGAGGAATTACTTCAGCAGAACTCGAAGATAAAAGGCTGTGGTGGAGGGGACCTTCTTGGCTTCGCACACAACGTCAACAACCAGAGCATTCAGAAGAATTTGAAACAGAACTACCAGAGCTGAAGGTCACAGCAGTTACGTTGACAGCAACATCAACCAGCATTCTACTGAATAAATTCTCGTCATTTCCGAAATTATGCCGTATAGTAGCATATTGTCAAAGATTCATTTATAACTGCAAACTCAAACCATCGGAAAGGAAAAAAGGTTCACTAGAAATACAAGAAACTTGTAAAGCAGAGAAGCAGGTAGTCAAATGGACACAATTAGAAGCATTCCCTCAAGTACTACATTGCTTAATTAATAATCAAGACCTCCCAAAGAAGAGTTTTCTAAAGTCATTCAGTCCGTTTCTGGATAGTGACAGATTGATTAAGGTTGGAGGAAGGCTTCGTTTTTCTGAGCTAACATCAGAACAGAGACATCCTGTGCTTCTACCAGCAAATCATCACATCACCAGAATGATCATGGAAAATGAACATCGTCGTCTGAAGCATTGTCCCCCAGAGCAACTGCTACATGCAACTCGACAACGATATTGGCCTATCAGCGGCAGAAGAGAAGCGAAAAGGATTGTCAAGAGGTGTCTGAAGTGCTTTTGTTACCATCCTACAGTTCCAGAGGTACGCATGGCAGATTTACCAAAAGAAAGGGTTACGTTAGTTGTTCGACCCTTTGTTACCACAGGAGTGGACTATGCAGGTCCAATATCTGTAAGAGAAAGCCACAGAAGGGGCCGCATTCATACTTACAAGAGTTACGTAGCTGTGTTTACATGCTTCAGTACCAAGGCAGTGCATTTGCAGTTGGTGTCGGAGCTAACGACCGAAGCTTTGTTAGCTACATTGCAACGCTTCACGGCGAGAAGAGGTTTGTGCAAGCAGCTTTTCTCTGATAATGGGAAGAATTTCATTGGAGCAGCGAACGCACTACAAGATATCCAATCCCTTTTGGAAAAGGGGTCAACGACCATTACCTCCTCACTCGCACAGCAGCAGATACAGTGGAGTTTCATTCCTCCCCGGTCACCCCACTTTGGGGGATTGTGGGAAGCAGCTGTAAAGATGATGAAAAGACATTTGCTGACTGAAACACAGGGATGTGTGCTAACTTTCGAAGAAACCTACACTATTCTTTGCGATATAGAGGCGGTATTAAATTCACGTCCCCTTACTCCCTTGCCAAATGATCCAAATTATTTAGAAGTCTTAACACCAGCACATTTTCTTCTTAGTGACTCGATCGTGCAACCCGTGCAAAGGGATTTGTTGAGAGAACCCGATAACCGCTTGTCACGTTGGCAGCACTTGCAGAAAATTCGGCAGCGGTTGTGGCAGAGATGGCAGCGAGAATACTTGCAGGAATTGCAAAAACGCGTCGAGTGGCATGATACTAATCGACGTATTGATGTTGATTCTTTGGTGCTATTAATTGAGGACAACATCCCTCCTCTAGAGTGGCCCAGAGGTAGGATAGTTCAAGTTCACCCTGGACAAGATGGTGAGGTGAGGGTTGTCACCGTTCGGACGGCTGGTGGAACTTTTACCCGAAGCATCAAGAAAATATGCCCTCTTCCCATTGACGGGGATGACAAGGAGAACTGAATTCAAGATTTCCTGTGATATCTTTAACTTTGTGTTATTTTTCATCGAAGATATAATTTCAATATTATTTTCTTTTAATGATAAAAATATGTATGTATAGAGTTTTGTATTAATGCATATGTTCAGAATAAGTGTTTTTACAATAGGTATAAGATTACAATGTTACAATAGTTTAGTTGAAAGAACTCCTTTCAAGGGGGGCAAGATGTTATGAAGAGACTTTTCATTTTTGTAAAATTATTTCATTAATTGAAGTTGGCACTTTCTAAGCCTATTTCCAATTGGTCAGATGATTTTGTATTGTTGAAAATGGTTACGCATGCAACAGTCATGTCCGTCATCAAGTTGTGATATCGTATCATTAAGAAATATCAAATGCAATAAAGTATAGAAGGCACCAAGTTCCTCTACTTCAAAATCAAACACAAACAGCGAGAATGTTATAATTTCTCTACTGGCGCTTGGAATATGTTTCCATGATGCATAGAGTATGGGTTAAGTTAGGTTTAGGTGACGCTGTTTGAAAACTGAAACATTTGCAAAAAATGTGATCGATCTTCGGTACAGTTTTCTTGCTATTTTCTGTACACTTGTGAGCTCTGTTTGAAATTCGAAGGCGATGCCGGATTGGATTAGTAATACCTGTCGACTGCTGTTTCATAAAAAATATTCAAAATGAAAAAGGATAACACTTTTTTGTAATAAAGCGTAAATAACGTGCCTGATAGCAGTTAACTCTTTGAAGTAGAGGCTGAAGTAAACAATCGCTTAATTTTAATGTTAGGTTAGGTGACGCTGTTTGAAGATGAAAACTAGAACCTTTGCCACAGTGGCCTGTGGAGTGATATAATATCAGTTTTAAAAAACAAGTAAGCTGTAGTGTGGGTATCATTGGTGATAATTAAAGTCTTCAACAAATTGTAGATATTTCATACCAATTTTAACCCATTCCAGTCTGAGCCTTTATATCCCTAACAAACGTTCTGGACTGGGCATTTTTAAGGATATTTAAAATATTATATCTCTGTACCTATAGGAGGTATTTTCACGATTCTTTTTTCTTTGTGTTTGTTTGAGCATCTAGTTTTGAAAAACACTGTTCGTATAATGTCAACTTTCACTTGAGATTTTAAAATTGTTTATATATTATACCATGTTTTGCGAATGGAAAAAAGGTCTGACGGATAACTATGTGCAGTTTTCTGAAATACTGTTATATTTACCCATACCTGCCAACCCTTCCGATTTACCCGGAAACTTTCCTGTTTTTAACTCGTCTTCCGATTTTCCGATTTATTTTTACTTCTTCCGATTTTTCACTAATATAACCTCTAGTACCGCCAATACTCTTCCCCTTAGATAAAGGATAAATTCTTACCTACTTGTATAATTTACGAAACCTTATTTTCAAGCGTATTTATTTGTTGCTTTATTTCGTGAGTGTTTCATCCGTCGCCTTCGTGTATCGTGTTTCCCGCTCACCACAACAGCGTGTGCGCTTTATGCAGCTGGGGATTCGGGGCGGCAATCGTCCTGCAAGCAAGAGGCTAGCGCGCGCTCGCGACTCAGTTAATCGGGACGAAAGAATGAGTTTGTGTTGTTCGCGCGCTGTTGACAGCGTTTCTGTGCGCAGTTTCGTCGGAGTGGTAGGCCACGTGTTTTTTCCTCTCTGTCAAAGTCGTTTGTTGATAATGTATGGGACATATTGAATTGTTCTGCATGTGATAGTTTCGCGTATTTAAGTGCATAATTGTAATTAATTGAATGTTTTTAAGGGGGTTCTTGTCGGTAACAGTTTCTGGCATTTTCTTTTCTCGTTATGGCCAAAAAATATAACAAACGTTATCTCCAAGTGTTCAGAGATACCTATAAATTTCCGTTCATTTTACCGTCTAAGGGAAACTACCGTGCCGTATTTTTCGCGTAATTAACGCCCTTGCATAATTTACGTATCCCAATAATTTTGAGTCCAAAGTGGAGAAAAATGTTCACGTATTTGACACACCCACAACTTCGAACATCCATCACTCAGCTCCGGATGCGTTTTGAAATAAAGATGTCAACTATACTCAAGTAGCAGGCTTCCTATCGCGAAAAAGGCATTTCACACACAGGGCAACGTGCTGTTATTAGCCGTCAGGAAATCCCACTGCACTAGTTTTACGAGTGTTTCCGGTACGGGACATTCTGTGATCTCAAACTTGTCAGTCCACAGTATTCCAGTAATACTGCATCATACAAACTCGCGGTGATCATTTACGTCGAGACATACAGCAATAGAGCAGCGGGCAGCAAGTATTCAGTGTCCAAATGAAACGCGTGCTACCGCGGTAACAGAAGTGCACTTCAAGCGGCTAACAAGTCTCGCAAAGCATTTCTCGGACAAAAAGCGGCAAGTTTCCGCAAGTAGAGGATTATCTGCTTAAATATATGATTTTGTTGCGCAATGTTGCATAAGCCGTTTCTCACAAAATGTGCTGTGTTTAAAAGACTGAGAAATAGCCGCGGCACATGGAATCGGTATCTCGGATTTGAAGGTTAGCCGAGGCTTGATTAATTTTCTGACGAGAAATGAACTTTCTCTTCGACGAAGAACACCATTATGCCAAAAAATGACGAATGATTTCAACCATTGTCCGCTTTGTGATTGGAGAAGCGTGAAATGAAGGAATATTTGATCTCCCTTTATAGGAACCGCACGTCAGACGCCAATCGGTTTCCGTACGCGTTATCGGAAGCCAAAAACAACGATGTACTGCAATGCTTGCTGATGGCAGAATGCCTAAAGCGAAATTTCCGCGAGTGATCCACGTTCGTATTCAACAGAAAAGGTGGATGGACACGTCACTCGTACAAGATTGGATACGAACGGTTTGGGGTAATGTAGCAGGGTCCATCCTTCGATGCCCGGCCCTTCTCGTGTTGGATAGTTTTCTTTTCTTTTTTTTTTCTTTTCGGTATTCCATTCAGGTCGTATTTTCAGCTCGTAATGAGAAGAATATTTTCTAGTGTCGGTACTTCAAACCCACGTGTCTAACTTATCTAATGTACCCTATTTGACTTTTCAGGAAAAAATCTCACGCTGGAATTTTACGCTGTGTGACGATAATTGCAAATGAGTTGAACCAATTGTCTTTATATTATATTTGATGTATCTTTTAAATGTAAATGAATTATAAATAATTTGTAAAGATCTGAATTCCTTGAATAATGTACGCATCCGCAGTTGTCGCCTGTATTTTTCGTCGAAAAAGTGCGTTAATTACGTGAGAGAATATGGTATCGATTTTGTTGTGTGTGTCGGGGTGACATAAATATTATTATTCGTATGTAAGTGTCATAAATGAGTGATTAGGTACATTTTCTTGTAACCATTTTTATGTTTTCTTTAGTTTAAGATTTTAAATTTAATGATCAATTCGCATTGTAACTGTAGATATGTATGCCTTTTATCCTGACCTATTTTCACGTAGACTGTGGTGAAATATACGTGATGAAATCCAAGAATTAAAAAATCTTCCTATTTTTGGGTTCTAAAAGTTGGCAGGTATGTTTACCCTATTTTGCTAATATAAAATGTGCATTGCAATTACAAAACGAGTATAATATGAAAATAATAATATTTCAATAATAATTACAATAATGAAAATGGGAGCTCTTACGAAATTTCATTTTAATTGATAAATTTTGTCAAATGTTACTCTAATATAAACATATTGTTCCATTTACCACGAAGGACTTCTGAGAAAGAGAAAATACAGTTTTCTAAACAGACAACTTTACTATTACGTATTCACACAAATTTGAATACGCGGGAACATGCGCTAGGCCGTAAAGCGAACTCCGATCATAATGAAATACAAGAAGTTGTTTTGAATTCATGTCAGTAATATGTTCATTTGCGCATAAACTTATAATATATCATAAAATATCGAAAATATCACTTTCGTCAAGCACATGTTTGCCGCGAGAAGCCATGTCCTAGAGTTCACTGAGTGATCGAAAATATCGTAAATTCTCTGACTTAGACATATAATACTGCCATCTGCTTAAATATTCTCGTAACTAATACATGAAGAAACACGATGTAACCACCAGAATTCGTGCATGGCTTGTTCTCGATTTTTTAGTGAATTGTCAAAGCTTGCTACGGGCTATGCCCGCAGCGCGGCCTGAGCGTAATTTCGGCCGCTGCGAGCTATACTCGTAGTTGGACTGGAAAGAGTTAATATGTATAGGGATTTTCCTGACTTTTACATTACAAAAAATCTGATATAACGACAATCCGTTATAGCGAGTAAATTTTTCGCCGTTACGTTTTCTGGCTATAACGGACTATTACTGTATTAGGATGGCAGGTCTGAGTTGTTCTCAAAGGTCTTTCGTGGCTAAAGAAAAGCTCAATATTGTTGACGAGGCAGAATAAATAGGTAGCCCCGCTTTTGAAAGTAAGTATTATGTGGATGAGTGCATGCAGGCATTTTCTACCAATATGCAAACCAATGTCATGCCGTAATTTTAATTAACAACACTAGCGAACTTCCTAATTATCCTGTATGGTTGCAAGGAACAAAAGAACCTGTGCAAAGACACTTCCTTGCTGCACATCCTTTCAGTGTGTCTGGTAACATCATGGAGGACTGGTGTAGTCGTCACACAGTCTGGCTGCCGTACTGTCCATACTGTGTAGACTTGATACAGAGTTTCGTTTGACACTTCTAATAGTTTTTGTGCTCTTGGGTTTATATACATTATCTTTCTTTAGTTGTAATCCTCTAATAAGGCCCAGACAGGAGATCTACTGAAAGGATCACCTGGTCAAATTGATGAATGTGATGTATGACGGGAGTGCTTACACAAGTGAGAAGTTGTGTAGGAAGGACAGCAAGCTTCCTAGTTAGTTGATTTACACT
Organism: Anabrus simplex; assembly: GCF_040414725.1. Taxonomy (NCBI): domain Eukaryota; kingdom Metazoa; phylum Arthropoda; class Insecta; order Orthoptera; family Tettigoniidae; genus Anabrus; species Anabrus simplex. The sequence goes on along the minus strand of NC_090265.1, from coordinate 886,336,162 downwards.
AGATGTCAGCCCTCAGTCCATACATATTTAATATGGTTATGGATGTGAATGTGCGAACTGTGAAGATTTCATCAACTTGGTGCATGCTGTCTGCTGATAATGTAATGGTATGTGAAGCAAGACAAGATCAATTTGAACGGATGCTTGGGGAATGGAGAAAAGCCCTAGAAGAGAGAAGCATGAGAATTAATCGAGTGAAGAGATCGTAATTGCGCCTAGAAAAATCGCTATGTGATAATACTTCAGCTTAGAACTCGGACCAGAAAGGTTCTGTCATCTAACGTTCAGTATGGCATGAACTGTATCAACAAATTTTTGTTCTAAGCGATATATGTGCTGCAGGTCACTTATCCTGTCAATATAGTGGTACTTCGATGCGCAACGACGAAGTACTACTGGCCTTTGGGTTGCACTCCAAGATGTGCAATTGCCAGCATTATCCAAATTAAAATACCTGGGGTCAGTGCTACAAAGAGATAGTGAGGTGGAGGATGAAATACAGCACAGGATAAAATGTGGCTGGTTCAAGTGGAGAAGGTTGAGTAGAGTACTCTGACAGGAAGGTGAAACTGCAGACCGAAAGGGAAGGTGTACAAGTCATTGGTTCACCCGGCTATGATATACAGCGTGGAAACATGGCCCATTACTGAGGCTGAAGAAAAGAAGTTAGAAGTGGCAGAAATGCGGATGTTACGTTGGATGTGTGCGGTCACCAGAGAGCTTTAACGTGCTGCTCATAGTGTGTTAAACTTCTCCCAGATTGGCTAACATGGCTGGCGTCACACTGAGCGCAATTGAAGACATGGATGGAAGAAGGGCTTAAGTCAGGTTGTGGCGTTATTCAGTAAATTGCATATATACGTTCCTTGGAGGCTCTTCTAGATACTACCTAAATGGCTTATCGGTAGTGTCAATAGATGGCGTGTGATGTGCTATATTGAGTTGCGCCGTTCTTCCAAATATTACTCATGTCTGACTTAAAATACGCTCCAATGCTGACTTAGGGCGAGCCAGCAATCATCACTCATCAGACTCGAAACAGCTGACGCAGGAGTAATGTCAGGAGGAGAAACATCTGATATTTCAGCAGATGAGAGTGAATATTTACCAAATGAAACCTCAGATGATTCGGATACTAAATCCTTACTATCAGAATGATCTGCCGTTCTCAGCCCATTGTCATTTCCAACACCACAAACAAAAGGACTTCAGTTTTCAATTCCAAAGTATGTCATATTATGTCACTCTCCTGAAGGAACTGTATCAGGAAGCCAGAATTATAATATTACGTTTCATGACAAGTTCCAGTTATTGAAGGATATATGGTCTGTAAGATAATTTGGATAGCTTTCCAGTCCCTCGTGTAGGTATTGAACCCAGAAAATTAAAAGTTGTTAAAGATTTAGTAAGCTTTCTATGCGCAGGTGCACGTGCATGGTTTGAAAATATTTTCCGGGGAGCTGAATCTGTGGGAGTAGGAAATTCTCGATATAGTGACTCTCCTAATAATATGTTGTGCCCTGTCAAATGTTCTAACCTGTAAAACTTGTCTACAGGCTTCCAACAATGTAAAAAACATTAATTTTCAATGAAAATGTTTCTTGAAAATGGAATAAGGGCGTAACTCCAAAATACAAAATTGACAACAAACCAAAAAATGTATAAATATTTTTGGTGTACATATTATGAAATAATCAAGAATGTAGTTAAGTATAATATACCACAATTTTGTATTTCTGAGAAAAGTGTTTGATGTTGTAATTCTTTAAACTCATTTATCTCAAAAGAGTGTTTTTTGAGTTACGCCCTTCTTCCATCCATGTCTTCAATTCAGGTTGTAAACCCCCAAATTCGGAAATGTTATTTTTATTAATAACATGTGTATTGTAAAGTAACTTAGAATTTGGATTGTTAGGTATGAAAGAGACAGTAAAACTTGTCCAATGTGCACGAAAGGTGCGGTTCCGGCGCACTGGATGTGGCTTTGCAGGGTATTTGTTGTATAAAGCGGAATCTGTTTGAAGCGGTAATGGAAAGAAATTATGAAAATAATTACGGTATAATGCGGAAATTATGCTTTAACTGTGAAATTTATTTAGGCATACCCGGTACTGCAGATACATATATGTGTCACCAGGGAAGAGTCAGGTGTTCACAGACCGTAACACACTGCTCTGATGATGTCCGGGCTTCCCAAATTCCTGGTAGAATGGGATTTAAATCTCCATAATTACCTGACTCTTGCTGTGGTTCATAGGAAGCTTACCTGCCAACTTTTACCGTTTATCCGTAAAATTTACAGAAATTGCAGCATGATATGGTTTTACGGATGGACGGCGTCGTTTTATGACTTTGCAGGCAAAAATTTGAAACGTTAACATTCGATAATCACTTCACTTCTATACAGTCGATTGTTTGTGTGCGTCGAAGGCAAGTCCACAATAGTTAATAACTCATTCTTTGATATGATTGGTATTTTTAACTGTGTGATGTTTGTGTCATTGGAATTGAATTTAGAGCTGGAATAACAGTTCCTGCATGTGAATCTTACGTGTTGACAGGCTCTGCTCCTCAAATTCTTTGTTCAGTTCTGTTCGCTTGTTATGATTTAACCTGTATTCTTTGATCATGTGTGTGTGTTGTTCTTTGTTCACAAAGTGGGCGTTCCTTAAATGTTTTGGCCTTTCAAGGTTATGGCATATTTTAACTGTTCGAGATTTTGTGTTATAACTTCATGCTTCGCAGTTTCCTGTATTCGTTGGACTAATTACATTCGTTCCAGAAGCTGGGTATACCGCTATTAGCGAAGCCCATTGAATTATAAAGAATAAGAAGAATTGTTTGTTCCACGTGTGTCTGTTTTTTTTACCATATGCATAGTCTTTTTTCATGAGGTTGGCTTCGTGTTCATTTAATGGTTTAAGACTTCGTGTGCTTTGACACGTGTTAATGATGTGTTTGACTGCCTTGAGTGTTTGTTATAATTTTGTGTTGATCAGTGATCCTGGTTCCTTCCGATGTTTCAGTAGATATCAAGACATTTGTTAACTTCATATGCTATATTTCTATTGTAGATCATGAATAAATCCAACAAGAAACAGTACTTAATTTAAAATCAAAGAAGTGATGATGAGTTAGTTATTGGCATTCAGACTTCGAATACAGTGAATGATCTCCAGGATACAGATAAATCCCTTTTCTGTACATCACTGAGAAAGTACTCTTGTACTGCCTATGACTACATCATGAACAACTTTCCCTTTCAATGACGATGTGTTTAAGCATGCTTAAGGTGCTAGGTTAGACAAAATTCAAGATGCACAGTTTTCTTCCATTCGTTTTTTCCTTGGAAAAGTTTCCCATCATATTATTCAAGAAAGAGAATGAAACTACAGATGAGGTGGTGAATGAGCTTCAGAAGCACTTCATAGCTCTTCCGGTAAATGACACTTTGGTTACAAATCAGGATGATGAAAGTGATTCCAGTTGGGCACAAATATCAAGAATTCGTGGAGCCGATGGACTTCTGAAGTATAACTGATTTTTCTCACCATACCTCATAGCAGTGAAGAATGTGAACATGTTTTCAGCCTTGTGAAGAACAATAGAATAGAGTTCAGATCATCCATGTCCAATGAATCTCTGGAGTCTTTCTATTTTGAAGACTAGGAGTTCTGGTCCCTGTTATGACAAAACAGTTAATCATTTTTTTTATTTTTTTTAATTTTATTTTTTTGCAGGAAGCTAGAAAGGCCACAACTATGACTTTAAAGTCATACTAGCGTGTGATTTGCAGTGTCTTGTTATATCATTTCTTGTCTGTGTTACGGTAAACAAGTTTTATTGTGTAAAGCCTTTTTCAATTATTGCATATCCGCTTAATTTATCAAGGAAGTCCTGTCATGTATGTTCCAAAATAATATTCCACCATGCCTGCTGATGTTTTACATGGATTTCTTCATGATATGTTAATTTACAAATCATTGGCCTGTGATGTAAGTAGATAAGATTTCGTTGAAGTATCCTGTTTAAAGCATGGATTATTGTGTTTTGTAGCCCAGAAGTTTTATTATTTTCGTCAAGCTGGGGTATTACACGTTATAATTCTCATTTTGTTCCATATTGAATTGTACATTAAAGTCAAAGAAAATATTAATGTTTATTAAATTTTACCTCTTCAATACACAAAGAGCAATTTTAATTATGAATTAAAACTTTTGAAGTAAATTATAGGGACGTGTTTTCCCCGTTTTTCAAGGGCATTTTCAGCCATAATCTCAAACCTGATAGTAAATCAGGATCCTGATTGCTCTTAATTGTAGTTTAAGAAAAATTACAATTTATAAATGTGAAGATGATGTAGGTACATGCGTAAAAAAAAATGAGCAAGAAGGATTACAGTAGTTAAAATATTCTTATAATGAAGCCTTTATAAAGGCTTACGAACAGTCCTAATTTATATATTATTTTGAATGTCCTCGTCTAAAAATGTAGTAACAAGTTGCATATTAGTAGTTCTATAAGAACACAATTATTGCTGTGTTGAATTGAACCTTGTTTAAAGGTGCCCTGAATTGGTTGAGGGCGTAAGAAATAAATTTAGAGCTTAAACGGTTTAATCTTTAGAATAATGATGAATAATATTTTTGATCCCTCCAAGTGAGGTTTAAAATAAAATTTAAAGTTGCTAGTTTGTTGTTAATCTCGTGTGATAAGCCTGCAGTCTTCTTAAAGCACGTTGTACCAGCGAGGAATAGTGCTCGATGGTAAGTAGCTGTACTTATATTAGCTAGAAGGTGCGACTGCGGCTTGTACAGTAGAACCTCGTTAATTCGAAGTCGTTGGGACTCAAAAATCGGACTTCGAAATACGTGATTTTGAATTAACCGCCAATTCGCAATTCAGAAGTACCAACCCTTGCCGCGTTACAAAATATTCTGAGGCTCGTTGCTGCATGCAGTTAACCTTGATTCACAGTTTATACCTTTCAAATGCCATGAAAAAAGAACTATTTCCAAAATGTATCCAACAAGGTGCATTTACAATGTTCAAATAATGCACTTGGATAAATCACTGACCAACATAACCTCACGCAACGAAAGAAAAGAATCTCTCAATTCAAAGACAAGGATAAATTATGCCGGTTCCCCTGTTCAAATGCATTATTTTTTGGATTTCTGTACCGTTTGCATTTTTAGATGCTCTGTACTGGCATGGAAAGTGCCCGACGCCCTTAAAACATTGTACCCTTAAAGTATCTCGCATCCATGCGCATTGCAATGCACTACTATGACAACCGTCCCTTACCCTTGTACGATTTCCCGGCTGGCAATTTATCCTTTAAAACCATAGACCGTTTGGGCTCGCATTAAAATAAAGCAATGCAGTTTCACCGGCAATGACAATATTTTTCGGTGCTTACGAATTTATTATATGAGCCACGTTTTTTCATCAACTGTCGACATCGCCAGTGTTCGCGGATTCTGTTTTCCCGTACACTGCTTGTTGCGTGATATTACGGCGTTCCTTACAAGGTTCAATACAAAAGAATTCAGATTTCATTCAACTTAGCAATCATGAAGTGCACTGTAGACGCACCGAAGTGAGTGTAAGTGCAGAAAGCTACCCCTCCATGTTCCAGAACGCGCGTTCTATTATGATGCGGAGAAGATAAATTTCGGGTTGAAATTATGCTGTAGCATACTATTGCTTTAAAATGTAAAGCCATTTTTGAATTAAGTCTGAATTTCGGTAATGGGGCTGACATTGTACTTCGAATGATGAATTATCCGTATTTCGAATTAAACAATTGAAATAACAAGCAAAACTGTACCTCACGTTTCTGGGAACGAGAGCTTCTTCGAATTAGGTAGGATTTTGAATTAACCGATTTGGAATTATCGAGGTTCTACTGTATATAGAGTCGAAAGGGAAATGTGTTTTAAAGTCTGTAACAGGAGGAGAGATACGTATTAAGGAATGAAATTGAAGGAAAGGCGAGTTCAAAGACAATGTGTGTAAATTCACATACCCCTTTGTCGATTATGATAATTGGTTAAAGTAAAGGTGAGTTAAAGAATAACGTATGTAGTTTTATTTATCTTTTTGGCTGTTATAGTGTTAATCAGTTGCTATGGTAGCATTGAAATGACTGACACTTGTGCTTCTGGTGTTGTATCAATGTGTTGTTAGGGGGGTAGGTGTGGTGGAAGGGGGGTGTTGGCTGGGCGTTAAGTTTGTGTAATTGGTTGCGGTGGGTATGTGGAGGCGGACAGGAAGGGAGTTGTGTTTTTTAAAATACTGTATTTACGCGAATAATATCTGCATATGTAAAAAAAAAAAAGGTACGAAATTGGGGCGTGGGTTTAATTTGTGTCGATATTGGCCTTTTTTTTTTTCATTTTCAAAATCAGCCTTCCTAAAGTTAGGGTGCAGGGATTATTCGCGTAAATACGTAGTACGGGTTCTGGAAGATGATACAGAAGAAGTCAGATAGTCCGGCAAGATCAGGACCAGCCCGGTGCCGGATTACCGAGAATGCCGTACTATCGGGCAGTACCTCTTACGATATAGGATAAAGCGTAGAGTGAAAACAGCTGTAACACGGCGTTTTGCAGTAAAAAATTGATCAGCAGAATCATTAGTTTAATAACACACTCCTCTTTTCAATCGTGTTGTTTCTTATTGCCATTCCATAATAATGCCGAAGTTCATCGATGTTTTTATATGTAAGTCTTCCTTTACAATTTAGTCTTTCCATCTACAATTTCTCTTCTTCCTTCTGTTGGCTTCAATTTTTGAAGGCATGTTCCCATCCGTTTTTGAACATGGCCAATACATTAAATTTTTGAAATCTGTTTTTTTTAATCATATGGTTGGCTTTCCAGTACTCAGTGTAGCACACAGCCTTCCAGACTGAATATTTCCAGAGGTCAGTCAATGCGTAACAACTAGATTGTGTCAGATACATATGCACTATTTACTTCGAAATAATAAAAAATACATGCATGAAATTGTTCAGGAGAGATCATTATTAAGAGATAACATTAAATATCCTGTAATGGTGCCGGACAATCGGACGTTCTGGACTGTTGGATGCCGGACTAATGGAATTCTACTGTAATTTATGATTTAGAATGTTGTTTTATTTATTTACATAGTTTACGCCCACATTGGAGTACTTACATCAAACCCAAATACATTCATGTTAACAAAGAATTAACTGAAGATTTAGCTTGCATCATCTTCCTTTCCCAAGACCTCTTCATTCTGGCTGACCTGGCTGCCCTTTCTTGATCATATATTGTTGTACAGTTTTTAATGACAATCTTATTTGTTTGTTCTTGAGAATTCTTTTTTCTTCTGTATTTTCAATTTGCTTCATTGTAATATTCAGCTCTTCTAAATCATTCTGAACTCCTTTAAACCAATTTTTATTTTTTATTTTTACTTTTCCAAAAGTAATTAAATAGATGTTTTATTATCCTATTATCATTTAATCTAGAAAGATGACAGAAAAAGGCAATTCTTCTTTTTCTCATCGTATCTATTATAGATTCACTTTCCCTATAAACCACTGCATTAGGCAATAATCTCCATTGTCCATCCACCTGATGTTTTTTTATTAATGATTGTTCTGAGTATCCTTCTGTCAACCTTTTGCAGTGTATCAGTTGTTGCTTTGGTGTTCAATTTAAATAGTGTTTCACAAGCATAAGTTGCTTCAGGTTTAATGACGGAACAGTAATGTTGAAGTTTAGCATTTATTGAAAGAGTTTTTTTCTTGTACGTTGGCCATGTAGTTTGTTGTGCATTTTTTAAACTTAAATATTTGATGATGATTTTTCATTGGAATTCCAAGTTATAATTTCACCAAGACATTTAAACTTATTCACAATTTATTTGGTATTGGCTAAGGTAATGGTTGATGCTGTAACAGGGAATGTTGGCATTATTTCTGTTTTTTCATATGAAATTTGCAATCCAACTTTTCTTGCTATGTTATAAAGTTCTTCTATTTGCAGTTTAGCTTCTTCCATATCATTAGCAAGTAGTGCAAGATCATCAGTGAATGCTAAACAATTGAGTCTTATTTTTCTGCCAATCTTGATGTTAGGTTGACACATCTTATTCCATTCCTGCATGATTTTTTCCAACACAAACAATAATGGTGAGAGTCCATCTCCCTACCGAAGTCCAGTATTAATGTCAAATGGCATTGAGAGTTCATTTCTAAATCTGACTTTAGATTTAGTGTTCTTAAGGGTAATTCCAATAAGGCGAATAAGTTTTGGATGTAAACCAAATTCTTTTAGGGTATTCAATAATGACTCACGATGGATACTATCATACGCCTTTTTAAAATCAACAAAAGTGATAACTAACTTTTTGTTTCTAACCCTATGATGCTTCATAATCCACTTTAAGCTGATAATTTGATCTGGACAACTTCTCCCTGGACGAAAGCCTCCTTGGTATTCTCCAAGTTCACAGTCAAGTTGTTCTTGAATTCTCATGTATAATAACTTTGAAATTTTTTTGTAAGTGATATCCAGCAATGATATCCCCCGATAATTGTTGGGATCTGATCTATCGCCTTTTTTATGTAAAAGGTGTATTATCGCCATATTCCACTCTTCGGGCATTTTTTCAGTATTCCAAATGTCTAAATTTTGAATGGTTTGTGTATTAGCATTCTTCCATATTTCTGCAGTTAGTTGATTCTCCCTTAAAGCTTTGTAATTTTTAAGTAAATCGATGGCTTTCAACACTTCATTGTAATCTGGTGGTATAACATTTTCCAGAGGTACCTACTACTACGAATTGTCCTTAATTATTACGGATTTCACCTCACGATTACGGTATTATGGTCAAAGGGGAAATTATTACAGAAAAGCTGACATCAAGGAAAACATTTTCTGTAGTGAAAAAGAAAAGGACAAATGTTCAATCCTTTCTAGCATTTATGCTAAACCTTCCTCATTTCATTGTTTTTGAGTTTGTAACGATAATTATGCGATTGTCACTTCCTTTTGTTACCCATAAGCGTTGTGAAAATCGTGATGATAGAAATACTGAGACAGAATTGAGGCCTGCATTAAGCACATCCATACTGAAGTCTGTTATGGTTCAGAAGATGAAAATGTCATCGCAGTGAGAAGGATGCTTCAAGAAAACGTACACTGAAAAAGCAGACGCTGGGTGCGAAACAAGAGGGGGGAAAAAGGGTGTTATTGTCGAGAAGGGAGGAACATGTTTTGCACTTGACTGGGAAATTTCGGAGGGGGGGGCTGTTTGAGAGTGATTACTGATAATCCACTTCAAAAGTTGGCACCTCTGCTTTTCTAATGGTGTTTTATTTTTTGAATGAAGGTCATACTCTAGGTATTGTGCAGGTTCTTCACTATTAAGTAATTCTTGAAAGTATTGAGCTAAAATTTTTGCATTCTCTTGGTTACTATGTGCCAGTTTTCCATTTGTATTTCTCATCGTAAGTGTTGGTGGTGTATAGTTTATTTGGTATTGTCGAAACGTTTTATAAAAATCCCTCGACTTATGTTGTATGAATGCTTCATCTACGGCATTTAATGATTCTTTGTGATAATTTCTCTTAACCCTTCCGATTTCTTTGGCTGTTTGTTTTCTGGCATTATTTAGTTCTTCACAGGACTATTCTGTTCTCTTTTGTTGATTATTCAACCATGTTTTGTGCCTGTTTTGAATCGCTGTGTCACACTCCACGCAGCATGTTCTCTCCCCCCCCCCCCCCCCCGCTTTTTAACAGAAGCAATTTCTTCAGTTATGGTTTTTAATTTTTCAATTGCCGTCCCCAGATAGTCGCTTAGAGGAGTTTTAGACCTTTCAAAATACAGTTCATTATTAATTAAATAATTAGGGTCATACTTCTTCCTCCTATGGGATTTGGATATTTTGTTCTTTTTTGCGTTAATTTTATTTTAATCTTGGAAATATAGTATCTGGATCTATGTCTACCCCACGGAGTACTTTCACATTATAAATTTCTTTGTGATAATTCTTGTCCATGGCCACAGGGTCAATCTGGAACTCCCCCAATTTAATATTAGGGCCTTTCCAAGTCATTAGTTTGTGTGGTCTTCTTTTAAACCTTGTAGTTTCCAAAATTAATCCATGATCTATACAAAGATTAATTAATCTTTGACCATTTTTATTTGTAAATATATGCGCCAGCCATTTACCCACTTCTGTATGAAATCGTTTTTCTTTTCCTATTTTAACATTAAAGTCGCCAAGTAAAATTTTAATGTGTGTATCAGAGATACCTGATATCAACTGGTCCAATTCTTCCCAAAATTTTTCTGTTTCTTCATTTTCTTTGTTATTTTTGTCATTCGTTGGGGCACGGACATTATCAATGTGTGTGTTTTATTCTCTACTTTAACTTTAACTTCTATCTGCTCATCTGCCCTTCTAGGAGGCCGTTGGCACTTGATAGAGGGGGGGGTCTCCTTATACCGGGAGATACTCGGTCCCTTCATTCGTTAGCCGCGTGTACATTATCTATATATACAGCCGTTGCCCCATCTCTACCACGCGGAGTTGAACGTCAGAATTTCACCATAATTGAAACTGGGACCAAAAGGCATTTCCCAATTTCTCCGGTTCTTTAGAGAGAGAATGTTGTTTTGTTTTAAATTTAGTGATTGCAATAATTTTGGTATTATTTCATATAATGGGTTTTTCACTTCAATTATATCATTGAGGTTGAGATTTTTCGTATAGTATTGGTCTAAAAATATGTAGATCTTTGTAATTCATTCATCAATTTCCCTTTACCTACTTTTTTAAAATAATTGTGAGGTCTTGATGTATAGTACTTTACAGCTATGAGTTCCCATTTGAAAGAAACAGGACATGATTTCACTACTATGTACAGTGGAACCTCGATTATCCGTTCCCGGAAACTACGTTTTCCCGCAAATATGCATTCAAATTAAGTGGTCGCACGAGCATCGTAATTAAATCACGTTGTAAAAATCCCACATTATCCGTTCCTCGAAGAAACTATTTCCCGAATCAACCGCCCAGAAATTGCAGTCCCATCAACGCTAAATCCTCGAGCAATCGGTTTTTAATAAACTCTCACCAAAAGCACGGCTATGGCATACTTGTGGATCTTGGCGTTAACGCCCCGTCATTGCGATACTTATAGAGCAATTACTGCACTGGAAAAGCAATCGGCGATGAACTTGCATAAGGGACCATCTTAGCATCGCATTCGGGTGGTATTGTTGAGAGAATCTCGGAAATGATAAAGCAGTGTGTGGCCACAACAATTGTGAGATGAGAGCACATTTCGACGTCTCTGCTTGAAGACTGAAAGAGTGTCGTCAAATGTTCGGAAGTAATTTCGTCAAATGTTCAGACTTGCAAAATGCCCACATTATGTCCAGGGTTAGATTTTTATATTTTTACATTTTTTCGATCGTACTGCCAAACAGGTTTTCGGCACTTTCCTCAGGGCATTGTAGAGTAACTGGGCTTTCAGGCAGGAATCGAAACTGCTCCTTATTAACACAAATTTAGTATTTTAATATCGTACACGATTATGTTAGCGAGACCAGAAGAGATGTTGCACCTTACATTTAAAAAAAAGCTATGGACGTCTTGGGATTGCCTATTACTGTTTTGGTCCTAATGTAAGACTGGAAATTTTACGTTTTCGTTTTAAAATGCCAAAGACCGCAGTTGTTTTATTTGCGAACGTTACATTTAAATGGTTTGTATAATTTCCAACTTGTACTGATGTGCCGCAAGCGCGATTTCCATGACCTCAAGTCACGAATAACTGTAATTTCTGAGGTTTTGATATCTTTTTCTCTTTCCAATTTGATTGCATTAGTGATGGTCAGAATTGAATATAATGTGCTCGAGAACTTTTGAGAATCAGTACTTCATTCAAAACCATGTTTTAGAGTTCAACATAACCTTTAAAAGTCGATGTAGGCCTAATTTACACGGTATGAGATTTCCAGAAACTGACTACGAACAGTATACTGGAGACCAACTTACAATAAAAGATTAAGAAAAGAAGGAATTTCACCATCATGTTGGGCACTTTTGTATCTAATGTGCTTCATTTTATTAGATATGATAGTTAAAAACAACTTGTAGCCGATCGTTGTTTGGCTTGGCATTATTAGGTTTTTCGAAGAGTTTGGCTAATTATAGTTGCTGAACTGAAAGAAGTTTTCACGGGAAAGTGACGAAGATTCCCCTTTTAAATTGAATATGAAGTATCGAGATTTTGAACTCTCGTACTGGTAATTAATGCGGTTTCACGGTCTAACATGCCTGCCTCCCATCCAGAGGGCCCGGGTTTGATTCCGACCAGGTCAGGCAATTTTACCTGGATATAAGGGCTGGTTCCAGGTCCACCCACCCTACGTGATTACCTTTAATTGAGGAGCTATCTAATGGTGAGATGGCGACCCCAATCTAGAGAGCCAGGAATGTCAGCCGAGAGGATTCGACACACTGACCATACGTCACCTCGTAATCTGCAGGCCTTCGGGCTGAGAAGCGGTTGCTTGGCAGGCAAAGTCCCATTGTGGCTGTAGTTTGGTTTAGTTTAAGAGTTTTTGTAAGATTATAATTATACATATTTCATTTTTGTGGTGTTTAGCCAAATTTTTGATGGTTTCCTTTCATTCCCGGATTTTCTTTTCCCGTGTTGTACGTTTTATTTTCACGGTTCCTCAAAATATGGAGAATTGAGGTTTCACTGTACCTACTTCATCATCCTCACATTTATAATTTGTAATTTTTGTTAAAAACTACAATTAAGAGCAGTCAGGATCCTAATTTATTATCTTTCAGGTTTGAGATTAAGGCTGAAGATGCCCTTAAGAAAAGGGCGAAACATGTCCCTATAATTTACTTCACGAGTTTTAATTCGTAATTAAAATGACTCTTGATGTATTGAAAAGGTGGAATTTAATAATCATTAATATTTTCTTTGACTTTAATGATGGGGTATGTTGTGAATATTTAGATTTTTTGTCGTGCATGAGTTTTACTGTTAGCCCTTTTCAAAAGTTGGCAGGTATGGTGAGGGAATGGTTCGTCAGTGCCTATTCGAGAAACCTTCCGGTTAGTGGACCTTTGGTACAGAATGAGGCTCCTGCCGTTGTTAAAAAACTTGGCAACACTGCCTTTAAAGCATCAATTGGGCGGCTGGAGGAAGAGTTTCAAAACAAGACACAATATTGTATGGAATGAAGTGTGGCGAGTCCAAAGATGTGGATGGAAATATAGTATCAAGTTGAAATTGAAGCTGCAAATTTTAATTTCTGGCTATGAACCTAAAGACATTTTCAACGCCGACGATACAGGATTATTTTTTTTCGAGCCTTGCTTTCGAATTCACTTGCGCTTTGTGGGGAAAAGTGTGGAGGGGATGAAATGTCGAAAGGAGGACTTACAATACTGTGGTGCGGTAACATGGAGGGGAAAATGGGAAAGTCCCTAGTAATCGGGAAATCAGCCAAACCAAGGTGTTATTTTATAAACTTGGACTTGTGCAAGCTTCCGGTAACATACAGGAGCAATGGAAAAGTCTGGATAACCAGTGCTCTAACGGAAGAATGGCTGAGCAAATTTAACTGTAGGATGAATGAAAATCGCTAAGTTATTCTTTTTTGTGACAATGCCACTTGTCACCCACATGTATTGCTTTCCATTGTCAAGCTAGCCCAGTTTCCACCTAACACAACCAGCGTTGTTCAACTTATGGACGAAGGAGTGATTTACACCTTCAAATCTCACTACAGGTGTCTATTGATGCAGTCACTGATCAAGAATGCTCATACAGCTGACAACACCTACTCCCTTGCACGTTCAGTTTTCGTACTGGATGCTGTCAACTGAATCAAGAATCTTTATTTGCCATTGACCATATACAATGAAATAGGCTTCGTCAACTGATGGTAATTTAGTATTCAATATTACTAAGGCTAAATGAACATACACCTGTTATTAAAACTTAATACTAACATTATGCGCTTCTAAGAATTCAGAGGTATTTTAAAATGGATTTTCTGGAGAATCAAAGCATCATTATAGTCAAATTTTGCCCTGCATACTCAAGAGATGAATGCATTACAGTGCCTCAGTTTGCGTGATAATGGGTTCCTCGATACCTTGAGGTAGCCGATGACGACTAGTGGACAGAAGGTGCTCAACAGACCCAACCAGTCTATTCTTCTCCCTGGCTATCTGCCAGTGATAAGCCCAGTTGCATTATCCCTTTCCATTTTAAAGATCGGGAGTTTCCATGAAGCATCTGCTTCACAATGTCAACAAATCTCAATTGCAGATGCTTCAAGTTGTACGTGTTCACACACGCTCGAGCCACTTCTGCCATGTATGGCTCTGATTCGCTTACTCTCCGGTCAGGAGCAGATCTGCACTTACTTGTGTGCCACAGAAAATATTTACCGGGGAGTGTCGGTCATTTGAGTAAGCTATGTTTGAGTGTGTTAACCAGTAGTACAACGTTACGTAGCTATCCTTTTAAACCTGAAAATGACTGGTATGTGCAAGTAGTGCTTAAATATATTAAAGTTTTAAGCAACACCATTACTGCTGACAATAAAGAATAATTTCTTTTTCTTTTCAGGACAATTCCTTCAGTATTCCTGCACGATTTGGTATGCAACCTATATGGTTTCAGATAAAAGCCATACTCGCCTTAATGGTTACATCAACCGGGAAAAAACTTTTTTAAAGGTTTTGAACAGCCTAAAGTCGTTACACTTGAACCACGATAATTCTAAATCGGTTAATTCAAAATGCTGCCAAATTCGAAGAATCTTTCATTCCCGGAAACATGAGGTACAGTTTTGCATGTTATTTAAATTGCTTAATTAGACGTACAGATAATTCATGATTTGAAGAGCGACGTGAGTCCCATTCGAAATTCAGACTTTTAATTCAGAAACTTTTTCATATTACAAACTGTATTTTACAGTCTAATTTAAATTCATAATTTCTCTGCGTCACAATAGAACATTTCTTCTGGAACGTGCTGGGGTAGCTTTCTGTACTTTCACTTTGGTCTGCCGACAGTGTGCTTGTGTGTATTTTTTTGTATTCTTACAGTTACTCATTTTACTTAAATTTTAGTGTACAGTTACAGACTTTGTAGTTTTATTAATACTGTATTTTAGTTTGCTGTTAGTCTTTGTCCATCGAGATGGCTAAATGTCAGTATTCTTCCAAGACTCAGAGCTACAAGATAAAAATTATAAAGAAGGTTGACAAAGGATTAAATACAAAAACTGAAATACCTAAAGAATTTGGAATTCCTGCAAATACTGCAAAGTGAATACACATTCGAGGAGCTAAACACTTCCAATTTGGAAGTGGAATTGTTTGAGTTTTTTCGGCGTGTTTCCGCAAACAATATTCCCATTGATGTCGCGGTGGTTATGGGGAATGTGAACTAACTGGCGTTAAACATAGAACTGGAGGTTTTGTTCCGATGCATGGCTTCAGCGTTTTACGAAACGCCTCAATATCGCGTAGAAGCAGAATATGAGAACTCTGGCGACACGACTTTTGGTGAGAAAGATTGGCTTGTACTCTCAATTCATATTGATCAAACAATTGCCCCTGCCAATGAACCTCTTTTTTAAATGCCCAGCCCAAATGGACTTACGGTTTTAAATGAGACGTACCATGGCGGGAAATTGTATAAGAATAAGGCTGCTGTCCTGTGTTGCAATGCAGACGGAAACAAGGTACTTCCTCCTCATCATAGGAAGTTTTCCCGTGCTCGTTCAATGCTTCTAAAAATGCGTACAGTACAGTAATCCAGTGAATACAGCACTTGCACAGAGGAGACATCGTAGATTTCTCCTAGTCTTTTAATTGTGGTCCTTCTTTCTTTTATTTTTTTCCTCTCCTTTCCAAGCATGGGGTTATGTATGCCAGTGAGTTATCCAAATGCATTATTTGAATTAAATAATCCTTGTTAGATACGTTTCAGAAATAGATTTTTTATATCATTTGATAGGCCTAAACCGTGAATCAAGGAAATTACCTCCATTAATGGGTCATAGAATATTTTCCTTTGCATCAAGGGTTGCCATTTCTGAATTAAAAGTTGGTGGCGGTTAGTTCCAAATCATGTAATTCGAAGTCTAATTTTTGTGTCTCAACGACTTGAAGAATTAATGAGGTTTTACTGTATTTGGCAACAGTGCCCTGTATTTTTCCATTGCCCGCAAGAGCTTATTTTGCAGTGCGCTTGGTTCTGGAGAAGCCTCATGGAAGGAACATCTTGCTTTCTTTGACCTGGAAAAGGGAATTTTGTCTATTTTGCACCAGCTGTGATGGTGTATATTGCATATTGGCATGTCGGAGTTGGTCGTTGACTGTATCCTGATGCTTCTAGTAGTGAGGTGTGCTCCTGTCTATTTTCACGGATTCTATTTTTATTTGTAGTTGGATGCATTTTTATTGTGGGTTCTTTCTGATAAGCATTGTGGGCTATTTTTATCTCGTACTATAGTTGAAGAATTTTTGTTATGAGAACGTATGGTGTAAAATGCAGGTAAACCATAAATGTTTCTATTGATGTTCATTTCTATGACATTTAACTTGTTTAATGTTGCTGTATTTTTGTAGGTACCATTTTTGATGTTTTTTTTTTTCTCCCCTTTATCATGCGCTGAAGGTGGTGATATTTGTGTAGAAATCTCACATTCTTTAATTTTAGGTACTCCAGAAACTCAAGTTATGAATGGAGGAAGTCATACGCAGCTTCTCATTAGTTCATCAAGCTCCAGCAGCAGCTCAAGTGCCACTTCACCTAGCAGACTTACGCCAGAGGTAATTATCTTCTCAGTGTGTACATTCTTTTATGATGAATAAACTTGGTTTGAAATTTATACAAAATTCCTAATTACCATATTTCTCCAAATCCAAGATGAAGTTTTCCCCCAGTATCTCCTGTGAAAACTCGAGGGTAGTCTTGCATTCGCGACCTAACAGTAATGAACATCACTGGCAGCTACCCCGGAAATCATTCCGCTTGTTTTCAGCCCCCCCCCCCGAGCGCACGCATACAGCTCATTGTCAATCAACATCCGCCTCTTTATTATGCATTGCTAGCTGCTGTAACTGGTTGTACTTCCCTCTGTGTAATGTCACTGGATCTCGGACATAGTGAGGAGAGGATGATATTCTATTACCCTTTACAAAAAAGTTTCTCAAATCCGCAGAATGACATGAAAACATGCGAGCCTTCGAAAGGCTATGGCTACTCAGTGGCAGAGCTATAACACGTCTACTATACCTGATGCTTTGTAAAATAAAGTTTTGTAGACAGCAGGAATATTTTCGTAATGGATCGCCATGTTGCAAAGATACTTGGAACAGGTATTGCTGGCAAATTTTCAACGGATATTCTTCGATATTATGAGGGTGAGCCAGAAGATAAAGCACACATTTTTTTCTCTGCCCCCAACAATGGTACGAATGCGAAACTTTAAAGGAATTCTTCGAAATTTTCAGAGTGTGCATGTAAAGTCTGTTTCTTTTGACACAGCGTACTTGCAGCAATGGTTCAACATGTTGTCTGTAAGTGATGTAGGTTATAATCAGCATGTCATCTTTGAATTTCTCACTGCAGAACAAGGAACAGTTGGGAACATTCACAAACGTTTCTGTGCAGTTCATGGGGCATCAGCAGTCTACAGAAGTACAGTTAGTCGCTGGGCACAGAGGGAGAGGCCATCTGAAGGCGGTTCAGCAGAGCTCAGATTTGCCGCTGTCGGGGATGCCACCCACGGTTGTAACACCTGGCAGGATGCGGCATGCTGATGTGCTCATTCGCGAGGACTGGCGCTAAACGACTCAGCAGTGGGTGCGGGAGCTGTCAGTCAGGAAAGGAAGTGTTTGTTTAATCATCAGTGCTCTTGGTTATGCAAAAAGAGTGTTCACGATGGGTTCCACGCTGTCTTGCGGAGGAACGCAAAACTCTCGGAAAAAACACTTCCGAGTTACTGCAACGATTTGAAGCTGATGGGGAAGCCTTCTTTGTGACTGGTGATGAAACCTGGGTTCACCATTTTGAGCCCGAAACTAAATGGGAATAGATGGAATGGCGTCATCCTGACTCTCCACACAGAGGAAAAATTTCAAAGCAAGTGCTTCCGCTGGTAAGGTCATGATCACTGTGTTTTGGGGCTGTAATGGTGTCGTACTCATTGATGTGATGCAGAGAGGCACCACCATTAATTCTGAGGCATATGTGAATACATTAACCAAACTCAAGAAGCACTTCCAGCAATTTGGACATCATAACAACCCAGGTGATTGTTTCCTTTAACATAACGCGCACGCCCTCACAAGTTTAAGGACGTTGAATTACATCACAAAACAGAGTTGGACGGTGTTACCCCATCCATTCCATAGCCCTTACCTAGCTCCCTCAGACTTTCAATTGTTTGGGCCATTGAAGAAAGCCATTCATGGGAGACATTTTGAGGATGACAAAGAGGTGATTCGCACCGTGAATAAATGGCTTCGTGAAACAGAACAAGTAGTGGTACTGCCAGGGCATACATGCTCTTGTCTCGTTGGAGGAAAGCCTTATAAGGGGAGGGAGATTACATGGAAAAATAGGGAGTATAGAAGAAAAATCATTCTTTCTTGTGTATAAGTTTCATTGTGTTCAATACAAAGGGCAGGGCACTAGGAAAGTTTTGCAAGGCGAGCAAACACTTTAGAGTTTTTCAAATTAATTTCCACCACACTCAATACACTTCTCCATACATTGAATCCAGTCACTGAACCAACTTGGCCACTTTTCTTCGGTTACATTTTCGCACTCTTGATCCCATGCTGCCAGAAGCTCCTCGTCGGATGCAAAACGCCGCCCTTTCAGCTTCATCTTTACTTCTGGGAAGAGTGCGAAGTCACATTGGGCAAGATCAGGGCTGTATGGAGGGTGGTCAAGCTGATCTGGCAAGAAAATTCATTGTTACATTAGCACGATGTGCTGGAGCATTGTCATGATGCAAGAGCGAAGTGTTTGAGCCATGTCCTTGGACGGAGCTGCGTGAGAGCCTGGATGACAAGCCTCACTGTACCACTTAGCAGAAACTGTCCTTTGTGTTTCTAGCACAACCCGGGTCAGGATGCCCCGTTTAGTGAAGAATACTGCAATCGCCCTTTTCTTCACTGACCTTGACTTTCACACAGTCACAGGAGTACCCTCATCTACAAACAGCCACACCTTGTTCTGGGATTTTGTTGGGACATCGTAATAATAAAGCCAAGTTTCGTCACCTGTAACGATGCTATTGACGTTACGTGAAGTCCCATTTTCAAACTGTTCTAGCATTTTTCGACACCATTTCGCTTGATGTGGCCTTTGTTCTTCTGAAAGTGAATGGGGCACCCAAAGGGAACAAACCTTTCTAACATGGAGATGGCCGTGTAGAATTGAATGATTAGCTGGTGCAGGGATGTAGAGGGTCTCCTCTACCTGCCTATATGTCAACTGCCTCTCCTGCTGCAACATTTTCCTCACAGCTTCAATGTTTCGCTCGGTCACTGATTCAGACTCGCCCAGAACGAGGATAGTCTTCAACCCCAAAATTTCCCCTCTGGAATTCTTTGTACCAGCGGAACCGATGTGGACAGTCTTTCCCCAGCACAGGAGTCATTTCCTCCAGGCACTGGTCAACAGTTATTCCACGAGCAAAATTGTAGCGGATAATTGTGTGATATTTACCTTTAGACCACACTGACATCTTAACTTGCTTTCAATCCAACTGCTTGGTAACAACTGGTGTGGTGTCTTCTATACCGGTTTTCATCCCTCACCATAACAGGGGTGTCCAGCCTACCATTTTCGCATATTGCAAAACTTTCCTAGTGCCCTTTGTAATTGATTGTTGAAGAAAAAAAAATGTGGTGCATTTGTTTGTGGGTTATCTTCGTATGATGCAACTTTTAAATTAATGGTTATTAAACACCCGGAAGTGAAGAATAATTGTGCAGCCGCAAGAAAATACGGCATATGCCTAACTAAGGTCATTATTCAACGTTAGCGTCAAGACGAAAATAGCTTAAAAAATACACACTGTACAAAAAAATTAATTCAGTGGCCCGCAATAAGGACACTTCAAAGAAGTCGAAGATGGAATTGTGAGTGTGTGCAAAAAACGCCGGGTTGGAATGGCCGTACCATGGCGCATCAAAAAACTTCAAAGTCAATATTATTTTTGGCCTGTACGTCGCTAGCTGCTAATTTTGGCCGAACCCGGCATGTGAGACGTGCGTATATTGGCAGCCGGTTGTACCTGACGTTTAGTAAAACTAACCGTTTTATAGACAGCAGGAACATTATCCTGATGGATCATTGTATTGTAGACACACGTGGAACAGGTATTACCGGCAGATTTTAAATGGGTTCTCTCTTTGTTATCATGATGCCAATTTTAAGTTAAAGGTTACTAAACGCGCGGAAATAAAGAACAAATGTGCAACCGCAGGAAGAAAAAAAAAGCACTATAACTAATGCCAATGCTCTGCGTTGGCGTGAAGAAAGGTATGATTTTACAGGTTGCTTTTTAAGCCTGATTTCATTTTTTGAGGGAGAAATTGGGGGTCGTCTTGGATTCAGGCAAATCCGGTAATTTTATGAAATGTCATGGCAATACTCTCATTTTAGTGTTTACCTGATTTCTTTCAAGAAATAACTATTGCTTATCACATTTGTCGGGTGTTAATTCTACAGTGGTATGTACGTATTGTACAGTATACAAGAAATATATAAAATAAATATCTTCCATTGTTGTTGTTGTTGCTGCTGAAAGGGGGTAGGATGGTGGGTTATGATTACATGGTCATGCCAGCATATTGCAAACAGGAAAATGTATTCAATAAAACATATGCTAGTCCTGTTGTGCTGTAGGGTGCAGAATGTTTTGCCACCGCATGCAAGACGTAGAACATCAACTGAGCATGATTAAGTTTAAAATGAAGACTCTGTTGTGGTGAACTTTATTTTATTTAGTGTATGGCTCTTGGTGCTAGGAGTGCCCTTGGACATGTTTGGCTCGCTTTGTACACCCATGGGTGACCTTCACTTCAAAGTGTGAGGTGGTGGTGTTAATGATGATGATAATGATGATGATAATAATAATAATAATAATAATAATAATAATCGTATGGCCTCAGCTACCGTGTGAAGACACTTAAATTTGATGCCATCTGGCTGTCTGCTAGTCAATTTCGACGTTCTGTTTTACTCTAGGCGTATTAGATGGCAGACCGAGTAAATCGAAACTCTTTTGGGCGTCCGTGGCTGAGATTTAATAAATTTTGTCGGGTAAACACCAAATGTATTGCCAGAGATCTTTTAAATGCCAACATTGTAAGACATGGAGTGTCGAATAGACTTATTTCCACCCTTCGAAAATCAGACTATATCTGCCGGGTTTGAACCTGCTATCTTGGGATCCGGAGACCGATACTCTCACTGATCCACAGAGGCAGGTGGTGGTGATGAGGATTAGGTAGGGAGAAGGTGAAATCTGACATCACCACAGAGCCTAATTCTATTGAATTCATTCATTCATTTATTTATCTTTCATAGACTGTAGTTACATATTTTGAAATATGCGAAGAGTATAGGAATTGTCGAGTGATTTCGTAATATTAACAGTAATATATGCACAATAATGAACATTTTGAAAAAGGAAGAAAGAAACAAGAATACCAAATACCTCAATGTTAGGATAGCACATCCTAATTTTTAAAAATAATATTAATAATATTTACAAGGTGGCCATGACTATCATTACATACATGAGGAGCTCTGTATTAGTACTATTATAATTGTGGTTTTCTGAATTGATATAGAATTGTTGCTGTTGTTATGAAACTTAAGTCATCTTTGAAATATACTCACTGGTGTCCTGAATTTTATAGTAGTTTCTTCAAAATACGAGAATTGTGGTGCTGTGAAGGATTAGTGATAGGTGCTATGGTTATTATAAACATATTATTTATATACAGTGAATATTTTAAAATTGCAAAATTCTATACTTTTTATATACATTTTATATGTATTTCATCGATACCATGAAATACTTAACACATTAACCTTTTTCTCATTTTACTGATAACATCCAACATTTACTTTATGTGGAATACATATCCTCTCCTGCCCAAATGCTAACCTCATCTTCCCAGGATGAACAAACCTGTTTCCACAGGTGAGGCTCTGTTGATAGTTACAGCAGTGTAGCCGTTACATCAGTTACTGAGGAACAGTGTTGCCAACGTATATTTTCAAGATCCGCTAAATACTACTAAAAATTCGCTAAAATCCCGCCAAGAAATTCGATCTCAAATAATGAGCAATAAAAACAAGCAATAATAATGATAATAATAATAATAATAATAATAATAATAATAATAATAATAATAATAATAATAATAATAATACAAGTAAATATCTGCATTCACTTGATCTGTGAGTTTCACTGGGATTAACCCCCTGCCTGCGAGCCGGCGAGCTAAAACTTGTAGGTGTTTTATTAGTGCCGGGTGCAAACTAGAAAGGGCCACACACGGAACAGGCCAGTTCATTAAACGGTCTTCCTTCATGACTTACTTGACTTAATTCCTGTTGTTCCTTGTGGAACATAGGGCATCAACAAAGCATCTCCATCTGATCCTGTTGCCAGCCAACCTCTTCACCTCTCTCCAGGTCTTGCCTTCTTCCGTTGCCTCCATGTGTACAGATCTTCGCCACGTTTGTTTGGGCCTTCCTCTCCTCCTTTTACCCTGCGGGTTCCAATCCAGTGCCTCTCTCTCAATGGCTTCATTCCCTTTCCTCAACGTATGCTCTATCCATTTCCATTTCCGCCGATTTATCTGTATGGCCATCTCGGTTTCACCCGCCCTTCTCCATAGTTCATGATTGGAGATTACTTCCGGCCAGTACATGTTTAAAATCTTCCTTAAACATCAGTTGACAAAGGTCTGCAACTTGGAGGTAATCACTTTAGTCACCTTCCAGGTCTCGGACCCATATGTTAGAACAGCCTTGACATTACTTCGGAAAATGCGAAGTTTGGTCCTGATAGATATTTTGTTGTTCCTCCATACCGGATAGAGCCGCTGCTCCTCCATCTTTGGTAACTACACTGCCCAAGTAGGTGTATCACTGAAGACAAATGGGTCTAGTTTGTTGGTGTTCATCCTTAGGGCCTTGGTCTTCTGTGAGTTAATCCTTAGTCCCACCTTTTCTCCTTCTTTTACCAAGTCTTCAATGTTTGATTGCATTTCACTGTGCCTCAGACAGGAGACACACATCGTCAGCGAAGTCTAGGTCTTCTAACCTATTAGCCAATCCCCACTGGATACCGCATTTCACATTTCGCGTTACATTCCGCATTACTGCATCAATCACCACCAGGAACATGGTTGGCGAGAGGATACAACCTTGACATACTCCTGAACGTACAGATATAGGCTCAGATACACGGCCCTCGTGTATGACTCTGCATGTATAACCACAGTATGTTTCCTGAATGAGGTTGGTAATTTGTGATGGCACTCCATACCGCTTCACTTCCTTGCACATAGCTTCTCTGTTGATCGAATCAAAACTTTTTCGAAATCGATGAACACTGCATAGAGGCGAGATGACCATTCATCTATCCTGTCCGACCTCCCTTGGTCAATTCTTGTTCTTTTCCGACCCCGATGCTATTAGGTTTGCGAGGGCTAGGGAGTCTTTCATTTTCACGCCCTTCGTGGCCCTTGTCTTCCTTTAACCGATATCTTCATTTTTCGAAGTGTCGGTTCTTTTTCTTTTTTCTTCGAATTAGTATTATATTAAGGATTGTTGCCCAATTGTATTTCCTCTAATAACAATAACAACCACCACCACCACCACCACCACCACCACCACCATCACCACCCTCTAATTAACGTCCCCCTTTCTCTATTTATCATTTCTTTATCAATTACTACGGCAAGTTGTTTTGAGTTGAACCTCGTATTTCTTTCATTATTTCTTCCTATTTTTTAAAATATATTTTTTATTTGGCTTTATTCTTTTTTAACGTTTTAAATTATTTTAAAAAACCTATATATCCACTTTGAAATTTGACGAAATTAAATCCTACACTGTTTTCCTAGGACTTCATTCACGTCACCTTTTGCTCTTCGGCCGGAGAAACAAATGCCTACAAGACCTGCCTAGCAACGACTTTACATAAGCGAATATTTGACCTGCTTACGAACTTCAGCTATATTTGTTTTCGGCGCAAGATAGTGATGTTCTGTTTACTCTCTTGACTGTGATTATTGTGTTTTGAACATTTACTGAATTGCTACGTTATGATACAATGTTAATTTTTTGCCTGTATTCAATGTGCTAATTGTTTTAAGATCTTCGCAAATTGGCTGATGATGACACTTAAAATGTGTTGAAACCGGTCCCATTAAACAGGTTGTAACTACTTTTTACCATCTTATTACGGAGTATTGAAAGGTGGATCCTAACCTATAATATTGTACATCTTATGACCATTCAGCACACTGCTCCAGAATTATCCTCAAGGTGTTTATTTGGTCTACACACGAGCGATTCGATCGAAAGCCTGCCTGTTCCCGTCGGAGCCTCAAGTTGATATACTCCTTAATTCTGTTCAACAGAACCCTGGTGAAGACTTTGCTAGGGATTAAAAGAAGCGTTATGCCCCTCCAGTTGTTACAGTTTGACGTATCGCCCTTCTTTGGCAACTTCACCAGCAACCCACATTTCCAATCTGTCGGCATTTCTCCATTAAGCCATATCTTCTCAAATGGTGGCTGCAACATATTGGCAGTGGTATCCATATCAACCTTCATATTGTCAACACCTGCTGCCTTACCAATTTGTAACTCTCTCAATGCCCGCTTGATTTCCTCTGCTGTTGGAATGCAGACTTTAATCCTTGGGTCAGGCTGGCTTTCTTCTTCTCCTTCTTCTCCTGCATCTACTTGCTCCTCCAAGGAGTGGTTTAACACCGCAGAGAAATGTTCCTGCCATTGCTTCAGTTGATCCTCAGAGTTTGTTAGGAGGACAGCATCTTTGTTTCTGACTGGACGGTTTTTCTGCATCTGCTTCCTTGCCAGAACTCTGGTGATGGTATAGAGTTCTCTAAGATTTCCCTTTCTGGCTGCCTCCTCTGCTTGTTGAGATAGGTCATCTATCCATTTCCTTTGATCTCTCCTCACACTTCCCTTTACTTCCTTATCCTTCGCAGCATATTTGGATTGCAATTCTGCCTTCCTTGCTTGTGTCTTACATGCATTCATTACTTCCTTTATCTCTTTCCTTTGATAATTTCCCATGTCTGGTCAGTCATCCAGTTTTTTCCTCCTGTCCTTAAAACCCAGGATATTTTCACTTACTTCAGTAAATACAGATATAGTCTTCACCCATTTTTCCTCAATAGTTTCATCCTCCATGTCAGTGAGTGCTTGGAATCGATTCTTTAGTTCTATCCTGAAGGCTTCTTTCACATTTGTCATCTCTTAGCTTTCCAACATCGTATCGCTTCCTTATTTGCTCTATCCTTCTCTTTTGTGCCTGTATCTTCAATCTAAAGGTAGCCACAACAAGATGATCGCTACCAATATCCGCATCTCTCTTATTCCTCACATCCAACAATGAACTCCTCCACCTTTGTCCAATAGCCACATGATCTATCTGGTTTTCTGTCCTATGATCCGGTGATACCCATGTCACCTTATGGCATACTTTATGTGGAAATATAGTACCACCAATAACCAAATCGTGGCTTGCACAGAAGTCCACAAACAGTTGTCCATTCTCATTTCGTTCCCCTAAACCATGCCTTCCCATAATATGTTCAAGTCCTTCATTGTCCTGCCCCACTTTTGCATTCAAATCTCCTCCAACTAGGATGATATCCTTCCTTTTCTGTTTCTTAACCGTTTTATTAAGATGTCCATAGAACGCCTGTTTGTCTTCCTCCTCCGCCGACTCTGTAGGTGCATAGCATACTATCAACACAATGTTTCTAATAGTGGTCTTCAAATGTGCCACTATTATCCTTTCCGTCACTGGGTACTACTCCATAAGGCTCCTCTTGGCCTCCTTATCCGTTAATATACCCACACCTCCATAACTCGCTCCGTCGCCCTTGGGTCTTCCAGAGTATACAAATGTAGCTCCATCATGGGTTGCCAATTCCCCAAACTCACTCCATTTTACTTCACTCAAACCTAGGATGTTCAGGCCATAACTCCTCATACATGCCACTGCCTGCCGTAGCCTTCCACTTTCCCGCAGTCTCCTCGCATTCCATAGCCTAATTTTCATTAGCCTTTTCAAGCCAAAGGTCGTCATCTTTGGATCAGTCCGGTTTCTCATTGTTGATGTTTCTGTAATAAGGTAATTTAAGGTTGTGCGAGTTATTGGCCCACAGCACCCGAGCTTGGTGGTGGGGCTGCCACCTACGCCTCCAAGCCTGCTGTTTTCTGTTGGGCTAGTCTCCCTTAGCCTTTGAAAATCCCTCTTCACAACAAGGCAGTGGATTTCCTCTTTATTTACCCCAAGAGGAAGGGTTGCCTCCTCTGCCAACTTTACCGTACCAAAGGTCTCCTTCTCCGCCTTAGTTGCCGTTAAGGACTTCACCAGGGTCCCGTTAGCTGTTACTTTTCAGGGTTCCTGTAAGGCCTTCACAGCTACCATAGCGGTCCTGGGGCACACAAGGTCCCCGCTGTACTTCACCCTTACAGGCTATCCCCTACTTCGTACCGTTGCCCGTCCCCCACGACGTGGACGAGGGGTTGGACTTATGGGGGACGGTCTTCCTTCATAGCATGGATATAAATGCTACTCTCTCACAGTTTAATTATGTGTCGTCATTCGTCAACTAAGAGATAAGTACCCTTTCCCCACGCATTACAGATTTATGATACCATGATCACATAACATCAAATCCAAATAGCAAGATTTCATCATGTGACTGCTGGCTTCTGACAAGAAATACAGAATAGCTTATAGACAGACTGGAGTACAAATTTTAAAAAAATGTAAAATGGATAAAACACTAAATTCTGCTATAATAAATCTAGAATTCCACCAGAAAATCCGCTGTCCGCTAAATGATATATTTCTCCGCCGACAGTCTAATTCCACCAAATTTAGCTGAAAATCCGCTAAGTTGGCAACACTGCTGAGGAAATGCTGAAATTTCAGGTAGTCCATTAGCTGAGAGGTGGCAGCCCCACCAGTCGTCCCTCTACTGGGGCATAAACACCTATGACCATCAGACGGTCTCAGGATAGCTTTTGCCTTATCAAAATAATTCTTTCATTCCAGAAAGTGTAGTAATCTGTTCTCGATCTTAGTCTTTTATGTATCATGATCATGACTGCTGCCTGGCCTCTATTCTCTTGGTTGACCTCACTATAGGTGTTAATGCCCAAGTAGAGGGACGATTAGTAGACAATGATAGATTCTATAACAGTTTACAGTAAGTTATAATTGCCAAAAAGTAGAGGAATTGTATTAAGTGCTTAAGAATGGAAAGAAAAGATAAATTCCAAATATAAGGAATTGGAAAAAAATAGGGAGGGGGGAAAAGGGGCAAAAAAGTTGATTTGAAACTTCAAGAGCAGCAGGCATCAAATTGGTGCTATATTCTTAAAGGAAAAGGCATGTAAAGAGGCAAACATTCTTGGCATTGTAAATTCAGCATGTTTAATGGCTGTACTGACAGAGGAAAAGGCTTAACATAAGCTAATATTGTTTGTGGAGAAATCAAATGCAGTTAGCGATGAAACTGTGGAAGAATGAATCAATATATGACTGCAGGAGCTGCCCAAAAACTATAAACTGAGGAACATTTTAAACCCAGATATGTCACTTGTGTAGGAGGAGGGGGGTTAAAAATGTTCATAACCTTCATGACCTTGCAAATCACATAGACGACATTAGAAATATGTGTAAACAGAGATTGATTCCAGACTATTTTGACAGGAAGTGGTGATTCTTAAGTTTCTCATCTGAAATATGTGTGTTAACACCTTCGCTGTCTATCCGAATACTTACTCAGGCTCCCCATTAATGCCTCATCGAGTCTGCCCGAACATATACTTGGGCTTCTGCAGTTTTGCCATAATTGCTTTGATTGCAGACGAAAATGAATGCAAATACTGTATGTTGCATGTTGTTGGAATCGCAAAGATATTCTCTTTGCAATGGTGCTGCTCTATGTATTTACGCTTCTTAGTGTGGCGTAAGTGGTGGGCAGGGAGCAAAAAATGTTGCAAACATAAATTTGGCGATTTTAATACATTGTGAGCTTAAGAAATCAGAGGAGACCAACAAAAAATGTTGTAAACAATGGAGAAACATTGGATATTGGAACATAAAAGCGGGGTAATACTGTTCATACAGTATTTGATTTGACATTTGTCTGTTCCTTGCCAGTACTTTACCTTAGAATACAGACATGTTTATTTCACTATTCTACCAACAGTGGCTGTGCTACATGTGATTAACGTGGGAGTTTGCCAACACACCATTAGCAAAACAAATAATAACTAGTACTATTATCTTATACTATCCAGATCTTCAGTTGCTGTATTTAGTAGAGTCTTTCATGCTCTTATCGACTACTGGATGCTTCAAAATTTAAAGCCTAAAATAAAAATAAACATTCTCTAATGAGTGGAAAGCATACTTGGGTACCTCTGAAGTCTAAATTCACACAGATTAAATGGGTGGAACTGATACAAACTTACTCGGCAGTACACTGTTTCTTTCAGATCTTCTCTGTTGCAAAATGATTAGAAAGTTGGCCCAAACCTGCCCTTCATAGAGGCATTCTCATTCCAGAACTGCAAACAGACTCGGAGTTCTGAAGATGTTGGTGAACCAAAATTAAATCGTCTTCCCACTATTCCTCCTGAGGTCATGAGAACAGCCAGTGAAAGACATCAAAAGGGATTGATGTCTCCTTTCATCTATCAAATTTTAACTCAGGTGAGTTTTTTTTTAAATTTTAATTTTTGGCATATTAAAATATTACCTTCATTTACTCTGTGGAATTATAAAATTGGCAGTGCTTTTTTGCTAATGTTCTTTTTAACTTTGTGCGTTCAAAAGCATTGAAGTATCTTTGACTGTAGGCAAATACTGGAATTGTACTTTACTGAAAACTAAGGCTTACATGGTCCTGCTCAACTTGACATGGTGGTGTTAATATGGCATAGAGGGTACTAACAAGTGTGCAAGTTTAGATTAATAACGTGATCAGTCTTTGAACGAGTATACAAGTTTTCTACTTGTCTGCTTGTGGTTTATTATAATAATTTTTTCCTTGTTAAGAATGTTATCTGGCCAGTGTAATTTGTTTCGAAACATTGTATTAAGTAACATCAGGAGCTTGAGAGAGAACAACCTGTCTCATGCTCTGAAATGATGTGCTCAGCCAGACATTTCTTTGCCAGTTGCTACATAACTTTGGCAACAGTGTAATTTCTCTGACCCGCTTAATTTGGTGGCCACAACAATAGTTAAATTCTCCTTATGTTTTGCTGTGTTTGTGTTGAACTATTTGAAATCTTTTCTCACTCCCTATAGTTTTCTCACACGCTCCACAGTACAGTGCCCTGTTATCTGTAGATATTAAGTCACCTGAAAACTCCTGTAAATTAGTTAATCTACAGCCCGAAGTTGCTCTTATTTTTGGCATTTAAAGAACTTTTTAATGGACACTTCATACGCGAAACATTGTTTAGTCACAACCAGTTCACAACACCGTTACACGACTCAATGGACAGCTAGTCGACAACTAAGCACAAAACGTGAGGGTAGATGATTAAGCAAGGGATTCACTGCGTGAAGTCTTAACTCTTCACCACATGACAAGTTGCGTCATCATGCACAACATTACTGCCAACATCAACCAGGTGCAAAAAGGTGATTAAAAATACTGTAAAAACCATTAAACTGATTAAAATATGCCATATAGGTGCTAAAATATTAAAATATGATGCTTTTATCAAAATCACAAATATGCAGTTATATTCACCTTCAAAGCATGTTCAAATGACTGAAAATTCCATAATTCGTGCACGTAATGTGTAAGCATACATTTTTAACCCCTGAAAAAACATTCAAATCCATGAACTTCAGAGCCCTAGTTATAAAACATTATTTTCTGGTCACATTCTTACAGGGGAGTTAACACAATTTGGGATCGCAATTGCAAAACTTTCTGGTTTGCATTTAGGTGTTTTACATGTACATTACAAATATGAGCACAATATTTGCCATTGACAATTACGCTGCACTTTACAATCATGCGCATGTTCAGGCTCAGAGTTCAAAATATGGGTTGTTCCTAGCTCTTGGCAAAAGATTACGAGGATGAGCATGTTCACAGAGTATAAAGTGCCGAAAACAGAGTGGTTATCGCAGTAGGAACACTTCATGAATGCTTGCAATAAGCCGTCTTCTGAGTCATACGGCGTTTGAGCATAAAAAATGCGTTCGGATGATGATTGAAACCTCTCGGGTCTGAAGTCCTCATCTCCAGCTACAGTCCAGGAGTACCGAACAAAGTCAGCAAAGACTGGAGAACAGAACTGATTGTATAGAATGCACATCAGCAACGAAATGGATTTCCTCAACGATGGTGTGAACTGATAGTTGTTAAGGATAATGTGATCTTCAATCCGCCTCAGCACCGCCTTGAACTGTCGGAAGAATAGCCCATCAAGTGGCTGAATGTAAGGTGTCCACCCAGGAAGAATGGTCTTAAGTGTATACACCATATTTTGAGGTTGGATAGCATCGATATGCGTTCTGTCATGATATGTCTCGAGGGAATCAACAAGAAGAAGAGACTCCTGTGCTGCATATGGGAAGTAGACATCTCGAAAGAATTGCGGCATGATTAGGCTGGACTTCGAAGCAACTTGAACAAGATTTTGTTGTTTCAGCATGTGTTGCGCTACTCACACTCCAAGCTGACCATTAGGTTCCTGGTAAATAACCAGCAACATTGGAAACACGTATCCACTTGCCAAAGTAACGTGTTGGATGGTGTAAGAATGAGTTGTTGCGTGATCACTCCGCATCGAACTTCTTACCGACTTCCTCTTGTAATGCCGGGTTTATGAGGAGTGAAGTTCTTTTCGTATACCACTTAGATCGGTATTATAAATCTGTATACGTTCCATGGTATTCATTAAGGACATTACCTCTTTGCGAAACTCATCACATTATTCCTTCACGTCACCACCTGTATTCCAGGTTTTAGTGGTTACACATTTTATTATCCGTGAATCAAGATGGTGTCTCGGTTTACACTGTGCAGCCCATCCATGGATAGATCCAGTGATACCAATATAAATGGTCCGTTATTGGACATTATAAATTTTCCAGCTAGCTCATTCTTGGTTGCCAGCGTTTCGCCCTCATGTGCTAGGGTGGGCTCATCAGTTGGTACCTAGCACACTTACCAATACGCTGGCTAGTGCATACCGTGGAGGCCACTGCGTAGGCTAACTGGAGCCACCGGCAGTGCCAATGCACTACGAGACTTTGTCTCATCACTAAAAATTGATGCCTGCTTGGCCATCAGATGATATAGATGTTGATTCCCATAGGGAATCTGAAATATTATAGTCGGTCGAAGCAGATACAACACAGGCGGAGGTCCCTATTATACTAGCTTCCTTGCTCTTATGCGGAATGTCTGTCTGGTTCCGCTAGATGTCGCATCGGCTACTGTGTCGGGTGACCTTGGACGTGTTATAATAGTTTCCTTTACTCAGAAAACTTATGAAAATATAATATTTCATAAATTGATATGGTGTATTAGGACACGGTACTTCTTTGAATTGTAAAAACAAAAGATTGTGTAATGTTGTTTTATTCTTTGATTTGACCACTGATGAAGGGAATGATTTAAGTACCGAAACATGTTTGGTTGGGTAAATAATTTTTTCATTAATAATTGTATTGACAAGGCTGATTCAAATATAACTATTTGAGATATTTCTGTACTACATTCTATAAACTTAAGACGACAAAGGATGGCCGGTACTGAGGAAAAAAGTAGTTTTAGAGTTGTCAGAAGAAGGATTTCTACGAAGATTTTGAATTTCCCAAGCCATAATGAACAAGGTACTAAAGTTAAAAATAGGTTGGGGTTTCCCAAAGACAGGGACTTATTGGCGACTCCAATGCAGGAGTTGCCTTTTCCAGATAATTGTAGCCGGTCGTGCGAGCTAGGCAAGAGTGTGGAATTGTGCAAAGTTTGTGCAAGGTATTACACTGTTTCCCCTGCAGTAAAAGAATGCCCGAAAATTCTTCATGACTTATATCATTTATCACCTTTTCCCGCCATTGTAGGAGCCCTAGATGAGTCCATATATAAATATATTGAATATTGTGGCATAAATGTCCATTCTATTATTTTTGAAGCACACTCGCATACTTTAAAATCAAATCTTGTAACAATTGTATCATTGTAATGCTTTTGTTGCATCTTACTCGTTTTCACATTTAAAATTCTCCACTCACCATAACCTATAACAACATCAACCAAATGTAACAAACTAAAATTTCCAATATACAGTGGAACCTCGATTGTCCGTTCCCGGAAAATGCGTTTTCCCGGAATATGCGTTCAAATGACGTGGTCCCGCGAGCATCGTAATTAAATCACGTTGTAAAAGTCCCGCATTATCCGTTCCTTGAAGAAACGCTTTCCCGGATCAATCGTCCAGAAATTCCAGTCCCATCAATGCTAAATCCTCGATCAATCGTTTTTTAATAAACTGTATCTCACGAAAGGACGGCTATGGCATATTTATGGATCTTGGCGTTAACTCCCCGTCTCTGCAATAATTAAAGAAAGTACTGTACCGGAACTAGAAAAGCGATCGGCGAACTTGCATAAGAGACCATCTTAGCATCGCATTCGGGTGGTATTGTTTAGAGAATCTCGGAAAATCATAAAGCAGAGGGTGCCCACAACAATTGCAAGGAGACACGGCGCATTTCGACAGCTCTGCATGAAGACGGAACGAGTTTCGTCATATGTTCGCACTTATAAAACGTCCATATTATGTCCAGGGTTAGATGTTTATATTTTTACATTTTTTCGATCATACTGCCGAAGAGGTTTTCGGCACTTTTGCTCAGGGCACTGCAGAGTAACTGGGCTTTCAGGCAGGAATCGAAACTGCTCCTTCTTAACACAAATTCAGTACCTTTTGATATTATCGTGCATGATATGTTAGCGAGACCAAAACAGATGTTGCACCCTACATTTAAAAAAAAAAAAAAAAAAAAAAGCCATGGGAGGTCTTGGGATTGCCTATTACTGTTTAGGTCCTGATGTAAGACTGGGAATGTTACGTTTTCGTGTTAAAATACCAAAAACTGCAGTGTTTTTATTTGCGCATGTTACATTTTAAATAGTTGGTATCATTTCAAACTCGTACTGACATGTGCAGCGAGCGCGCTTTCCAGATGACCTCAAGGTCACAAATAACTGTAATTTCTGAAGTTTTTACATTTCTTTTATCTTTCCAATTTGATTGGATTTGTGACGCGCAGAATTGAATATAATGCATTCGAGAACTTTTAAGAATCGATACTTCCATATGAAACCATGTTTTCGAGTTCAACATAACCTTTAAAAGTCGATGTAGGCTTAATTTGCGCGGTACGAGATTTCCAGAAACGGACTACGAACAGTATACCGGAGACCAAATTACAATGAAATTAAGAAATGAACAGATTTTGCCATCATTTTGGGTGCTTTTGTATCTAATGTGCTTTATTTTATTAGATGAGAGAATTAAAAACTACTTGTGGTCAATTGTCGTTTGGCTTGGCGTTATTAGATTTTTCGAAGTTTGGCTAGCCTAATCAAAGTTGCTGAACTGACAGAAGTTTTCATGGGAAACTGACTAAGATTCCCCTGTAAAATTGAATGTAAAGTACCGAGATTTTGAACTCGCGTACCAGTAATTAATGCGGTTTCGCGGTCTAACATGCCCGCCTGTCATCCAGAGGGCCCGGGTGTGATTGCGACCAGGTCGGGCAATTTTACCTGGATATAAGTCTGGTTCCAGGTCCACTCAGCTTACGTGAATACCTTTAATTGTGGAGCTATCTAATGGTGAGATGGCGACCCCGATCTACAGAGCCAGGAATATTTGCCGAGAGGATTCGTCGCACTGACCATGCGCACCTCGTAATCTGCAGGCCTTCGGGCTGAGCAGCGGTCGCTTGGCAGGCGAAGTCCCACTGGGGCTGTAGTTTGGTTTGGTTTAGGAGTTTTTGTAAGATTATAATTATACATATTTAATTTTTGTGATGTTTAGCCAAATTGTTGATGGTTTTCATTCATTCCCGGATTTTCCGTTTTCCCGTGTTGTACGTTTTATTTTTATGGTCCGTCGAAAAACGGAGAATCGAGGTTTCACTGTACTGATGAGCGCATTATGTAAGGAAATAAGGCACCCACTGTTCAGAAATCTCATGGAAATGGGATAATTTGTCTCTGACATTGTTAAATAGGGGACTTGTAACCAAAGTGTTTAATTGATAACATTGTTAGTTAATATTATATTTGCCGAGTTAAATTTCCAGTAAAACAGTTCAAGAAACTGGACAATAGAGTACCAAATGATATCGGGAGTGGTGTTCGAGTTGAGAGGCTTGTGCAATATGTAGAATAGACAGAGGTCCTAAAATGATCTGGACAAATAATAAAGGTGGGTTAAGGGAGAATACCAAGAGTGAAGTTCCAGAAATGAGACCATCACACGACCTTCAGGTTGACGAAGGAGACTATAGAAGGGTGCAGTGATGGGGAGCGTAAAGATATGGGTTTTAATGTATGCAATATAATGCATGAATTTAATGTCTTTCATAAATCTAGGAAAAGCATCAGATTGCATCTCTGGAGATTAGCCTGTGAAATCCGAGGAGGTACTGCATTAATAGGTTTTAATGTGGTTATACTGAGTATTTACCTTAGCAGGAAGAGCTCTGTTCAAACCAGTGTTGGAACAAGTGCAGAGTACAGTGGAGGGAGATACAGGGTTGAGGCAAGAGAATGTGTTGTCCTTGCTTCTGTTGTTCATGGTAATAGATCGGGTGCAGAAAATATTGTATGAAAGAACTGTACCAAAAGTGAATGCACTGGAGATAGATTGTCTTGTTACGCTACCTGACTCGGGGAACTGGAAAAGGATGGCTATGATGAATTAGCCAATGCTATTTTATAAAAAAAACCAACACAAGTCCATAACACATTTCCTTTCATTATCTTACCCTGCAAGAGTACATCCAGCAGTTTCACATTGAGCCAGAAAGAAAAATTTTCAAATGTCTTATTTGCTGTTGATATATAGCTCTTGCTGTAGCAGTAACATTGAAACAATTTATCAAGACAAAATTACATAGATAACTTGTGTAACCGTATGTTTCGGACAACGTGTGCACAAAATAATGAATTGAATAATAATAATAATAATAATAATAATAATAATAATAATAAATGTTAATAAAATGTGAATGAGGAAATAGTAAATAATAATATAGACCAGGACCTCTCAAACGCCCCAAATCTCACGCGTGCAAATGGAGGCACAAGAGCTCCGTGCACTGTGCATCGCTCGGCTCGACTCGGACCAACGCTTCGTCTCTGGGCTACTCGGCTAAGCTCGGCTCAACTCGGCTCAGATTTGGAACGCTACGGAGCAAGTGAGGAAGAGGGAGACAGGGAGAGCGAGCGAGACAGGGGTGGGGAAAGAGAGAGACAGCGCTATTGCTCCAAATCGAAGAGTGGGGGGCTGCACTCTGGTCAACCAAGCGCAGTCGTCTTTTGCACCGTGCACAGTGTATGCACCCTGAGAGGCCCTGATATAGACACTTAATAATATGAATAAGGAAATAGTACAGTGACACCACGGCAGAGAATTCACATCAGAACATGGAAACGTGATAAGTATCTTTCGATATGCAATATTATAGCTAATACAAGGGAACACAACTAAGAGAGGAGAGTGGAAGGTGTTGGAAGCCCTACGAGGTCCATGGGAATGTATGACGTGATGGGGGAGAAAACTTACAATCATACACCCAACAGACAAATTATTATTGAGAAAATGAACATACAATTTTAAATGAATGAATAAATAAATGAACTGCGGATTAACTGATACTTGAGATACAAAACAAAAGATGTGTAAGGGAAACAATTAAGCTCTTTGGTCACGAGCAAACTTTGACATAGAGATTCACATTAAAAGTTAAATTTACAGAATGAAAGGAGGCAACCTCGAATGAAACAAAATTAATTACACTATTCCAGAAAGTGTTTCAGTTACTTCCAATCACAACTAGACTTAGAAAAGAAGGTCTGCCTCTGAAAAAAAACATGTCGCGGACTAGCATAATCGCCAAGTCATATAAATGTTCTATTTTGGAAAATTGAATAATAATTGAAGATATTGTACATAATACTGAAGTTACATTAAGTGGGAATAGTCCGAAACACAAGAATGCATTTAAATAACATAAGGCAAAACAGCGCTTACCTTGGCCAGCTGAAGACCCATTGCGGGACGGGCGCAAAACTCATCCGCCCACTGTAGTGCTCCAAATTCAAAAACGCGGACCAAGTAACTCGCACACGC
This sequence comes from Anabrus simplex, assembly GCF_040414725.1. Classification (NCBI taxonomy): domain Eukaryota; kingdom Metazoa; phylum Arthropoda; class Insecta; order Orthoptera; family Tettigoniidae; genus Anabrus; species Anabrus simplex. The sequence continues at coordinate 886,299,394 of NC_090265.1, read as the reverse complement.
GAGGAACCACAAACAGGAAATAGTGATTACAAATAACCAGTAGCAACACTCCAGTTTGCCACATTCACCAATTAAAAATCCTAATACACTGGCCAATAAAAACACTTGAATTTTGGCCAATGATAATCTTCTGGAATAATCCTTTCTGCTGACTCACTAGTCGTGTATAAAAATTACACATCCCTTTCTATACCTAACAAAATAACAGAATTTAAATCAGGAAATGTAAAAGAACATAAATCTTCATAGGCCTAAATATTTAATAATTTTTGAATAAGAAAGCTTCATACAATAATTTGCTTGGCATAAACACTTCAGTTCTTTAAATGTTTTTGTTTAGCCAACATGTTGCCAAGACAAAATTTATATCACAAGGACTTCTGTTGCTTTACCGATTTCTGTTCACTGCTGTTCAATAACGGCCACATCTTCCCCCCCCCCCCCCCCCTTAAACTCGAGCAACGCTCGAAACAGTTACTTTTTAACTCTTACTGAGGGGGTTGTGGCCACACAACCTATCCAACACTTGACAGTACAACACTTCGTTCACTTCAGGAACGTCCATACAGGCCGAAGAGTCCCCAGGTGACCACCGATATCGCTGACTAATGAAGGCGCAGATCGCGGCTGATGCCCACGACCTCCACACACGTTCACTCCCACTGAGGTCACCAGCGAAGCTTCTTTTCAGCTCACTCGAGCCATGAACTGACTTATAACAGGCAGGGAATGTGGTGCTGTACTGCTGTAAGAACACCAGCCCACTCCATCATCGGATCTTAGTGGCCAACAGACACATAACAGCCTCCAAAGAGGCACCATCATTTAAAGAAGGACCATGGTATCGCAGCTACTGCAACAGAAACCAATCGGGAGCAGAAAACAGAAGACATCGGAAGCGCCATCTTCTGACCGTCCAGAAGAGCTTTTAAAATTATGAAGGGCTGAAGGTTGGATTTTTAGTTTTTCATCTTTAATTAACTAAATCATAAGCACCAAACCGGTGACTCCACAAAGCTCTTCAGGGAAGTTCCCTCTCACAGTAACACAGCGATTCCCCAGCACCCCAGGCAAGCGCTATTTAAAATTTCAAAAGGACGTTACAAGACTAAAAGAAAATCTGCCGGAGTTTACTCTAGTACCCAAAACTTTTACAAAAATCCCTAACTAAGCATATGAATAAAATTCTAATCGTACCCCTAAAATGCATTACATTAAATTATACATCACATGGTCACAGCTACCATGCTTATTACAACTAATATTCTTAAATAACCTATAAAATTGCCAATGTCTCCGGCCGGATGTTCACCCCCAAAACAAAATTTTATGTATAACAAAATCCTTATAACTACTGAATTAAATTACCGTGTGCATCTTAATCACCCAGCATTTAGAAAAGAACCACCAAATAAAAGGAAAAATTTAGAATGATGCAAAGGAACTCAAAACAGGGAAATGAGTACTAAATTCGCTTGCAACCACCTTCAGTGAATTGAGGTTAGTAAGTCACTATTCATTTACCATGTCATGTACTCATAAAATTTTTGCGTAAACTCACATTACGTATTACGTGTCACACCAGTCAAATTAAGGCGCAATTAGGCCAGGAATACCAAATCGAAATCGCATTACTTTACCAACAGGTTCTCAAAAATGAAAAACGAAAGCGATGCAAGAGTGCACATGCAGACATGCAACTCCCTGATATGAAAAATAAAAAGGTACAAGTACAACCTTCATACCAGAGATTACCAGATAACCGCACGACACACCAGACTACCAAGCTTATCTGTTCTCCGACATCACACAGGCGATAAGATATCTATTAGGTTCAACCTTTTCAATACTAATTAGGTAGGTGTTTGCTACAAACACCTTTTCAACTTTGGGACCGGTTTCGACATATATAATGTCATCATCAGCCGTAAAAAGATCACAATATATAAGCAAAGACAATCTGTAACTGACTATTCACACCATGTGTCATAACAGAAGAGTAACGGCTTAATAATTAAATCTGGCGCCGTGACACATTGAAGTAAACATAAAGTCTCTCATTATTCAAGGAATAAAAGAAGGTTCTTCGATATTTAGTCTTTGTGCATGTCGAAACCGGTCCCGAAGTTGAATAAAAGATATTTGTAACATAAACACGTACCTAATTAGTATTGAAAAGGTTGAACCTAATAGATATCTTATCATTAATCTCAATTCAATACGGAAACATTAATGAAGTTCATATCTTTAAATACACACAGGCAACATCAAACCACTAAAACAAGTGCGACGATCCCTGAATCATTACAAGATATTAGAATCATTCCGTATTGACGGTTTTCACTTTACAATGGCGAAAAATGAAAGTATCCTCCTATTCAATACATCCCTGAATCAGCATAACCAACCAATGGTAAAAGGTACGGACGACCTCAATACCGACTCCATCTCACATTACATGTTACAATCCTCATGTTAGGTCCGTATTGAAACGTACATAAATACAAAGTATGTTACAAGTGTTTATTTATATATCCACCTATTCAATACAAAGAGATCTTTTTAGAAATTAAATATTATTATAAAATGTTAAGGGACATGTTTCGCACATATTAAGGGCATCATCAGCCTCAAATTCAAACCTGTATGGTGAAAAATCAGGATCCTGATTGCTCTTACAAGCCATAAAAAGATGATATCATTATAGGTGTCAGTCTAAACATACAAAATATTAGAATGTCCTTGGCTAAAATTGCAGTATCAAGCTGCATGTCATAAGTTCACATGAATATGTATTCTAATGTACCAACAAAGGAAACTGTAAATATTATCAAAGACAACCTCGCAAAACACAGCAACCTCAGCAAGCTTAAGTTAGAAGAATTCATAAAAATCCTAAATTTTGTGCTAAAAAACAACTATTTCACCTTTAATGGTAAAATTTACCACCAAGATGGCCTAGCTATGGGTGATCCCTTATCAGGCATCTTAGCTGACATCTATTTAGATTCTTTAGAACATCATAAAATAATAAAATAAAAGGCCTTATGGCTTAGGTATGTAGACGACACATTCGTAATAATCAATAAAGATCTCAATAACAGTACCGATATTTTAAATTATTTAAACAACCTGGACCAAAATATTGAATTCACCAAGGAAGATGAAGTCAGTGGATCCTTAAATTTCCTAGATCTCACAGTAACTCATATTAATGGCAACCTCTATTTTAAAATTTACAGAAAACCTACTCACACCCCATTAACAATCAAAAATACATCTTTACATCCTAACTCCCATAAATTGGCCACATTTCACAGTTTAATTTACAGAGCTTTAAAAATCCTTCTAACACCCAAGAACCTTCAAACAGAACTAAATTATATAAAGGATTTAGCAAAAATCAATGGATATAAACCTGAAATGATTAACCATTTAATAAATAAGGTCAAATTCAAATTAACAACAAACCTCATCCCCGACAAACCCAAAAAATCCAAATTCGTTACCTTCACCTACAACAATCCAAACGTTCACCAGATCTTGAACCCAATAAAAAACAAAAATACCAGTATAGCTTTTAGAACAACAAACACTAACCAAAAATTATTTTTTAATCACAACACAGTCATTTCAAGCAAAAACATTTACTCAGGATCAGGCATATACAGGCTCACAAGCACGCAACGCCTCTTATATTGGTCAAACAGGCCGGAGTTTTCAAACTAGGTACTTAGAACACTATAATGCCATTAAGCACAATAAATTTTCAGCAATGAGCTCCCATATGAAAGACACAGGACATCACTTCACAACAATAGAAAGAGACCTCACAATTATTAAAAGAACAAAAGAAAGTTGATGAATGGACTTGAAACCATCTATATATTTTTGGACCAACACTACAACAAAAATCTAAACCTCAATGATTTAATTGAAGTCAAGAATCCATTATACGAAAGTTTACCCAAGTTATTGCAAACTCTAAATTCAAAACATAACTACATTCTATCTTAAGTTAACATCCTCTAGAACCTCCACTACTTTAACTAACTTGACTCCCTTCATGCCCGCCCCCACAGTTCTCCCGCAACCCAACACGACTCTCTCCCTGTCCGACCATGTAAATCTCTCGCAACCAACAACACACAAACTTAACGCTCCGCCTACCCCCTCCCCTCAACCATACCCTCCTCCGCCAATCTCACATCGATACAATACCAGAAGTACAAGTGTCAGTCATTCAACGCTACCATAGCAACTGCATTAACAGTCAAAGAAATAAATGAACCTACACATAACGTTATTTTTCTTCAACTAACCTTTCCATAACTGATATACATCTTCACAGACGAAAGGGTAAGCGTTTTTATATATTTTTTCCATGTTTTACCTTTCTTTAAACCCACATTCTCTTCAAAAATAGCTTCCTAAGCATTCACTCTCCTCTTGTTAAAGACTTCACACCAAAGAGCTCTATCAACGTCGATAAACCTTCGACTTTCGTCCTTCAAATAAATACATCTATAGACAACCGAATGCTTTTTCCTTGCTCCCACAATTACGTAAGGAAGACTGTTATCTTATCATAACACATTCGACTTTCACTCCTTCAGCCAGTTAAATAGACTATAAGCAGCTGAACAGCCATTTAAGAGATCTGTTGTCTTATCACAACATACGATATTGACATCTGTAACAGTGTATCAGCTTTGCTTTTTCTTATCTTCAAGGAGGCACATTTCTGTTTCATTATAAAGACTGAGCTGTCTACTGCCCTATCCCAACAAGTTTTTCAACGCTCCGGAAAGTATATTCATGTGAACTTATGACATGCAGTTTGATACTGCAATTTTAGCCAAGGACATTCTAATATTTTGTATGTTTAGACCAGGGCCTCTCAAACGCCCAAAATCTCACGCGTGCAGAGCGAGGCGCAAGAGCTCCGTGCACTGTGCATCGGTGCCGCTCGGTATGGCTCGGATCAACGCTTCGTCTCTGGGCTACTCGGCTATGCTCGGCTCTACTCGGCTATACTCGGCTCAACTCAGCCCGGATTTGGAGCGCTACGGCGCAAGTGGGTAAGAGGGAGACAGGCGGAGCGAGCGAGAGAGGCGTAAGGAAAGAGAGAGTAAGCGCTATTGCTCCAAATCGAGGAGTGGGGGTCTGCACTCTGGTCAACCAAGCCAAGTCGTCTTTTGCACCGTGCACAGTGCATGCACCACGCGCATGCACCCTGAGAGGCCCTGGTTTAGACTGACACCTATAATGATATCCTCTTTTGATGGGTTGTAAGAGCAATCAGGATCCTGATTTTTCACCATACAGGTTTGAATTTGAGGCTGATGATGCCCTTAATCTGGGCGAAACATGTCCCTTAACATTTTATAATAATATTTAATTTCTGAAAAGATCTCTTTGTATTGAATAGGTGGATATATAAATAAACACTTGTAACATACTTTGTATTTCCATCTCACATCACAAGAACACAGTACACATGCACGCACACACATACAAACACTTGTGCAATGACACATCAAGAAGTACCCAGAATAGAAAAGGACAAGACCTCAAGTACACTTGAACTTATCACACGACAATGAGACTCTTCGGGTCAATATCGTACTCCCAGAAGAGGAATGGCCTCTCAGCACCTTAAGCCCTAAGTCTCAGTACACACACACATATACCTTACCCAAGACACCCAAGACAAACACACAATTATATGCGAAAATGGTAGGACAGATACAGCATGGCTACCCAAATTTTGGACCGTACTCAGTCCAGAGAATCCCATACTTCTTCAAATTGAGTACATAAATTTTGAAGACGCAAACCCATAATGCAAGAAATTTTTAACATCGATAAAAGCAAACAAGACAAAACAAGCAGGAAAATTGACTAGCTTAGCTAAATAGCGATACCATCAAAATTTCACCAGTGACAAATTTAAAATAACTGAAACGGAAATCTTGACAATTTGCAGACCCACTATGAATTTAACAACATTAATAGCTCAGCGTAAAGACACCGAAATGAACATTTGCAGAAAATCTTCCTAGTATTTATTCTTACAAAGAGACATAATTGTCCATCTAAAGCCATCCAATACCAAGAAAAAGATTACGAGGAATCTCATACCAGATACACTAGATTTCAATCATGTCAAGAGCACAAGTGCAGATCCATAACCCGTCAAATTTGCCCAGAATGAGCCTCAGCCTAGCTGGTCCATTAATATGGTGATCATGTTTCGCCCTACAAGACTATCACAGTCAAAGTAGTACCCTTCCTAGGAAGTATAGGAACACACGGGTTAATAAATATACGTGACAAGGAAGTAGACACACGATGGAAAAGCACCAAACAAACTAGGAAACTGTCGAATTTAGCAGCTGGCCCGGAAACTGTCCCCAAAATAGCCCCATACCTACTCAGAAACGAACCCAGACCCAGCAAAAGACCAAAAACAACACATGACCAGAAATTTAAGTTCATACCGAGCTAAAACATGACACCAAAATAATTTCAAAAGATCACACCCGTGGAATACTGCCAAATAAAATACAACAAGCGATTAAAAAAAACAAAATTTTGAACGTACTTTGCTAAAACACGAGATTTACGAACGGAAAAACACTCAAAGAAATAGACAAAAATTTACAAACTTTAACCTCAAAATTGTTAATACCAATATAAATGGTCCGTTATTGGACATTTATATTGGTATTATAAATTTGCTCATTCAGGACAAATATTTCAGATTCCCTATGGGAATCAACATCTATATCACCTCAAAATTGTTGCCGAAAATTTACCAAAACAGAAATTACAGAAACTAAGGAAACTCCGTGCTAAAATTTAACCAGAACACAATGATCACTCTGACAATTCACACTTGATTCACACTACAATTTACGTAGTCTGGAAGAAACACAAGATTACGACACGAGTAAATGTGAAAGATTGAAAATGCGCGTGCAGACTCGAGGTATAGGTCAGTAATCGGGTATCTCTAACAGATAATCACATCAGCTGTTCAAAAGATAACATGCGGTGAGACAAGGAAGTACAATACTTAGCACGATTTCACGACGTAGTTTAAAGCAACAAATAATCACTCGGGTGTTAAGATCAAAACACACGTATCGAAGAAAACTTGACTAAAACATTGAAATTTATCAAAGAAGACTTTCGGAATGTGAACACAGCACACGAAATGTGAAGATATCACTTTACTACAAAATACGTGGTCAAGCGAAATCTTGCCACACAGTAAAATTTATTAAAATTAACGGAACTAAAAAAAACTTGTTAGAAATAGTGATGCACCATTTCCTCCAAACATTAATTACAAGATGAAACACAGCAACACAAGACTGCACGTCGCGGAACGAAAAACGTGGTGCATAAAACTCGCGCAAGAATCGTGATGAACGAGAACCAGGAATTAAGAATACACACATAACACAACCTATTTTCAAACTTAAAATTTAAAATTAATTTTAGAAAAGTTAACCGAGAATGATTATTGTAAATCTTAGCTCTTTCATAACACACACTCTGGTAACAATGTAGCGGTGTTTCAGGCGCGTACACAAATAAATAATAAATAGAATAATAATGATAATAATGCAAAAACAATAATAATAATAATAATAATAATAATAATGAATGTAATAAAAATAAATGAGGAAATGCAAAAGAACATAAATCTTCTTCATAGGCCTAAATATTTAATAATTTTTAAATAAGAAATCTTCATACAATAATTTGCTTGGCATAAACACTTCGGTTCTTTAAATGTTTTTGTTTACCCAACATGTTGCCAAGACAAAATTAAATGATAACAAGACAAAATTTATATCACAAGGACTTCTGTTGCTTTACTGATTTCTGTTCACTGCTGTTCAACAACGGCCATAACTTGCAAGGGAATATAAATATGATAATACATTCGAAGAAGGTCTGGTTTTGATTGTGTATTAACTAGCAGCTCAGGTCAAACAGGTTTATAGTATACTGTATATTTGGTCTCATACTGTGAAGGAATAGTTAAAAACTGTTATAAACTAATATAAATGTGTATTTTCTTTATTAGGGAGAAGTTAAATTTCCAGTACTAATGGAAGATGAGAATCATAAGGAATTACCAAGTATACATACGTTGTACAGGCCAGTCCGTCAGATGGTCTATGCTATTCTTTTCAATTTGCATCATCAAATGTATTTAGCATCGAAGAATAAGGAGAAAGGAGGTAAGAAAGGTATGTATCAAAGTTTGTCATTTCCTACATGTTGTTAACTGCATGTGCAGACTGCTAGTGAGGAAGTTGAAATCCTGGAAAAATCTGTATTTTGTACCTCAACTATTAACGAGTTGCAGTACCGGGCGAGTTGACCGTGCGGTTAGGGGTGTGCAGCTGTGAGCTTGCATCCGGGAGATAGTGGGTTCGAACCCAACTGTCGGCAGACCTGAAGATGGTTTTTCGTGGTTTCCCAATTTTCACACCAGGCAAATGCAGGGGCTGTACCACAGCCGTTCCTTCTCATTCGTAGGCCTTTCCTATCTCATCGTTGCCATAAGACCTCTCTATTGGTGCAGAAAGAAATGTTGCAGTATAGATTATTAGATGCTACTACAAAAAAGAAAATTACGTCTAGAGTACTAAGTGAATCTTGATAGTTTTTCATGCTTATGAACTCCTCGTTCGTAAGTACAGTGGACGTGTACTATAACGAGAATTCAGAACAGCATTCAATTTATTAAAGCAGATAGACCACAATTATTAATGACGAATATCATACTGTTTCCATATTGACTTCCAATAATATAATAACTATTCCTTTAAATGAAACAGTAATTCCACCCTTGAATACTAACAGTCAAAACTGGTTAGGACATCTCTGTGGGGACCGAAAAAGAAGTGATAAACAGACAACATGCTTAAAAAATGAAAAAAGAATTTCACTGTTAAATTTAATGTTCGGTTGGAACATAAAAACTAATTACAATGAAAACTAAAAATAATTATGGTGAAAATAAGGAAACAAGTGTTGACAATTACAGTAGGAGTCTGTTAGAGTGGAAATTCATAATGGCGAAAAATTTGCTCGCTATAGCGGATTGTCGTTATATCCTTTTTTTTTTTTTTTTTTTTTTTTTTTTGTAAAAGTCGGTAAAAACTCACGCTAAAGTCTGTATGTAACGGCAATCAGTTTGTTCAAAACTTTCCATACTGCTAAGACTATTAATAAGAGTGAGTGATAAGTCCAATGACAATCTCATGAATACTCCTCAGGAGTCAGAACTCCAGACAAACGCTGCTGAAACATTAGGACGTACATTATATTTGACGAATGAAATTAACTCCATTCTTTTCCACAGACGTCTACATCTTCAAGTGGCATTTCAGTTTTCAGGAGATTGTCATTGGACCTATCACTTATGAATAGTCTTAGCAACGATTTTGGCCAATGCTCCAATGTCCACTAGCACTTCTCATCATACTATGGTTTTTACCCATCATATCAACATATCTTAATCCGAATCATCTTCAACTCGTATGTTTTAAAAAAACAGATCTCGACTTCAACATATGCATTTTTATAATATGATTCCTATCCATTGAAGCCTTGGGTTCAATTCTGGTCCCCAAGCGTTACATATTGTTCAAGCTTTTTACGAATAGGACCCATTTGAGTCAGACATGAATTCATTTTAAGAAATGATGCAAAATTCTTTTAGACGAACATTTTAATTTTCTAAGTGGTTTTAGTGTGTGTACATGTTTTATCTAATATCTTTCTAATGTAAATTTAATGAATCCACAGTGTCAATACTGTTAAGAGTTCGTCAATACGATTTATGTTAATTTGATAAGGTCTTAAGACCAAAATTTGTTATTAGGATTAAATAATGCTGATGATGCCCTATAAAAGAGGGGCGAAACATGTACCTTAAAAATCTGGTAGTTTCTATGTTCATTTCACCATGCAACAGTGGAATGAATTGTATTGAATAGGTGGTGTAATAAAATACTCCTTGTGTAAGCTTAATGATATAGCTGTTTTCAGTATGGAACAATGACGAGAATAATGGTTTGTTAAGCCGGGATATGTCGAATTTTGTTAGATTTTTTGTCGCGCTTGAGTTTTACTGCCTTTTCGAAACGTGGCAGATACTGTATGCCAATGCCTGCATTTGGTAGCTGAGAATATAGAGGATTAGTAGTACGGTGGCTAATTTTGTAAAGTTACACTTAAATAGCAATTTGATATATTTTCTTAATTTTCTTCCAGTGTTTGTACAAAATGCTGTGACGTTCCACCAAGTGATTAGACATGCTGTATTTCAGAAGACAAAATTTAGTTTTGTGTATGGATGTAGATAGAAAAGTTAAATTGTGCACTTACAATTCTCGAGTACCAAGTTAGTTAAGGTTTGTACATTATGGATATAAACTATGAACAATTGAACACAGTGTGCAAAGAAGTATACAATTTTTGTAACTCGGCACTTGGGAGTTATGAGGTGGATTTCATGCCATTATACTGTAGTTTTCAAACTTGAACTAGGCTGAAAGTTCTGATATGTACTGTTTGGATTTTAAATTGAGATTTCACACATTTTCAATGGGATTGTTTGAGCGTACAGTGGTAATCTTCATACTTCTCTTGATGCAATATCGCTGAAAACTGATGTATGTTTGTCTCACATTAAACTTCTGACAAGAGTCTTGGAAGTAACCTATCCTGTACACACCACAGCGAATGAATGATATTAATGCTTGCACAATGGAATGACGTTAGTGGAATATTCAAGTTGACAAACTTACGTACGTAAATGGCATTTTTGAAGGTCGGTAAATTTCTGCTGTAATAAGTGTTTTTAATGTCCTATTCATTTGTAACCTAAAATTAAATTTTATATAATACACTGTTTTGCAGAACCCGAACAGTTGGAGATTCCAGAGTTGAAAATCAAGGAATGGGTGTGGTCAAAAAACAACCCCTATCAGACTCCTGACTTGGTTAAGGCAGAGCAAATTGGCTGGGCTGTCCCTACAATTCAGAGATTATGGTTTGGGTAAGTGACAATTTTCTGTGTGTTCGTATACTGTACTCCTATCTAGAATACCGGTGGATGGATAAAGGAAGATTGAAAGGTGCAAGTAACATCCCAAATAGCAAGAACTGGGAAGTGACATTCTTCATGATTTTTGCATGGACACAATTCAGTTGATAGTCGCTTAACTTGGTGGCGAATTACAGAATCATTCCATATTCCAGTATGTTGGACCAAAAGCAAGCATATGGAACTGTTCCGTTCTGCCTTACAAATGCCAGTACTTCAAATTATCATAAAAAATAGCTCTTACGGCACATATAGATTATTCCTTGAACTTCAAGGAATCTTGTAAATGAAATCCAACCTATGAGTTTGTGGAATAATGTTTTTAAAAAATGCGATCTCCCTTAGGAAACAAACATGGCTAGTAACGATGAAGTGGCAACAAGGTGAAAGTGATACTTCTTACGAAGATAATATGTTGTGTACCTGCCAAGTATTCCAGTTTTTCTGTAAAATGTACAGATTTTGAGTGTGTTTTATGGTTGTACGGATGAATGTTATTATTACATGTAATATTACATGTAATAAATATCATTTTTGGTCCGTATTGATGATATTTGATTGAGATAATAACATAACATTAAGTGGTCTAATAAATAACTTAATGTTATTATTTCAATGAATGTTGTTATACGGATTTTGAATATCCGCGCTTGGTTTCGCTTTCTGCGGTCAATAGGGATCATGCATGATCTGGGGTTTTAATTTAAACTGTGCTAATCTAATTAAAAATTTCATGCAGAATTCAAAAATTTTATCAAAATGTGGAAATAACTCCATGTGTGATAAAAATCCAAATTTAAGTAATAAAATGTCACGGGACGCAAGTACGCGATCTCGTTGGTCTGACATCTTACAGCTTCGCCATATTAGCAGACGAAATAACACAGTGTGTGCTGTGAGAAACGGGATACACTTCACGTGTTTCTACTTTATGTTAGTGTGTGGTATAGTTAAATTCGATGCCTATGCATTGTATAATAATTTGAGTGTTATAATTTGGTCTTCAAACGGATCCTGCGCATACAGTGAGGCAGAAAAGTTATAGTGTATAGTTCCGATGTGCACTAATACGTCGCATACCACGGGAAAAATATATATTGTGGCAAAGGGCTGTAAAACACGGAAGAAATAGATTTTGACGAGCCGGAGAAATGCCGGTGATAGAAGGAAAAGTATACAGTTTAATGCTGTGAAGACCATTTTATTGTAAGATGAATTTGTTTGAACTTTTAATCACCTTTCCATGATTGCTATTCCAATGGTAAAACTTTAAAGTTAAATCTATGATGCTTTAATTAAATGCATCAGTTACATCTTAGAATCTGAAAGTAATAAACGGTGCATAAGTTAATGCTGATTATGAAAGTATTCTCCAAACCTAACCCAAGTTTTGGGTGAACCATATCAAAGTAATAAATAAAAGGGTTTTTGAACCAAATTGACAGCTCTAATTATACACATTTATCTTGGCATGCGACAGTTATTTTATTTCTTTATTTAAAAGCTTACATTTGTTAACAAACATTAGGCTACAGCTAAATATCTATAATACAACAAAAAGTAGGTGTGTTGGCGTACATCATGAAGTATACAATAATAAAGTTTTATTATGAATCCACCTGTTCAATACATTATAATGTTGTTACATTAAAATAACTTCATTAGTTCATTTTAATGTAACAACATTATAATGTATTGAACAGGTGGATTCATAATAAAACTTTATTATTGTATACTAACAGATTTCAATACGGATTAAAACATGAGATTAGTCACTTGCAAGTACATCATGAAAGAAAACAACGTGAATTTAACAAATGTATATCTTTGCAAAACCAATTCTTGTCAGCTGGGGTGGTGTCAGTTTTGTAAGTTAACTATGCTGTAATAATAATTATAATATTAATGAAATAAATAACATAATTGCATATTGGAGTGAAAATACATTACTGGTACTGCTAATAATAGTGATGTTGGTGTTTAAAATGTAGTCCAAACTGAGCCTAAGTATTTAGTTATACATGCCAAATCAATAAACCGAAGGGTAAAAATCACAGCACCCAGAGCATTCCTATACTCAGTGAGTAAAATGTAACCAAGACACTGTACTTGTTTGATATGCTCAACTTGTGGAAAACTAAATGTAATTAATGTTACTGGCTTTGCGTCCCCCTAACTACTTTTACGCTTTTGGGAGATGCTGAGGTGATAGGATGTAGTCCCGCAGGACTATCGACGGGGGGCTGATACATTTGAGCACCTTCAAGTACCACCGGACTGAGCCAGGATCGAATTTGCCAAGCTGGGGTCAGTAGGCCAGCGCCTCAACCGTCTGAGCCACTCAGCCCAGTTTGTAACAAACTGGATGAAGTTATATTAATCTTTATCGTATAGCTTTTTCTCCAAAGGGGCTAGGCCTACTCATTAGAAAAAGATTTTTAAAGTTTTTTGGCCTAGATGTAGTGTTTGCTAAGTTCATTTACTCACCAGAAGATGCAGCACATTCATGACATTCTACATTCTGTGCAGCACTCATCTAGAATTTGTATGACTGTATATATTTTTTATCTGCCCTTGTGCTCATGACCTATTTTGCATTTGACTATGCATTTTCCACTTCATCGCTTCACTTGAACGTAACCTAAAGCACTGTCACCATAATTTTATCTGCCAGCACTCTAGCATGCATATAGGCTAGTGTATTGTTCAATATGTAGAAAAATGAACTAGACATTTAATGTTTCTTTTTCATGGGTCTCGAACGTGGGAGGTAAGTTGGCCCAACCATAAATCTATATTTTTCTGGAATGATAAGTTATAGAACTATAATACTGTAATGCTAGCTATTTTTATGTTAGTGCTGAAGTCCGATTTGTTACTTTAGTGATGGTGAAAGCCCAAAAATGTAATGTTATTCTCTAATATGGGATTCAATGTAGAAGCAAATGGCAAAGGTGATTTAAGTGATTTCTATACATGCTCATTGTTATCCTAATATTATGAGTTACAGTACATTGCACATGTATAAAAGATGCCACTTATTAATTTGCTTTTTATCTGCGTATTTCTGCAGCCACAGAAGTCACTATTTTTCAAGAATGATGGCATCTACACATGGTAGATTGTCTGACTGTGCTTTTTTGAACCCTTCTTATGTTATTTTGAAGTTTTTTGGGATCACGAATAATAAACATTCGGCTTTTAGTAACAGCTGATGCACAATGGCTAGTAGAACTGGATGCTGTATTGGATCGTGACGTCACAGCCAGCCGCTTACGTCAGAGGACGTTTCTCTCTCCTTGCGGAAAGAGACTTTTAAATATATTTTTACTGGTGGAAAACGAGGCAATTTACCACAATGTATTATGTTTACATACTATTTCATTGTTGTACTTTTCAAAAAGAAATATTTTGATAATTACGCATGTTCCCTATTGAAATTTTGTTCCGTATTGAACTGGGTTTACAGTAAAATGAAAATGTTAATGGTCCACCTTTTCAATACCATGAATGTTTATTGATGTGAATATATATCACATAACGTTTAAAGAAGATTGGTACTAGTTTCGACGCTCATTGCGTGTCATCTGCCAACAAATCAATTGAGCAAAGTACAACTTATCAAATAGCAATATATAACACATGATAGCACCTACAAGAAAAATGTTAAACTAGGCAAAACTATGCATGTTATTTAAATTGTTTAATTCGAAATACAGATAATTTGTAATTCAAAGTACAATGTCGGCCCCATTACCAAAATTTCGACTTTTAATTCGAAACTGCCCTTACATTAGAAAACAATAGTACGGGTATATTATAGAGTAATTTCTACTCAAAATTTATCCGTGTCATAATAGAACGCGTGTTCCTGAACGTGGAGCGGTAGCTTTCCGCACTTACTCACTTCGGTGGGTCTACAGTGCGCTTCCTGATTGCTAAGTGGAATGAAATTGGAATTCTTTTTTATTCAACCTTTTAAGGAATGCTGTGATATCATGCAGCAGGCAGTGTGTGGAAAAACAGAATCCGCTAACACTGGCGATGCCAACAGTTGACGAAAAAAACGTGGCTCATATATTAAATTCGTAGGCACCGAACAACATTGTCATTGCCGATGAAACTGCATTGCTTAATTTTAATGCGAGCCCAAACGGGCTTATGGTTTTAAAGGAGAAAGTGCCAGCCAGGGAATGGTCCAAGCGTGGGGGATGGGGGTCATTGTAGTGCGTTGCAATGCACATGGAAGCGAGAAATTTTATCCCCTCATCATAGAAAAGTTTGATAAGCCACAATGTTTTAAGGACGTCGGGCACTTTCCATGCCAGTACAACGCATCTTAAAATGCAAAGAGTACAGAAATCCAAAAGTTAATGCATTTGCACAGGGGAACCAGTATAATTTATCCTAGTCTTTGAATTGTGTGATATTTTTTCTTTCGTTGCGCAAGGTTATGTTTGTCAGTGATATATCCAAGTGCATTATTTGAACGTTGTAAATGCACCTTGTTGGATACATTTCGGAAATAGTTTTTTTTTTTTTTTTCCGTGGCATTTGAAAGGTTTAAACTGTGAATCGAGGTGATTGCATGTATTAATGGGTCTTAGAATACTTTGTGACACGGCAAGTGTTTACATTTCTGACGTACGAGAGAAGTGCCATGGCGGGAAATCGTACAAGGATAGAGGCATAGGACAGTTCGATTTTAAGGGCATCGCATACCTGCCAACTCTTCCGATTTACCCGGAAAGGTTCCAATTTTTAACTTGTCTTCCGGTTTTCCAATTTATTTTTATTTCTTCCTATTTTTGACCAATATAACCTCCAGTACGGTCAGTACTCTTCCCCTAGGTCGAATTCTTATGTGCTTGTGTAATTTATGCAACCTCATTTTTAAGCATATTTACCGGTATTTGATGCTTTATTTGGCGGGCGGATCATCCGTCGCCTTCGTGTATCGTATTTCCCGCTCACTACAGCAGCGTGTGTGCTGTTCAGGTGGGAATTCGGGACGGCAATCGTTCTACGAGTCAGAGGTCATGCGCACTAGCGACCGCTAGGGACCCGGTTGATCGGGACGAAAGAGTGATGTGTGGTTCGCGCGCTCGTTTCTGTGCGTAGTTTCGTTGGTGTTTTAGACTACATGTTTTTTCTTGCGGTTCTGTGCTTTTCCCCCTGTCGAAGTCGTATGTTAATAATGCAAGAGACATATTGAATTGTTTTGTATGTGGTAGTTTCGCATATTTCAGTGCTTTTGTGTTGATCAGAGTTCATAATTTTAATGAGTTCAATGTATTTCAGAGAGTTGTGTCGGTGACGGTTTGTGGTATTTTCTCTTCACATGATGACTACAAAACATAACACACGTTATTTCCAAGTGTTCAGGGATACCTATAAAACTCAATTTCCGTTCATTTTACAGTCTAATAAAGGAAACTATTACGCATTATGTTCAGTGTGTCGGTGTGATGTTATCTTGCATGGAGGGAAAACAGATATTGTAGCTCACAGTGTCAAACAGAAACACAAAGATAGTGCTAGCAGTCACGAGAGGAACAAAAAATTAATTTTTTTGTAGGTGGGAAGGAAGATGAGGCAGTCACTGGAGCAGAATGTTTGTTCACGGCGTTCATTGTCGAACATAACCTTGCATTGTCTTGTTCTGATCACGCAGGGCCATTATTCAGAAAGATGTTCCCAGATTCAGACATTGCGAAGAAATATGCGTGTGCTAGAACAGAAACATCTGCCATAATTAATGAAATGGCCCGTGATGCAGATAGTAAGGTGATTCAAACTTTAAAGACTGAACCTTTTTTTCAACTGATGGTAGCAATGATAAAGATAGTAAGCTCTATCCTATCGTCTCGTTTTTCAACAAAGAATTGAAAAAGATTGAAAATCGTTTGCTATCCATGGAAAATTTGGAAGGCAATTCTACTGGTATTAATATTGCTAATTTGCTCCTGGATGTTCTGAAAAGATATGACGTTCCGATGGCAAACTGTATTGCTTCAGCGCAGATAATGCTCCTGTTATGATGGGAAGAAAAAACAGTGTTGCTGCTAAACTAAGAGAGCAGTGCAAAAACATTATTATGGGATGCCCATGTCATTTGATTAATTTGGCTGCCATGAAGGGTGCAGACTCCCTTCCAGTCAAAATTGATTGAGATGCGAATTGATATTTATTATTTACACAAAAGCTCGAAGAGAAAAGATCATCTCAAAATGTATCAAGCTTTGTACCAAACTGATGTTAGGAAAATTTTAAAGTATGTGTGTACACGCTGGTTATCCTTGAGGCAATGTTTGGAAAGATTGATTTCAGAGTGGGAGCCACTTCAGTTTTTTTTTTTTTTTTTTAAGGATGAGGTAAAGCGGTCCAATGGCACAGACACATCTCTGAAGTGTTTCCAAATTCCCAAGCTAAAGGCACATGAAGATATAGAAATGGAACGTGGTCCTTGTGTCAGTAGAATACAAGACCAAGCTTCTGTTATTTCTGGAAAAAGGAAGGCGGAGAGTAGTCATCTCCATCTGTGAAGAAAATAAAGGAGTCTAGTTGCACTGCCAGTATTTCATGAGAGGAGAGACTATTTCTTTTTGTCTTCAAACTTTAATAAAGCATTTTGCTCATTTCTGGCATTTATCATCCCTACATTTGAGGAAACTAATAAAGTTCTTCAGTCGCAAGCACCTCACATTCATGTCATAAGATCAATGCTGACGGAAATGGTGAAGGACATTCTGTGTAGGTTTGTTAAGCCAGTGGTTATAAAAAAATATCCTACAGTTTTAGAAGGGGTCTATCACACGAGAGAGAATCAGAAAGCTGATGATGATTTAGTAATTGGCTGTTCAACATCTCGTCTTGTAGAAAATCTGGCACGTGAGGAGAAGAAAAACTTTTATTTGCACGCCAGGAACTTTTACAGTTTGTGACTATATTATTCATAAATTTAATTTGAACAGTGTTGTTTTTATTAATGCTCAAATAGCTCAGATAAATTCTTTGCAGACTTCTTCCTTCAATGCCATGAAGTATTTTTTTTTTCAAAGTTTCCTGTTATATTGCCAGTGAAAGATGGTGAAGATGACCAAGAAGCAATGGATGCATTACAGTGTCAGTTTTGTGCTCTCTATTGTCTGTTGTTCAAGAAGAAAGAGTAGATTGTACTTGCACTGCTATAGGGGATGTACGAGGTGCAGATGGGTGTTTCAAATATGATAGAATCGCAAAAGTAATGCTCTCAATATTGACAATTCCACACAGCAGTGCCAAGTGTGAAAGATTGTTCAGCCAGGTAAAGACGAGGACACAATTCCGATCATCTCTGAATGATGAAAATCTCAGTAAACTATTGGTGGTAAAATCAAGTCTAAGTGAAAATGTTATGAGCAGCAGTATGACAGTGCATTGTTGAAGAGGGCAAAGTTAGCTGCCAGTTCAATGCTAAACAAATAAACACAGCAGTCTCTATCACCTACATGTGTATATTCTTCACCATTTGGTAAGTTGTAGTCAGTTCTTGACTCATCTGTCTAAATGTTACTATTCATATGTATGTGTCATAAATGAGAATGATTATTAGGTACGTTTTCTAGCAATTCTTTTTGTTTTCTTGCTTTAAGATTTTAAATGTAATTGTTAATTCACATTGTAACTGTAGATATGTATGCTTTTTATCTTGTCCTCTTTTTACCGAGTCCGTGGCGCAATACACTTGATTAAATCCAAGAATTTAAAAATCTTCCTATTTTTGTTTTCTTAAGGTTGGCAGGTTAGGCATCAGGTACTTTCTGTGTAAATACAAGGCATCTAAAAGGCATACAGTATATAGTAATCCAATGAATAAAGCACTTGCACATGGGAACCAGCATAGATTTCTCCTCAACTTTGAATCCTGCTATTTTTTTCTTTCTTTCGTTGCGTGAGGTTATGTTTGCCAATGAGATATCCAAGTGCATTATTTGAATACTGTAAATGCACTTTCTTGGATACATATTTGAAATAGTTCTTTTTTCATGGCATTTGAAAGGTATAAACTGTGAATTAAGATTAACTGCATGCAGTAACGGGCCTTAGAATATTTTGTAACGTGGCAAGGGTTCATACTTCTGATTTGCGGATTGGCGGTTAATTCGAAATCACGTAATTCAAAGTCCGATTTTTTTAGTCCCAACCACTTCGAATTAACAAGGTTTTACTGTACATGCTAAGAGTATTGAGCAGTCTCCCTAAATTCAAACGACGTTTTTTTTTTTTTTTTTTTCTTCTTGCGTATGATCGATCAGTGCAGGAAAATTGTGACGAGGACAAATTTTCAGACGATCGATGCGATAAAACAATAGTTCAAGAAACGATAGATGCGGGGAAATTTAACATTGGTTTATAGGGAAAATGGTTGGGACCAAATAAATTCAACTATGAATACGGGAAAACGACAGTTCTGGGAATGATGCATCAAGGTTCTTTTGTATTTGACTTGTATTAGTATTGTTTATAATCTTGCTGAGCTCGATAGCTGCAGTCGCTTAAGTGTGGCCAGTATCCAGTATTCGGGAGATAGTGGGTTCGAACCCCACTGTCGGCAACCATGAGGTTGGTTTTCCGTGGTTTCCCATTTTCACACCAGGCAAATGCTCGGGCTGTACCTTAATTAAGGCCACGGACGCTTCATTCCCACTCCTAGCCCTTTCCTGTCCCATCGTCGCCATAAGACCTATCTGTGTCGATGCAACGTAAAGCAACTTGCTTGTTTATAATCTCGCACCCTCCTCTGTCATCCTTTTTCATTATGTCTCAAGACTGTTACGCATGCGTGTCTTGTTTAAAAAAAAATTCTACTTAACCCTCTTAGTGCCAAACCACTTTCTGAAATTCTGGCTATGAATGTCAAGCTCTTTTTAGTGGTTCTGCAGACTTCCAGAAAAATATTCATTACAAATTTATTTTGAAAAATGTATGATATAAAATATACTTCTGACTTTACCAAGAAATGCTTATAAATTTGAAAAACATCTCCAATTTTTAAATTGGCAACAATCTAACAATTGTTAATTTTTATTTTTAACTTTTAGTCTAATTTTGGAAATACAGTTTGTGACATTGCCTAAATCCAAGAACATGGGTAAAATACACACACAAAATTCTAAACAAAACGCTATTAAAAATTTGATTAATTTAATTACAACCATCCCCAAAATTTTTTTTGTAAATCTCCACTCACCATTTTCCTCACTGAAATTTTTGTTCCACTGTCAATCGTACTTGGCATTGAACAATAATTTAATGCACAACCCTTTTGGAGTACACAATAATTATTAGTGAAAACTGTAACAATTATCATATTTCAACAATATACACCCTTAAAAATTACAATCAGAAATGCTTTCATTTCCAATACGGAAGTAGCCCGACAAACTTTAACCCTTGTTTGTGGTGAAAAGGCATATATTGACATGAATTGTTGGGCATACCTATTTGTTTCATTTAACATCAAATTTGGCATTGAAGTAGTGAAGAACTGAAAATAATCTATTAAAGGGGCATTACGTGGAGGCACATATTTAGGCCCAGCAAGTTCCATCTAAATGACAGGAGTGGTAGGCCTATCGGACTGGTTCGAAAAAATTTCTCGGAAACAAACATTAGCATTCACATTGCCTTCATTGTTATTGTCATTATCACTCGCATTTTCCATTGCTCCGTCGTCATTACTGTCACTTTCTGAATCGCTCAGAACTGGCAGTGAATTCTTAGTCGGCTCCACATACTGCAGTCGAGTACTAACCTGAACACCCAATGTACTGGGGGCCAGAATAGCACTTCCTTTTCGGTACTGGTGATAATTCATCTATTACATAACTTTCCTCTAGATAGGCTATTAGCTTGTCGTCATCCACGCTGGCAACCGAACTATCTGTACTACAGCTCACCATGTTGTCAACAACTCAGAGCTTGTGAACATCACAGATTATTAACTCCCTCCGTTCATGTCAGATATCTCCAAGGCCAAAACTATGCCACTCTTGCGGAAGCTTGAAATCTCAGCTTTCTAAGGGAACGAAACACCCGGAGGCATCTATTAGCAGAAGCCATTAAACACTAGGAAATCATCGCGCCAATTCACTCGGCTCTGGCACTTTTTGCGCAAGGAGCGAAAGCCGATTTGATCGACGCGTGGCACTCGGGTGGCTAAGGATCTTCCGGATTTCTCTTTTTGAAAGTTGGCAGGTATGATGTTGATAGTTTTAGGGAAAAGTTATTCTACTTCCAGGCCCTGCAAAGTGTGCAAAACTCATAAAGTAAGGTTAGAAGTCAGGTGTGTGAATAATGTGGTGTGTCAATTCATCTGAAGAGCTGCTTTAAAAAAATATCACTACAATTCACTACTGAAGATTGGAAAACTGTTAACGAACATTTAAGCTCTGATCTTTGATGAATACAGCTTTCTAAAACTGTAAGTTTATGACATTCTCAATGAACAGAGTTACTGCATAATGCAGGTGAAACTATTATTCAGGTTCCAATGGGTTGATTCCACCCTTGACACTAAATGCTGACTCTGTACAAGATATTCAAATCCATGAATACCAATGATATCTTGCTTACATTTTCAAAGGCAAAATGACATTTTTAGAATTATTTCATATAACTGTCAGCCAGTGTTCTTTGCGAAGGAATTATCTTGGGGAATGAAGACCAATGTGGGACAGTGTCGTATCATAAGGGACGATGCCTAGAATGGTGCAGCAACGAATAAAGAAAGATTGTTGTTTGAGCAACACAAGGCCGTAATGAAGTGGTACTGGAAGTACAAAAACATGGAGGTATAATGGCTATAGCATAATTTGTACGGAACTCAGTCACCAACACCCACGACAATTTATCATATTCAGGATAAATTTGAAGCAGACTGTACTGTTCAGGTTGTACATAAGAAAAGGTATGGCCGATCAAAAACATCAAGTCCAGTTTAGAGTGCTGCTGTGTCGCAAACTTTTACTACGTCACCTCAAAAATCTGTGAATCCGGGTGCATGTGGAATCGGAGTATGTTGATCAACCGCGCGACGAATTCTGGAGACTGCAAAGCGGAAGGTGTACATTCCAACATCGCTGCATGCTATGAACGTTGACGACCCGCATCAAAGGATGGAGTACTGAGAGTGGTGTGAAGGTATGCTTCACAAGGATGAACGGTTTGCAGGGATGGTTATCTGGTCTGACGAGGCGCAAACTGAACGGTACTGTAAACCGCCACAACTGTGTGTACTGGGCTCCTGAAAATCCTCACGTTCACGTGGAGAAACGTATTAATCTATCTGTCATCGCATGGTTCGATTGGCCCATTCTTTTTGGAAGGTACCTTAAATGGTGAGGTGTATCTTCATATGCTGCAAACATTGATTTTACCTGCCATCCGAGAGGTGTTTGGAAATTAAAGATTTCACCTACAACAAGATGGTGCTCTCTCACTACCACAGAGTTGTCAGAGCCTACTTTAATGAAAATCTACCTGGACAGTGGATAGGTCGAAGGAGAGCTGTTGAGTACCCACCACGGTGTCCAGACCTTACACCTCTTGGCTTCTACCTATTGAAAAATGAAGTTCCTCGACAGAAGTCAGCTACGCTGAACGGGCTACGAGAAACCATCGAGGCGTCTTGTGCGGCTATCACACCGGCAATACTGACAGCCGTATTTTTGTCAGCTGTTCTGCAGTATTGATGTTGCTTGGCTGCTAATGGGGGTCAGTTTGAACAAAAAATAACCTCATCCCTGTGCAAGAATTGTGACGGTATATCATTCTGTTCCGTTAATATTGACAATCAAAGCGTATACATTTTTTTGGATCCCTCTGTATATAAAAGCCACTATATCTCCAGATCCAAAAGACCAAGAAAGCTGATATTAGGTTCATCTTCTGCCTTAGACGTGCATTAAGAAAGGATTTTTCAAAATTCAGCTTATTTCAGGCCTTTTGTTGAATAGCGTAAACTAATGTAGGCGAAGATCAATTTTTTTTAAATACAAGGGAGAGACAAAGCGTATTTTTTGTCCTACGACGCGAGAACGAATCTTGGTAGGTCCCTACAGGACAGAACCACATTTTAAGCCCCTAAAACCAACCCTTTACCAGATATTTGCACCACTCTGCCACTGCTCTTCACTCTAATTCCTGGAGAACACATGTTTACAGGCTCATGAGCGAGATGAGCATTATAACTTCGGTTGGATAGATTGTGTTGGACATGCAGAATGCTTGCAGGAAGATTATGATATACGGTGCTAACTGTCAGTTGTCTCATATGCAGAAATAGGGTCAGGCGTGATTGTGTGTGCTACTGTCTCATTTGTACCTAACCTCTTTCCAGAACATCTGCATATATCTTCATTATAAACCATTATGCCGGTAAGCATTCAGTCTGCAAGTCTCTGTGATTTTAACAAATGCTGCCACAATCCTCTGTTTGTAACTAGTTCTGTGCCCTTGTATAGTTTCACACCTGTTATCTTTAAATCATTAGAAACCAGCAATCGCTCTTGCTGCTTTCATATCTGTTACTTCTAACTTATGTATAAGATATCCTGAGTCCACCCAACTTTCACTCCCCTGAAGCAACGTTGGTCTGAAAACAGACCTACGTAAATATAATTTCGTACAGAGTACTGTTGATTGCAACTGCAAGCTCAATGCATCAGCTTTACTGCACCTCGATTCAATCTCGCTTACTATACTACCACCTCGGGATTCATATCCTAAATACTTGAAATTATCTCCCTGTTCGATCTTTGTATCCCCAATCTGACATTCAGTTCTCTTGGATTTCTTACCTATTGACAGCAAAACTTAAGGTTTAGGTTGAAGAAAGAATACCAAATTTGCTTTTTACAGCTAGTCCTACGTAATCACACACACATTCCAGCTTAAAATCTAGTTAAATGATTAAAGAAGTACGTTTCATTCCTGATTTGGAACGTCTTCAGCTAAAAAAATGTGTAAAAATCCAAAAATTGGCATATATGAAATAAAAAGCATGATGTTGAGATAAAATGTTTCTTCATGCTGAGCTAAAACACTCAAGTCAATGTTCAAATTTGTGATAAAATCTGTATGTAAGGGATCCTAGAAAGTGATGTAATGTCTTTCTCAACTGCAACCACTGCTCCAGGCTATCTCTAGCTTCTGGGCACTGTTATTGATGGTATGGGGGGGGATGTATTGTATAACTACAGTATTTAATTTATTTGATGGATGTCTCATTCCTTGGTAGATCAACTATCGATGACAAACGCCGGAGATTGAGGGCATTCCTGACATGTATGAGATCTGACACTCCACTGATGCTGAATCCTGCATATGTTCCACAACATCTTCTAGTTATGGCATCCGTTCTCAGGTTGGTATAATTCCTGTTTTGTGTGCATATTAGTGGTGGGTTGAAGAAACTTACGCCAGAAGTTTTATTGTTAAATTTAATGTGCTGTCACTATATTTTCAGACTTTTTTTTTTTTTTTTTTTTTTGCAGGTACATCATGTCCACCGATAAGAAAATTCTGCGAAAACCAGAACTAGATGCCTTCATTGCACAAGCCTTCTCCCCTGAACTGATGAATGCTCATTATTTGCAGGAGCTTCAGGTAAAGCAGCTTAGGCCTTGATTGAATGCATTTTTCCGACTGGGTGAAGTACAGGGACTACAAGGTTTTAGTTCATGTGTCTGGGAGAATCTAGGATGTAAGATGTCGGTTGTTTTCAAAACTTGTTTGACTGTGCCATGTATCATGTTGATGTCCTTAGACATTTTTGCTCTGACTGCTGTTAATGTTCAGTGCTATCTTTTGTAAGTTAATATGATCACATTTGAATATTGTTTAATGTTTCTTGTTCATATTTTCATATTTAATTTTCATGGTGATTAAATGACGTAACAGGTGACTGAATTACCCTGTAGCATTTAATTTCAGACTGAAACTTGTGTCCCTATTTTTTGGACAATGGAAAGGGAAAAAATGGAATGCTCTCAGATAGTATAGAAGTAAAATTTTGTTTGTTTTGCAGTTGTCATTGGTCAGCAGTCGTGGTGTACAACTAGCTGCACTATTCATGCAAGGGGTAGAGACTGCATTACTGGCCAATGATGCTTGTGGTGCACCTATACCATGGCTTATGTGTTGTCCTTGGCTGTTCTTCGATGGTAAACTGTTCTACCACAAACTAGCACGCACAGCTGTTGTCAAGAATCTCCTTGAACTCTGCGATCACCACATAGAGCATGTGGTCAAAGTTGAACGTATGCGCAAGGCAGTCTTGGAGGGACTCAATGTTCAGTTCGCCCGTCCTCCATTGCCTCAGATGACAGGTATGTTTTAGTAATTATGATAAATCAGTGTGGTAAGATATTCTGTATGTACAGTAGAACCTCGATTATACATTCCCGGAAACTG